>NC_136428.1:150405821-150853321 GCF_052849685.1 Lactuca virosa | reverse complement strand
AAAGATATTAGAAATATTATGATGTATAAAATTTTTAATTTTTTTTTTATATATGAACATTTATATATGAAAAATATAAAGCTTCATGATTATTTTGTTTAATTAAAATAAAAATATTCCTATTTTTTTTCACGTGACCAACTTTATGTGACATTGTCTATAGATAGGTAATAGAATTTGTGAAACAAGTATTGAATCTCAGTTGTGAAGTCTAAAAGGAAAAAAAATGACTGATTATTAAATTGTTACACATAGTTAAAAGTTGTTTTGTGCGTAAACTATCACCTTGTGTATATGTTGAAATACGATATGTTTCTGAAAGAAACCAATGACCGAAATATAATTATCCTAACTCTTCATTCTTTATTCTTACTGTAATGACCCAAAACACTAGTAAAAAAATTTCATTTTCAAAACACTAAAAACGATATAACAATTTGTTTCTAAAACCAATGAATATATAGGGTATTCTAAAACGTCAGAGTAAGTCGAATTAATAGTGCATAATGAACTTCATGGGATGCTATGTGATCATGTCGGGCCCTTACCTTTAAAACCAGAAGTACATGAAACATTTAAACCACAAAAGCGTAAGTACAAATCTTAATGAGTTTCCCAATGTTGTAACATCCCATTTAACCAAGAATGTTCATTTTTATCTTAGGTTGAAAACATTGTTTTCATAAAACCAATTCAAGAAAACCATGAGTATCAAATACAATCATCCCAAAAATCAGAGTATTATAATAATGCGAAATCACAAAAGCTGTCGATGAGTATGTACAATCAAGCCTTCGCTTTACCACGATCATCCGAAGTACCTGGAATATATTTAAATCCACAACTATAAGCATGAAGCTTATTAAGATCCCCAAAATATCACATACAACACAACATAATAAACAACTGTGGGTTCTCAACAACCATGGGACTATCAACACTCCTGAGGTAACTCACCTCAATGTCAGAAAATGTCTGAACTGTCCTCGCTATTGGAATCAACTCCTCTCAGTTCCTACACATAACATTATTCCTTAATTACCATCTCCTGGTCATCTCAGGTCAAAGTCAAAGTCAAGGTCAACACCTTGGTCAAAGTCAACTCCAACTGACCCAAATCGCCGAGTTGACCCCACAACTCGTCGAGTTCCGAAATCATGAAAACGACAAGACTACGACCCTACTCGCCGAGCCTTACAAGAGCTCACCGAGTTTCCCTTAAAACAAGGTTGGGACCTTCTACAACTGGCTCGCCGAGTTCATCCTTGAACTCGTCGAGTTCATCTTCATTCAAGTTAATGTGTTTAGTCCTTGACTCGCCGAGTTCATCCTGAACTCGTCGAGTACATTGATATCTAGGTTCATTACGAACCCAACTGGCTGAGTCTTCTCTCAACTCAACACACCACTCGATAACAAAAGAGGTTTGGGGAAAAAATACGACGCGACTCGCCGAGTCACATCGGCGACTCGTCGAGTCCCTCTATGTCCAAAACTATTCATTCGATTTGAGATGGTCTTAGAGCATCCAAAACATAGATCTGACCTCCTAGGGTCCATTTTACACGTAAAGTTACAATCTTGGCGCTCATGCATGGGGTGTTTAGCTCAAAAGGCTCTAAAATGGGGTTTATATGGTGCATGGGACTCCCATGGCCATAAAGTTGGCACCTTTATGCCATGGGAACCCTCAATGGTTCCGGATCTGAAGTCATACCCCCCTCAGAACCACAAAATCCCGAAAATGGCTCTACTAAAGCTTAGAAAAGGTAGAAACTTGTCCTAACTAGAGATCTAAGAGATAATTGGTCAAGGTTGAAGCTTTTTACCTTAAACAAGCTGGAAATGTGCCAAAACTTCTGGATCTACTAGCCTTCCCTTGATCTCCCAAGCCTCCTCTTCCTTCTCAAGCTTCTAACACATACAAAATGGCACAAAGAGCTCAAAGTTACTCAACAATCGAATAGGGTTTCGTGAGGGTGGTCTGAGGGCGCTGGAGGCTGCAAAGGAAACCAGTTAAGGCGTTTAAATAGAATGCAAACCCTAAATATTGGGGTTTCATTCAGACAGTCCTACTCGTCGAGTCGGGCTCCCGACTCGTCGAGTAGGTTACTTAAAACCTGCGTCCAAATCCGTTTCTACTCGACGAGTAGGGCCTCCAACTCGTCGAGTCCCTTCATAAACATAAATAACTTTATTTAAATTGCGTACCAGGAATCCGGACATTACTATATATATATATATATATATATATATATATATACACACACCAATACTTATATAATAAAATCGAGTGAAATCATATCATATAAGTTCATCCAACACATATTGCAGATAATAGGTGCCCAAAACATTTAATTATCTAAGTAATTTATATCTCTTTGTAAGATGAAAGTATCTATGCACTCACCTGATAAAGTGGATTCATCAGGATTTGGGTAAAACTTCGCCTTGGTATTTCATCTTTTCTTCTGATGTAACCTAATATAATCATTACTAAGTCTTAGTCTTATTATTCACTGACTAATCCTAATGAATACTGAGAGTTCTAGACACGTCTCCCATAAGTTGATCAATCAGTATAATGACTTGGAATTACTGATAAATGTTATTTATAGTTTCATAACAACAACTTATGACTATAAATGTAAGTTACACTGAAAACAAAAGAGTGTAGCTTAACTTACAGAGGTTTTAGCGAAAACTGGGAAAATTACGTGGACATAACTCCGACCAAAAAACTGCTATTTGTTGGGCTCCTAGAATTCTAGAGACTCTACTAAAATATCCTAAAATGTTAAGAGAAACCGATTCTAAAAGCTAGAGAGTTTGAGAGAGATTAGAGTGGAACGGGAGAGAAATTATAAGAAAATGACAACTATATATAGGAACAAGGGACGTGCATCTTGCACTGACCATAGGTGTACCACGCACTTGTGCTTTGGTGACTCCACTGGTCGCCTGCCACATGTCGTTCGCTCCTTCGTCCACATCATCCTTCTAGAATAATGTCATGTGTCACCATTTCATGGTGCCACATGTCCAAATATCATGGTTCCACATCATCTTGTCTCTTGTAAGATTACTCGTCTGACTTGGCATGTCTCGCTTCTGGAGAGTGCCATATCATCTTACGCACACCGGGCTATATAGGGTTGGTATGTTTTAGATTTATTGTCCACTATGACTATTCCTAAACACATGTTGGTCATCTCGCATAAATATAGTTGATCTGGCAATATTTATCCCATATATGATTACATAGGTATTTAAGCCTAGTCGTAGTGTCCAACTTATCTAAACATTTTTATATGTTTTCTTATTACGACACTGTCCTAGTATGTATGTATGTATGTATGTATGTATGTATGTATGTATGTATGTATGTATGTATGTATACCTTTTATAAAAATACTATTATATTTCAAAAGTATACTTTCTAGTCAGAGTGTTTTAGCCCCATTGTATTTATAGTTGTATATCTTACATGGTTTGATATACTTAGTTGCCTATAAACAATGCTCTGATACCAATTTGTCACACCCCCGAATTGGAACAACGGAAATGTCCAAGGGTGGATGACGTCATTGTACAGTATCATAACAACTGAATAGTAGCAACCAAAGCATTTCAACCATTGCATTGAATATTTAATAGGTTTACATTGTTCTCAAAAACATTGTTTACTAGACATCAAATAATTATGACAAAAATGAATAACCGTGATGCGACGACGTCCCATCCACCAAAAACTTCTGTGGTTACCTGTTTACTGATTTACTGAGAATACAAGTGATTTTGAAAAGTGTCAACAATTAAGTTGATGAGTTCATAAGCATTTTGTATTTAAAGGATTTGTAACTGTCTCGCGTAAAACTGGCAATGTATACTTTCATAAAATTTGATATTTTCTTTATAAATGAATCTGTAAGTCTTAATCCAAAGACTAAAATGTAAGTAATGTTGTACTGAAGAGTAGTATTATGAAGCTTTAGCTTCATATAAAACTACTTGCATGTATGTTAACCCGTAAATCAAATGTGTGGTCGATACCCTATCTGAGTTATTATAACCATACTAATGCGACTAGTTTCCTGAACGACGTGCTGCGACCATCGATAACTGTTATGACATTTGTCAATCTAGACCTACTGGTCTAACTGTAGCTAACAGTTTAGGTGCGGGGTTGTCAATCCTGTATAGATCTATACACAAGTGTCACGCTCTCCCTCCAAGAGACTCTGATTATAATGCAGGTATTAGTTGTGTACTCTGGTAGGTATGGTGAAACCGAAAGTCTCACAACGAGTATCAATCGATTTACGTGAGCTAAAAACTCCTTTTACTTGTAAATGAAATAATTATACTTTAAATAATTATAAGTTTCTTCTGAAAATGATAGTGTAGTTTTGTGACTCCCCAAACTATACCAATTATAGTTTATCATGTTTGTTTGTCAAGAAAATTTATATAATCATTTATATAAATACATAGTAGTCATCTTGTGTAGTTTCAAAATGTAAGATCAAACTTCATATTTTTGGGTTGTAACCCACAAAATAACGAAGTAAATAGAATGTACTCCTTTTTGGTTAGAAATGCTATATTTTGGTAAAAAGTAGGGGTGACAACTCTCTACCCAACTCGTAACCCGACACTGACCCAACCCGAAAATAGACGGGTTTGGGTTGAGATTTTGACCCGCCAACCAGTCAACCCGCCAACCCACCAACCCGTTTATTTCATGGGTTGGGTTGGGTTATCTGTTTGGGTTCGCGGGTCAACCCGCCAACTCGCATATATATATATATATATATATATATATATATATATATATATATAATGATATATTTACTTATTAATTAAATTTGATTTCCATCCGTATTCGTAATATTCTGTATCATTTTATTCCTTCCGTATTCGTATGTGACTAATCTGCATTTGTGGTTCGTTAATAAGAAAAAGAAAAAAATACATGTCGTTATTTCACAAGTCGCGAACAAAGAACACATGCACTTTCTATGGATGTTTTCATTTTTCATTTTTATTTGGATGTTATTGACTTTATGAATTTATGTTGAAAACCTTTTTTTAAGTTAATTACTTTAATAATTTTATGAAATTATGTTGATACAACATCATTTTTTTAAAATGTGTTGTTTATTTATTAAACGGGTTATATGGGTTGGGTTTGACCCATTAACTTGTGAACCCGCGAACCCATATACTTAAACGGGTTATATGGGTTGGGTTGGGTTGAGGTTTCCAACCCACCAACCTGTCAACCCATATATTATATGGGTTGGGTTGAGTTTATGTTTTCTGACCCGCCAACCTATCAACCCGTGACCCGCCAACCCAAACCCAACCCAATTGGCAGGCCTAGTAAAAAACATCCAAAAACTTTGTAGTTTTACAAACATAATTTTTATCATGACTTTATAACATAGATCATGTTTTTTTGTTAGTTTTTGCATTTCACAACTAATATATCACAAATAATTGTATAAAAGCTAGTGATAATCATACTTCATGGAAATATTGTATTTTGTTTAACATAAAGAATGAAACATGCAAGTATTTGTACAATAAACCAAGTTTTACTTGTATCCCTGCCCCCTAAAACATGAAAAATTCGAAAATGTGGCGGTATGAACTCACCTTGAGTGGGTTTGTGGTAGAGTATAGAGATGTTTGTGAAGATCTTCAAGCCTAAACACTTGAATGTGGTTGATGAACTCTCTGAAGGTGATATTACCTCAATTGTTTTAAAAAATAATAATATGTGTAAATATGATGAAACTAACACGGAATTGTATAAATACACTAGATTAATCAAGAAAATCTTACCAAAACCCTAAGAATAAGGTTGGAGATTTAATCCTTGGGGGCTTGGACTTAGGTCTTTGAAGGAAAATAAAGGAAGAATGAAAGAGGCTGAAAAATAAAAGAATGGTTTGTGGAGTGATTTCTGTCGAGTATAAGAGGAAAAAGATGAAGTGATATGTGCTTAGTTATCTGCTGGTTAAATGCATGGATACTTGCTGGGTAATGTTTTGGTATTGGAAATGATAAAATATCAAGTCACCAAGTCAACCTTTCCTTACTTTTGTTCTTCCCACCGAAAACCCATAGAGAAATCCAATAAAAACTCAATAGAAAACATCCAAGGCACATGAGATTTCAGCCCATGCTCCAACCGAAATCGCATGCTGATTTTGGTCTTGTGCAAACCGAAATCACATGTGATTTCGGTCTATGCAAACTGAAATCCCATATGTTGGAGTCCTAGGCTTGTGATATCGGTCCTAGATCGTCCCTAATTGGTGTTTTCGGTTTTTGGTATCACCCATTAAAGGGTGATTTCGGTTTTTGGGTTTCTACGCCGAAAACCTAAGGCAAAGTTTCACTTTTTGGTTAATGCTCTATCTATTTGACTTATCTTGACTTGCTATAACTTGTTGACTTTTAAAGGTTTATTATGAATATAGTTTTCAAGGTATATATACATACTTACTTACACAAATAATGCCCTTTTGGGTCTCAAAATTTTATTGCAACAAGTTACGTTGTGAATTCACTTGTACACAGTTACAATCTAGACCTTGCTCGTTTCAAAATTTTCCAGTTGTCAAATCGGTGTTCCACCAAATTGCTTAGATTAGTCTGTGACACATCAAAAACCCAATAAATTTCTTCCCATAACACATCAAAAAGAACCATGCAAATATACATATGGTAGGTGTCAAAGAAAGTTATGAAGACTACTAGATGTCTAATATAAACAACATATTCGAAATACATAGATATTGGGGATAAATTATGAAATCGGAAATAATATAAGTTGAAAAGCAATACAAAGAAGCTAAAAATGAAAAAAATTCTATTTTTTTAATTAAAATGAAGTCGATTTTGATGGTTCTATACCTAATTTTACATACATGACAACCACATATTCACTTTTCCCCATATATATATATATATATATATATATATATATATATATATATATATATATATATATATATATATATATATATATATATACATTGATTAATGGATGGATCCATTCAATGAAATTTCTAGTCTCTGTTATGTTAAGAGCTAGGGTGCTGCATGGGTCGGTTATATATATATATATATATATATATATATATATATATATATATATATATATATATACACACACACACACACCAAGGTTGTAAACATCGCTCGACGTTAGTTAGTCGGTGGACTGGGGTTAACGGATTAATTGGTAGGCGGAGATTAATCGGGGACCATTAATTGCTAATTTGTTAGATTTTAAGAAATTAAATATGACTAATATCAAATAAAAATTTGTAAATGCCACTAATATCATAACAAAATAGGTTAATATGATAAATACAACACTAATCATACCTCAAATAGTTTTTACTGAGATATAAATTCTTGAAAGTGTTAAAATTTCATCGGGTTCTACTGTTTCAGTCATTGTGTATGCATGGATTAATCGGTAGACGCTCTCTAATCAGTCGAGTAGTGCCTAGGGATTAGTCGGAGATTAATCGGGACCTAATCGGGATTTTTACAACACTGATATATACATTGATTAATGGATGGATCCATTCAATGAAATTTCCGGTCTCTATTATGTTAAGAGCTAGGGTTCTGCATGGGTTGGTTTTGGAACCAAGCCGAACTCAATCCGTAAATGATCGGTTTTTGATTTTTAAAACCGAATAGGATTATTTCGATTTCTCGAGTCCTGGAGCCTGTTTTGGCGGTTTTTTGGTTTCTTGGGTTGAACCCATATACTCACGGTTTCTCCAAGTCCATAAAAGTCGATGCAAACTACTACTGACAATGTCAATTTGTCCATGTCGGAATCCAATCAACACAAATATTGAATCAATTCATAACTAAACTATCTTCTAAGAATAAATTGATTCTTGACTTCTATAAAGAATTGTCAGTTTGTTTGTGTAGTGATAGAGGCTCCAGTGCATGGATGTTGTACTACGATTTCATAAGGAAGGCATCAAGTATTGTATAGTTTTGAGAGTTGGTTATGTCAATAACTAAGTTTTACATTTAAAATTATACAAAATATGGGTTGGTTTGTGAGTTTCTTGTGTGGATTGGTTTCTCGGTTTGGATGAGCCGGTTTCTGTGTAAAAACCGAAACCGATTTTTTAGTTTTTATAAAATTCAAACCCTAACCGTCGGTTTTGCTTTGGTTTTGGTTTTGTCGATTTAGGTCGGTTTCTCCATTTCTTGGTTCGGGTCTACTAGCAACTGCATTTCATCATGACTATTGAATCTCGATGGTATAATTACTTTGCGAAAATGACGTCTGTCAACAAATGGAAGCTTATGTCTATAAATGTTATAATCTTATATTCTTTTATGTAGGTCGTGATTTTTAATTTGCTTCCACCTTGTTGTTTATGAAGTGACAAGTTATTGTATCCGTGGTTAAACCTTTTGGATTTCATTTAAATATTTGTTCAAATGTTATGGAATATTTTTATTCATATCTCAGGGTGGAATGTGTAAGTATGAAGTAAATTTAGTGGTCAGTTTACTTGAAAATTCATGCAATTCAAACATGGATGATTTACTCCAAAAGGATTATTATTATGGGTTGTTAGATTTTTTCAAGACAAACTTTAATTTTAAAGAAAATGCAAATTACATGTTTATCACTTGTAATGTTTACTTCAAAAATGATTGTTTACTAATGGATTAAATTGATAATGAAATTTTGTTAAAATGAAGATTGTTTTTCTAATTTTAATCTTATATGATAGAATCAAGATTTTTTAGTTCATTGTTTGCGTTGATATTATTCCGGCAGTTTTATTTTTTAATATATTAAATGTCGATCTAAATAATTTTTTTTAATAATTATCTTTTATTCAAAAGTGTTTGAATATTTATTTTCAGGTAAAACTATATGAGTGTAACCACTAAACAATTCAAAATTGTATTAATTTGTCTTTTATTTATTTTATATACTTTTAGTAGCTATGTCGTTTTTGGTTGAGAATGTTATAACAAAACAATTTAAAGATATTTAGAAATATTATGATGTATAAAATTTTTAAATTTTTTTTTATATATGAACATTTATATATGAAAATATAAAGCTTCATGATTATTTTGTTTAATTAAAATAAAAATATTCATATTTTTTTTTTCACGTGACCAACTTTATGTGACATTGTCTATAGATAGGTAATAGAATTTGTGAAACAAGTATTGAATCTCGGTTGCTGAATGAAGTCCAAAAAGAAAAAAATGATTGATTATTAAATTGTTACATATAGTTAAAAGTTGTTTTGTGCTTAAACTATCACCTTGTGTATATGTTGAAATGCGACATGTTTCTGAAAGAAACTAATGACCGAAATATAATTATCCTAACTCTTCATTCTTTATTCTTACTGTAATGACCCAAAACACTAGTAAAAAAATTTCATTTTCAAAACACTAAAAACGATATAACAATTTGTTTCTAAAACCAATGAATATATAGGGTATTCTAAAACGTCAGAGTAAGTCGAATTAATAGTGCATAATGAACTTCATGGGATGCTATGTGATCATGTCGGGCCCTTACCTTTAAAACCAGAAGTACATGAAACATTTAAACCACAAAAGCGTAAGTACAAATCTTAATGAGTTTCCCAATGTTGTAACATCCCATTTAACCAAGAATGTTCATTTTTATCTTAGGTTGAAAACATTGTTTTCATAAAACCAATTCAAGAAAACCATGAGTATTAAATACAATCATCCCAAAAATCAAGGTATTATAATAATGCGAAATCACAAAAGCTGTCGATGAGTATGTACAATCAAGCCTTCGCTTTACCACGATCATCCGAAGTACCTGGAATATATTTAAATCCACAACTATAAGCATGAAGCTTATTAAGATCCCCAAAATATCACATACAACACAACATAATAAACAACTATGGGTTCTCAGCAACCATGAGACTTTCAACACTCCTGAGGACTATAAACATTCATATGGGCTCACAACAATCCTATGGGTTATCAGCAATCCTATGGACTTATCAGCAGTCCTAGAGTTATCAACAACTCAATAAATACACATAATTACAATCAACAAATAGGATTCATCTGATCTAGCATGCACCTTACTATTACATAGGTAATATAGAGATAAGAATTACCTCACGAACAACAAGCTAACACAATAACTCTCAGATACTGAAGACTAGTACTAAGAATCACCTAACCAACAATATAGAAGTACCCTCTCAGTCTACAACCTAAAACCCTCAAGTTGACGAATAGTCAGCTTTGTTAAAAAGTCAACGGTCAAAGTCTGCCCATCCGATCTCCACGTTGTGGCTACCCATAGGCCATGCTGTGGAAACTATACGACAAAACAATTGTGAAGGCTGCCTGTCTCTATGTCGTGGTGGCCAACCCTCCATGTCCTTTAACCAACTTTGTACAGCTTAATGTATTATGCTCTTAATCCTTCAAGCTATACACTCACACATTCCAGAGGGATTTCATACACCCAAAGCATGATAAAATCATTGCTTTATAGACATGCATGTCCAATGTATGTCTTGAGCTCAAGTTAGGTCAAAAGGGTAAAAATAAGGTTAAGATGCCATGTATGGAACCCATAACTCTATAACCCTCTAGATTTGGGACAAGAGACCATAAAGGCATCTCAAGGACCGATAAAGTTGCCAACTTTATGGAATCCATACACTCCAACTATAAAACCCGCAAATTCGGGCTAGTCAATTAGAATATTATAAGCGTTAGAATTAGAATTTTGATAGAAGATTATGTAGGATAAATAATATTAAAAAAATTTATACTGTATGTGGCCATGATTCCGTACATATAAAGAACTCTAAAATCCGACTTCCTATGAAAAAGTTATGATTCTTCGAAGTTTCGCGACGAAACCAACACAGCTCTGCATATCGTAAAAAGAGAATTTTGGATAAATTACTTCCTAGCCTAAGTGATCTCAACAAAATTTGTAGTAGTTGTTACACCGAGAGCATGCATATAGAAGAACATCCAAATATGACTTCATAAGAAGTTATGATTTTTTGAAGTCTCAACGTAGTAGTATATGCCTTAGAAACCGAAATTGAAATCGGTCGATTATTAGGAAAAACAATCTAAATAACCGTTGAAGATCTCGTCCATACCTATTTGTCGATATAAAGACAGTTGAGAATGGATATCGTAAGAGAAAGTTGTGATCTTTATACGGACTTTAACAATATAAGTCTGCTAAAAATATAACTTCAAAAATAAAGTCAAAATTAGCCAGCGGAGTGTAAATGAAAGTTGTAGAACTCGTCGATAGCTACGGGTGGATACAAAGAACCTCGAAAACGGAGCTCATATGAAGAAGTTATGAATTTTCGAAAATTTGCGAGCACGCGGTTCTTGATGCACGTAAGATGATGTGACACTCTCCGGAGGTGACACATGGCAAGTCAGGAGAGCACTCTTCCAAGAGACAAGATGATGTGGCACCATGATATTTGGACACGCGACACCATAAAATGGTGCTACATGGCAGTATTCTATAAGCATGATGTGGACGAAGGAGCGAACGACATGTGGCAGGTGACCAGTGGAGTCACCAAAGGACAAGTGCGTGGTGTACCTATGGTCGGTGTACGATGCACGCTGCTTGTTGCTAAATATATAACTATCATTTCTTAGAATTCCTCTCCCATTTCACTCTAATCTCTCTGGAATCCTAGGAGCCCAACAAATAGGAGTTTTCGTGTCAGAGTTCTGTCCACATAATTTTCCCGGTTTTCGCTAACAGCTGTAACAGCCCAAATTTTCAAATAAAATTTTTCATGTTTAAATAACAACCCATATTCATTAATTATAAAATTCCAATTATAATTGTTTTCAAAATCCAAAATATCATATAATTTGTTTACAATATCAGAGTGTCCCCAAACAAAATGACAGAGAGTACATGCTGCGCCATCATGCCGGGACCTTGCCCCTAGATCCCGAAGTACCTGAAACAACCAACAAACTATAAGCTAGTGCTTAGTGAGTTCCCAGAGCATATGTAACACCCAAATTTTTAAAACAATTTTTCACATTTTATAAAACACGTTTTCATTCATAATCGTTATAAAAAAACACCATTGTATCACATAACATCATATCCCAAGATCATAATAAAATCTCCCCGCGTGTGTACTGATCAAGCCGGCGCCTTCCCGCGATCCTCGCTGGTACCTGAGACACATAACACAACACTGTAAGCATAAATGCCTAGTGAGTTCCCCAAAATACCACACATAACACGTATTAGCCACTCGAGGCTATAACTCTGTTTGACACTCTGGTCAAAGTGTCTCTGTGGGACCCCCCAGTCCCATAACTCTGTGGACCCTCTGGCCCCAACTCTATGGGTCCTCTGACCCTAACTCTGTGGACCTTCCAGTCCTAACTCTGAAAAGACTCACCTCGGTTAACTCGGTAAAGCTCGAACTCTGTAAAGTCGGGTCTAGCCTCAGCCTAATCATATGAAATAAACACTCTGAATCAATACATCTCTCAAGGCTAGACTATTCCTCCTCTTAGTACTCTCAGAAGGGGAAAAGACCATTTTACCCCTCTCATGGCTCAAAGACCCTAAAATTGACCAAACCCTAAAAGTCAATAAAAGTCAACAGTCAAACTTTGACCCGACTCGCCGAGTGCACTTGGGCGACTCGGCTAGTCTACACGTGTCCACTGACTCTCTTAGATCCTCTCTTGGCACGTCGAGTACTTCCCTTGACTCGACGAGTTCCACCTGACATGAATCGCGGGGCCACCCCGACTCAACTCGCCGAGTCTCAAGAACAACTCGGCGAGTTCCAACTTGAACTCGGACTCCTGACCCTCCCTGACTCACCGAGTCATTCCCCCAACTCGACAAGTCCACTCACTGAGTGATTAACGGGCAACCTTCATACTACTCGCCGAGTCTGTTCTTTGCACTTGGCCAGTTCATGCCATGCACAACTCAAAACAACTTTTGAGGTCAGATCTGTTCCATACAATCATAGATCTGGCCTCCCCCAGCATGATAATCACGTAAAGTTCGGACCTTGACACACATATAACATCTAAATGGTCCAAAATGATGATTTAGCCCCAAAAATGACATTCTAAGCTCATGACTCCCACAATGACTCATAAAGCTCCAAGGGTTAAGGTCTCTGGACCCCCTTGGGTCCAGATCCAGAACATAAACTCGAGAAGGGGCCAAATACTCCACTTAATCATCCTCTAAAAGGGTTAGAAAACCCTAACACTAAGAATCAACACCAAAACTGAAGAAGGTCCGAGAATAATACCTCAATACAATCTCTATGAGCTCAAAAACCACCAAAACCGCACCTCCTTCAGCTTCCTCTTGCCTTGAACACTTCCTTCTTGCAAAAATACCCACAAAAGTTCAAGATTGGCCTCTCCTTCCTCACAAGCACTCTAGATCACTTAGGGTTTCTCTCTGGGGGTTGATGGCCGCAAATGACGGCCATAAGGGCCTTTAAATAGGTCCCAAACCCAGAAAAATTAGGGTTTCATTAAACAGCGTGGACTCGCCGAGTCCACTCATGGACTCGCCGAGTCCGGTCATTAATCCGGATGAGAAATCGCGACCCTACTCGGCGAGTCTAAGCACCAACTCGCCGAGTCCCTCAACAAATTCCAAAATAAAATAATAAAATAATATACCTGGGAATCCGGATGTTACAATTCTCCCCCACTAAAATCAGACTTCGCCCTCGAAGTCTCACTCTGCAAACAACTCTGGATGCTGCTCACGTATCTCTCGCTCCGGCTCCCAGGTCAACTTTGACCCTCTCCGGTGTTGCCACCGGACCTGCACCAGGGGCACTTCCTTGTTCCTCAGAACCTTGATCTTTCGATCCACAACCGCAACTGGTCTCTCCACATAATTCAGGCTCACATCCACCTGAATATCCTCTAAGGGCACCACTGCTGACTCATCAACGATACACTTCCTCAACTGAGACACGTGAAAAGTGTCATGAATCTGGCTCAGCTCCGTAGGTAGCTCCAAACGATACGCTACCCTGCCCACCCTGGCAGTCACCCTGAAAGGACCAATATACCGATGTCCCAACTTACCCCTCTTCCTGAATCGGATCACTCCCTTCCAGGGAGATACCTTCAGGAGTACGAAATCGCCGACCTGGAACTCGAGCTCTGACCGACGTCTATCCGCATAACTCTTCTGACGGCTCTGAGCTGTCAGTAACCTCTGCCTGACCTGCTGAATCTGCTCGGTCGTCTGAAGCACAATCTCCGTATTACCCATCACACGTTGCCCGACCTCGCCCCAGCAAATGGGAGTCCGACACTTCCTCCCATACAACAGCTCAAAGGGTGGCATACCTATGCTCGAATGATGGCTGTTGTTATAGGAAAACTCAGCCAAGGGCAAGTATGTGTCCCAACTCCCTCTGAAATCCAACACACATGCCCGAAGCATGTCCTCGAGCGTCTGAATCGTCCGCTCACTCTGCCCATCTGTCTGGGGGTGGTATGCGGTACTAAAATGTAGCCTCGTACCCAACTCCTCATGAAACTTCTTCCAGAATCTGGAAGTGAAACGCACATCTCGATCTGAGACGATCGAGATCGGCACTCCATGCCGTGATACCACCTCCCTCATGTACAACTCTGCCAACCTCTCAGCGGAGGAGCTCTCACTGAGCAAGGAAGTGAGCGCTCTTCGTCAACCTGTCCACAATCACCCAAATTGCATCGACGCCCCTCGCAGTCCTTGGCAATTTAGTGATAAAATCCATGGTAATCTGTTCCCACTTCCACTCGGGAACCTCCAACGGCTGCAACTTACCATGCGGCCTCTGGTGCTCGGCCTTAACCCTGCGACAGGTAAAGCATCTCTCAACAACCCATGCTACATCCCTCTTCATACAGGGCCACCAATAATCTCTTCTCAGGTCCAAATACATCTTAGTGGCCCCGGGATGGATCGAAAACCTCGATCGGTGTGCCTCCTCCATCAATATGGTACGTGCCCCGCCCACAAATGGCACCCAGATCCGACCCCGGAAGGTCATAAGCCCTCTGCTATCGGTGACAAACTCCGATACATATCCGATAACCCGCTCTCTCTTGCGGTTCTCCGGTCTCACGGCCTCAGCCTAGGCCCCTCGGATGGTGTCCAACACCGGAGTCATCACTGTCAATCTCATACAAACGTCCCGTATCGGGGCGCTCTCCGCTCTACGATTCAGGGCATCGACTACAACGTTAGCCTTGCCCGGGTGGTACAGGATCTCACAATCGTAATCGTTTACCACGTCCAACCATCTCCTCTGGCGCATATTCAGGTTGGGTTGATCCATCAAGTACTTCAAGCTCTTGTGGTGCGTGTATATGGTACACCGAACCCCATACAGATAGTGACGCCAGATCTTGAGGGCGAACACTACAGCCCCCAACTCCAGATCGTGGGTGGGATACCTCGTCTCGTGAGGCTTCAGCTGCCTCGATGCGTATGCTATCACATGCCCTCTCTGCATCAGCACCGCTCCCAGCCCCGATATCGATGCGTCACAATACACCACAAAGTCCTCCATCCCCTCCGGAAGGGCTAACACTGGGGCTTCGCACAATCTCTGGCGAAGTGTCTCGAAGGAGGCCTGCTGCTCTGGTCCCCATGAAAAAGCAACACCCTTCCGGGTCAACCTGGTGAGTGGCATGGCGATCTTGGAGAAATCCCTGATAAATCTCCGATAATAGCCAGCCAACCCTAAGAAACTCCTGATCTCGGTGGGGGATCTCGGCACCTCCCAACTCATAACCGCCTCAATCTTGGCCGGGTCGACCAATATCCCATTCTGGTTAACGAGGTGCCCTAGGAACTAGACCTCTCGTAACCAGAAATCACACTTGGAGAATTTGGCATAAAGCCTCTCCGATCTCAAAACTCCAAGTAACTCTCTCAAATGCTCCTCATGCTGCTCTCTAGATCTCGAATACACCAGTATATCATCGATGAACACGATCACCGAACGGTCCAACATCGGTCTGCATACTCTGTTCATGAGATCCATGAATGCCGCCGGTGCATTGGTGAGTCCGAAAGGCATCACCACGAACTCGTAATGCCCGTAACGAGTCCTGAACGCTGTCTTCTGGATATCCTCATCTCGTACTCTCATCTGATGATATCCAGACCTCAAGTCAATCTTGGAAAACCAAGACGCTCCATGCAACTGATCGAATAAATCGTCGATCCTCGGTAAGGGGTAACAATTCTTGACCGTCAGTTTGTTCAGCTCCCGATAATCAATGCACATCCGGTGTGAACCATTCTTTTTCTTGACAAAAAGGATCGGCGCTCCCCACGGCGAGCTGCTCGGCCGTATAAACCCCTTCCCCAGCAGCTCCTGAAGCTGCGAGGATAACTCCTGCATCTCTGGTGGCGCAAGGCGATAGGGCGCCTTGGCGATAGGCGCTGCCCCCGGAACCAAATCAATACGGAACTCTACCTGCCTCTCGGGAGGCACACCCGGCAACTCCTCGGGGAAAACATCCGGGAACTCGCGCACTATCGGGACCTCATCAATCGACCTCGGTCTCTCTGCATCTACTCTCGTATCCACCACATAAGCCACAAACCCACTACAGCCCTACTGTAGACTCTGCCTCGCTCTAGCGGCCGAACAAAATGCTGAGCCAGAACGGGTACCCTCGCCGTACACCGTAAGTACTCCCCCACCGGGGTCTCGTATCGTCACGAACTGTCGCTCGCAGTCTATCACAACCCAAATCGGCTCAACTAATCCATGCCTACTATGACACATACGTCCCCCATATCAATCGGGACCAGATCTATCGGGAACTCGACACCGAAGATCTCGAGTACACACCCTCGAATCACATCAGTAGCATACACTGCTCGCTTGTCGGCTATAGAAACTCGTAGAGGTCGACTCAACGCCTCTCGCTGAACACTGATGTGTCGACGAAACGCTATCGACACAAATGACCGACTCGCACCCGAGTCAAACAACACCAAAGCAGGTACAGAACACACAAGAAATGTACCTATGCATACCTCAAAATAAGCATAATATCACAAACTCAATATAAACCGAGGAAAAAATACATACCAGCTACCACATCGGGTGCTGCGCGGACCTCCTCCGTTGTCAACTGGAAGGCTCTCCCGCGAGCCTTCGGCGCCTCAGCCTTCGCAGGCCGACTCTCTGTAGCTTGAACAGCAGCAGGAGCAGATCCCTGAGAAGCTCCCTGAGCTGACCCTCGTAACTGCGGACACTCGGCCTTCCGGTGTCCGGTCTGGTTGCAGTGAAAACAGACTGCAAACCCCTTGGGGCAATCCTTGGCCATATGCCCCTCCTTGCCATATTTGTAGCAAGACCCTGCTCTGCACACTCCATCATGACTCTTGCCGCACTTGCCACAAGTGCGGCCCCTCTGGCTCCCTGATCTCGAATCGGCGGGCTTGGCCCGCTTGGCTGCCGGCTGAGACTGTGCCGGTCGCCGATCCCTCCCCTGAGACTCCGCCTCCTCCCTAGCCTGAGTCTCTAGCTCTATCTCCCTCTTCCGGGCATTTGCCTGAAGCTCGGAAAATGTCCGGTACGTCGAGTTCGCCACGAACTCTCGTATATCCCTCCTCAAAATGCTCAAATATCGGCTCATACGTGCCTGCTCGGAGGACACGTGCTCTGGGCAGAACATCGCCCGCTCATGGAACATCCTGGTGATCACTGTAACAGACTCTGTACCCTGCTTGAGGGTCAAAAACTCCTGGGCCAAACGCTCCCTCTCCACCTGGGGAACGTACTCTTCTCGGAACATAGCAGTGAACCTCTCCCATGTCACTGCAACAAGCTCAGTAGTCGAATAGTGCGCCGTCACAAACTTCCACCAGTCCTTCGCTCCCAAGCGAAGCTGGTTCAACGCGAACCGGACTCTCAAATGCTCTGGAGATGAGCAAGTAAAGAAACACCACTCAATGTCTGATATCCACCTCATCGTTGCAATCGGGTCCTGGGTCCCATCAAAATCCGGTGGTTTTGTGTTGCTGAACTCACGAAACAGCAACGCATCACCACCCTGCGGCCTAGTCGCAGCTATAGCTGCAGTGGCCACAACAACCGCAGCCTCAGAAAGAGCAGCGTATCTCTCGTCAAATGTCTCTATCAGTGTGGTCTTGATAGACCCGAACATCTCTGGTATCTCTGCCCTGATGGCCGCAGCCACCTCCTCATGAATGATCCTACGGATCTCCTCATCACTAGTACCGCTGCTCTCTGGTGTGTGGCGTGTCCCAACCATGATGTCTCTGAAATACAACATAATAAACATCAGGGGCTCGCTCGAGTATACTCGCACTCGATAACTCCACCCTACTTGCTCCTTAGTACCCAATGGATTCTTACTTAGGGTGCGCACTGCTCCGGTGTCTTCCGTAGTACGGGCCCTATACTACCGTCCACACCGCATCAACATCCACTCTAAGTCCTCCTCCTTGGATCCCAAGTCCCAAGTACTCTACTCTCTTTAACCATATGCTACTCACTAGCAGCTCTCTCATAAACTCCTCGCTGCTATCTAAACACTCTCAAGTATCCCTAGCAGCAAAACTCCTAGACTAAGGCATCACATATCAGCCCACTCTAGTCCTAATAAGAATACCTAGTCTACTCTAGCATGCATAACATAACTCATCATATATCATAACATAATATATCTCATAACACTAATTACAAGGGTATTTTGGGAAATCACCGTTCGGGCGCTGGCTGATCGTACACACGGCTCTGCTCTGTTTGTCTCAAAACTCTTTTTACTCTTTTAAAAAGTTTTTAGTCATCAAAATTTCTCTGAAATCCTCAGTTTGAGTTCAGATACGCCCGAAGATGAATCCGAATCCCTCAAACCAAGGCTCTGATACCAACTTGTAACACCCAAATTTTTAAAACAATTTTTCACATTTTATAAAACACGTTTTCATTCATAATCGTTATAAAAAAAACACCATTGTATCACATAACATCATATCCCAAGATCATAATAAAATCTCCCCGCGTGTGTACTGATCAAGCCGGCGCCTTCCCGCGATCCTCGCTGGTACCTGAGACACATAACACAACACTGTAAGCATAAATGCCTAGTGAGTTCCCCAAAATACCACACATAACACGTATTAGCCACTCGAGGCTATAACTCTGTTTGACACTCTGGTCAAAGTGTCTCTGTGGGACCCCCCAGTCCCATAACTCTGTGGGCCCTCTGGCCCCAACTCTATGGGTCCTCTGACCCTAACTCTGTGGACCTTCCAGTCCTAACTCTGAAAACTCTGTAACAAACATATCATATAACACATAGAAATCACATCATGCAAAAGCATACACAATACTCTGTCTCATAACTCTAATTACCACTCTAGGTAAAGTATAGTGAGAAGACTCACCTCGGTTAACTCGGTAAAGCTCGAACTCTGTAAAGTCGGGTCTAGCCTCCGCCTAATCATATAAAATAAACACTCTGAATCAATACATCTCTCAAGGCTAGACTATTCCTCCTCTTAGTACTCTCAGAAGGGTAAAAGACCATTTTACCCCTCTCATGGCTCAAAGACCCTAAAATTGACCAAACCCTAAAAGTCAATAAAAGTCAACGGTCAAACTTTGACCCGACTCGCTGAGTGCACTTGGGCGACTCGGCGAGTCTACACGTGTCCACTGACTCTCTTAGATCCTCTCTTGGCACGTCGAGTACTTCCCTTGACTCGACGAGTTCCACCTGGCATGAATCGCAGGGCCACCCCGACTCAACTCGCCGAGTCTCAAGAATAACTCGGCGAGTTCCAACTTGAACTCGGACTCCTGACCCTCCCTGACTCACCGAGTCATTCCCCCAACTCGACAAGTCCACTCACTGAGTGATTAACGGGCAACCTTCATACTACTCGCCGAGTTTGTTCTTTGCACTCGGCGAGTTCATGCCATGCACAACTCAAAACAACTTCTGAGCTCAGATCTGTTCCATACAATCATAGATCTGGCCTCCCCCAGCATGATAATTACATAAAGTTCGGACCTTGACACACATATAACATCTAAATGGTCCAAAATGATGATTTAGCCCCAAAAATGACATTCTAAGCTCATGACTCCCACAATGACTCATAAAGCTCCAAGGGTTAAGGTCTCTGGACCCCCTTGGGTCCAGATCCAGAACACAAACTCGAGAAGGGGCCAAATACTCCACTTAATCATCCTCTAAAAGGGTTAGAAAACCCTAACACTAAGAATCAACACCAAAACTGAAGAAGGTCCGAGAATAATACCTCAATACAATCTCTATGAGCTCAAAAACCACCAAAACCGCACCTCCTTCAGCTTCCTCTTGCCTTGAACACTTCCTTCTTGCAAAAATACCCACAAAAGTTCAAGATTGGCCTCTCCTTCCTCACAAGCACTCTAGATCACTTAGGGTTTCTCTCTGGGGGTTGATGGCCGCAAATGACGGCCATAAGGGCCTTTAAATAGGTCCCAAACCCGGAAAAATTAGGGTTTCATTAAACAGCGTGGACTCGCCGAGTCCACTCATGGACTCGCCGAGTCCGGTCATTAATCCGGATGAGAAATCGCGACCCTACTCGGCGAGTCTAAGCACCAACTCGCCGAGTCCCTCAACAAATTCCAAAATAAAATAATAAAATAATATACCTGGGAATCCGGATGTTACAGCATAACCCACACATTCCACATAATCACATAATCCATATCAATCACATAAGCCATGTATACAAACATATAAGGATGTCGTGGACTTCCTCCTAGGTCTTACTCCAAGATGCCGTGGGCTCCCCCAGAGTCTTATACCTACGTACCATGGGCTCCCCTACATGGTCTTAACTACTTGCCATGGGTTCCCCCATGGTCTTTAACTGGAATGACATGGGGTCACCCCCATGGTCCGATATCCAGGTGCCACGAACTCCCCTCGTGGTTTTCACATATATAACCAGTAAGTACTAACACATTCACATATACAAGCATACCAGACATATCATGTCACACCCCCAAACAGAACGGCGGAAACGTCTGGGGGGGATGACTTCATGTATG
Organism: Lactuca virosa; assembly: GCF_052849685.1. Taxonomy (NCBI): domain Eukaryota; kingdom Viridiplantae; phylum Streptophyta; class Magnoliopsida; order Asterales; family Asteraceae; genus Lactuca; species Lactuca virosa. The sequence continues at coordinate 150,832,136 of NC_136428.1, read as the reverse complement.
GTATCATAACAAACGTGTGTAATAGTGAAGAAAGTAAACAAAACCATCATCAATATAATTTAAAAGGTTACATTGTTTCATATGTTACATGTTTCCAATTAAATTACAGTATGATGACAAAATGAGTTTTGAACTAACGCCTTAGCATCCCGTCCTCAAAGGCTAGTAATTACCTATTCACTGATTTCCTGAGAATACAAGTACATTGAAAAAGTGTCAACAATTAATTTGGTAAGTTCATAAGAGTTTTGTTTGAGAAAAATGTCGTTTTCCTTGTAAAAGTGATAGAGTGTGATTCCACAAAATCCAATATTTTATTGTAAAATGTGTTGTAGTCTTAAATGCCCTAAGACCGGAAAATATATGAATGTACCAGACTTAAACGTAGCATGTTATAGTTTTAATTTGATTAAAACCCATTGTATGCATGTTTTCTTGAGTTACTAGTTATTGTGACACTAGTAAGTAGTATAATGTATTTCTTCTTGTGTAGTAAAGTGTAATTCTAGGAATCCCATAACTTCCTCCTATAATCCCTTATTGTATACAAGTTATATAAAATTAAGGATAAATAAACCGTCGAATATAATGGGTCTGCACTGAGCCCACAACCAAACAAGGAACAAGAAATAAAGCGGACCCACCAATTGTAAGTCGCTCATGTCTAAATTTTATATAACTCTAACGTATATACTTAGCAATTATAGATGAAATCTAGCAATCCAACCAAAATGCAGTCTTAAATACCCTAAGACCGATATGTGTGAATGTTGTACTTGAAAATAGTATATTGTAGTTTTATATAAATAAAACCCCTTTTTATGTGATTGTTAATCCCCGTAAACCATATGTACTGTTGATAGCCCATGTGAGTTATTATAACCATGCTATGACCCAGTCGGCCTGTAACGACGTTCTTCAGGAGTCGGAATCGTTATGACATTTGTCACCCCAGACCCGCCGGTCTAACTGTAGCTAACAGTTTAGGTGCGGGATTGTCAGTCCCGTATAGATCTATATACAAGTATCATGCTCTCCCTTCCAGAGATTCTGGTTATAATTAAAGTACCGTGAAGCCAAATTTCTCACAAATTTATTCATTAACAGGTTTACGTAAAGTGAAATGAAAACCCTTTTGTTGTAAATGTAAGTATTACCCTTTCATTATGTTTGTAAAATACGAAAATAATCATATTTTTTATAATCGTTTCTTTGTCCCGAAAGGGTAAAATAGCATGAATGTTTCCCTAAACTATACCTATTATAGTTTATAAATGTATGTTTCAATGAACACCTTTGTATTTTGACAACTTTGCATGTAAATGTTCGTAAATTTGGTAGTAACGTTGTTTCGTATATTTGGTGTTTTTACGTAAGATGCATATAAAAGGTAAGAAAACATAAATAACAGTTTGTTTATTTACACACGTATTCTTGTGTTTTACTTGTATCCCCCCTAAAACATAGAAAAATCTTTGAAAAGAGTAGGGGTATGAACTCACCTCGAGTGTGATTGTGGTTAGATAATGAGATAAAACGGTGACTTTCGAGCTAGTATACGGGAAGGTGATCGGATCCTACGAGTATTTAACACACGATTTTTATGTGTGAATTAGTTAAACTACTAAGAACATGTTGTAAAGCACTAGATAATGAGAAGTACTTACAATAAAGTATATAAGAATTATCTTGAAGAACTTGCTTACTGGAAACGTCTGAAGGTGAAATTTGAGAGAAAAAGGAGCTTGGTTTCTTTTAGTGAAATGTGAGGGATTTTTCTTACTGGAAATGGGTTTGGAAATGATGTCATATACGTGACTTATATAGGATAAAATGAGATAAGGTGAGTTGATGTTTGCATTGAAATGCACAATTATCCTCTTGGAAAGCTAAACTACGAAATCAAGTGGCACCACTTAGCCACTTAATGGAGATTTCAACCAAAAAGAGGTTGATTTCGGTCCTAGCATGACCAAAATCACCTTAAGTGTCTCACATTAGGGATATTTCGGTCTTAGTGGAGACCCAAAACTGAAAACCAATTGCATCCTAGATTCCTTAAACCGAAAACTCATTCCTCTTAGATTCTTAAAATCGAAATCTCATATGTAGTACATTTATTTATGGATTTTGACTAACCTTTTGACTTATGTTGACTTATGTTAACTTATTTCAACATGGTTTTCAATATATACTTATATATAACCCATATAAGCATGGTTCATGAAAGTCATAGTTCTATTGCATCAAGTTACATTGTGAATCTATTGGCACATGATTGAAGTTTAGACCTAGTTTGCTCTAGAATTTTTCAAGTTGTCACATGATCCCCTCGTTAGAGGGAATTTCGTCCCGAAATTAGAATTTTGAGTGGGACTTCAAGTGCTGGGGAACATATGTGGGTACTTTTGTTTCATTTGATCTTTCCGTTCCCATGTGTATTTAGGTCCTCGTTTGGCGTTCCAGCGAACCTTTACTATCGGTATATGACCTTGTTTCGTTCTTTTGACCTCTCTATCCATGATTTCCAATGGCTCTTTGATGAATTTGAGACTCTCATTTAGCTCGATTTCATCGAGTGGGATAACAAGCGTCTCGTCGGACAGACATTTCTTGAGATTGGATACGTGAAAGGTAGGGTGTATGTTATTGAGTTCTTGTGGTAGACGGAGTTTATAAGCTACCAGACCAATCCTTGGGAGGATCTTAAATGGTCCGATGTACATTGGATTTAATTTCCCACGTTTTCCAAAATGTACCATTCCTTTCCAAGGTGATACCTTTAACAAAACTCGGTCACCCACCTGGAATTCCATGGGTTTGTGTCGTTTATCTGCGTAGCTCTTTTCTCGATCTCGAGATGCTTTCAGCCCTTCTCGAATTTGGATGATCTTCTCTATTGTCTCCTTTATGATCTCAGGGCCGGTGAGAGTGCTGTCAGGAACTTTCCCTTTTGCTAGTTGTGTGTCACCCACTTAAGCCCATCACAGAGGGGATTTGCACTTGCGGCCATAGAGGGCTTCGAAAGGCGCAACTCCGATGCTAGAGTGATAACTATTGTTGTATGTGAACTTGACGAGTGGTAAATGGGTATCCCAAGCTTTACAAAAGTCTATCACGCAGGCTCTCAACATATCCTCCAATGTTTGGATAGTTCTATCACTCTGCCCGTTGGTCTGTGGATGGTAGGTCGTACTTATGTCGAGTTTAGTTCCCAGGGATTTTTGTAGTGACTGCCAGAACCGAGAGGTGAATCTACTATACCTGTCGGAGATAATGGATATTGGCACACCATGTAATCGTATGATCTCTTTGATGTATGTTCTGGTCAATTTCTCCATCTTGTCCGTCTCTTTTATTAATAGGAAGTGTGCGGACTTGGTTAACCTGTCCACGATCACCTAGATGGTATCGAGACCACCCGTTGTCTTGGGTAACTTGGTTATGAAATCCATTATGACCCGCTCCCACTTCCACTCGGATATCTCTGGTTATTGTAACAAACCCGAGGGCTTCTGGTATTCTACCTTGACCTTGGCGCAAGTCAGGCACTTGCCCACATGGGTAGCAATTTCTGCTTTCATGTTCGGCCACCAATAAAGCTTACTGAGGTCTAGGTACATCTTGTCTGAACCGGGATGAACATAATATCTGGTCTTGTGAGCTTCATTCATAACGACGTCTCTGAGTCCACCGAACTTTGGTGTCTAGATCCGATTCATGAGATATCGAGCTCCCTCTCCCTTGACTTCTAGGTTCTTGTCCATTCCTACTAAGGTCTCACATGTCACATTCTCGGGTTTCAAGGCTTCTACATGAGCCTCTTTGATCTGTGTGGACAGGTGTGAATGGATCGTTATGGTTAGTGACTTTACTCGGCGACCCGAGTATTCCTTTCTGCTCAGGGCATCTACTACTACATTGGCGTTGCCCGGAGGATAAAAAATCTCGTATTCGTAATCATTTAGTAGTTCTACCCATCGTCTTTGCCTCATGCTAAGCTCTTTTTGGTTGAGGATGTGCTGAAGGCTTTTATGATCGGTGAAGATAGTGCATTTCATATCGTAGAGGTAGTGTCTCCAGATCTTCAGGGTGAATACTACTGCTCCCAGTTCGAGGTCGTGCGTAGTGTAGTGGACCTCGTGAGTCTTTAGCTGTCTCGAGGCATAGGAAATGACCTTTCCTCTTTGCATTAACACACATCCAAGACCCTGGTTGGATGCGTCGCAGTAGACCAAAAAGTCTTATGTTCCTTCTGGTAGAGATAAGATCGGAGCACTGCATAGAGCTTGTTTCAGCATTTGGAAAGCAACTTCCTATTTCCTCTCCCAGTTAAAACTTACACCTTTCTGAGTCAAAGTGGTGAGCGGCTTCGTGATATTTGAAAAGTTTTGAATAAACCTCCGGTAGTAGCCAGTGAGGCCTAAGAATTGACGGATTTCTATTGGCGTTCTTGGTGCTGCCCAAATTTCTATTGCCTTTATCTTAGAGGGATCTACATGTATTCCATCTTTGCTAACCACGTGACCCAGGAAATCTACTTTCCGAATCCAAAACTCGCACTTTGAGAACTTTACATGTAACTTCTCCGCTCTTAATTTCAATAAAAATTTCCGTAGGTGTTGACTGTGCTCTTCCTTGCTTCGTGAGTAGACCAGAATGTCGTCTATAAAGACAATCACGAACTTGTCTTAGTAGGGTCGACATATGTGATTCATCAGATCCATGAACACCGCAGGTGCATTTGTTAACCCAAAGGGCATCACTACAAACTGTAGTGACCATAACGAGTTCGGAATGCTGTCTTGGGAACATCTTCTTCCTGAACTCGTAGTTGATGGTATCCGGATCTTAGGTCGATCTTTGAAAAGTATTTTTCTCCATGGAGTTGATCGAACAAGTCGTCGATTCTTGGTAGGAGGTATCTCTTCTTGATAGTAAGTTTATTCAGTTCAGGGTAGTCGATGCACATACGGAAAGATCCATCCTTCTTTTTCACGAACAGAACCGGTGCCCCCCAAGGCAACAAGCATGGTCGGATGAATCCTTTGCTTAGTAGTTCGTTTAGTTGGCTTGACAGTTCTTGCATTTCTGCTGGAGCTAAACGGTAAGGGGATTTGGCTACAGGGGTGGCTCCAAGAATTAGGTCGATTCGGAATTCGACTTGTCGCGTGGGTGGTACACCTGGAAGGTCTTCCGGGAATACGTCGAGGAAATTACAGACATTCGGAATGTCTTTGACATTTTTCACTTCTTCTTTCTTATCCACCACGTGGTCTAAGAAGGCGTGGTATTCCTTGCGGAGATACTTTTGAGCTTTAACGCCAGACATGATTTGTAAGTTTGCACTGGGTTTGTCGCCGTAATTGACGAGAGTTTTGCCACTTGGCAGATTAAGGCGAACAACCCTTTCATGACACAGGATATCGACATGGTGAAGGCTTAACCAATCCATGCCAATGATGACATTAAATCTTCTTATTGTGATCGGCATTAGATTGATTTGGAAAGAGTGTTCGTTTAGAGTTAATGTGCACCCTATGTACATATTGTTTGTGCTTTCCGTTTTACTGTTTGCCATTTCTACTGTGAACAGTTCATTGATTGATTGTGGCTTTTGATTGAGTAGGTGTTTAAATTTATGGCTTACGAAACTCCTCTTAGCTCCACTATCGAACAGTATGCATGCATATGAGTTGTCGAGGAGAAACGTACTAGTAACCACCGTGGGGTTTTCCACTGCTTCTCCATGTCCTATGGCCAGGACTCTTCCCACACCATCAGCATTGGTGTTCCTTGTCTTTGGGCAATCTATTTTGAAATGCCCAGTCTCCCCACAGCCAAAACAGGCTTGACTTGCCCTGGTATTTGTGGCTTGAGTGATCTGCTGGGCTGGTACTTTACAGAAGCGGGCTGTATGCCCCTTTTTGTTGCAGTTGTTAGAGTGCATTTCCCGACAGACACTGGTGTGGTGAAAGTGGCACTTGTTGCACTTGGGTAGATTCCCAACATATTGTCTTACTGGTGTTGCTGAATGGTTTTGAGCATTATAACACTCCTAAGGTGTACATGCAACCCTAAAAACCTTGGATCTATTTTTTACAAAGATACATGCAAATTTGATTTTCCAAGGTTATTATCCTAACTAGCATCGCATGGGAAACTTTTAAACATAATAGCTAGTTGAAGTACATACCTTTTGTTGTTTGGATTCCTTGGAAACCTTGTGAGCCTAACACCTCAAGTGTGATGCCTCAAATGTCTCACACAACACCACAACACTTAGAATAACTTTGAGAGAAGATCACGTACACCTCAAAATTGGCTAGCCCTCTTACTTGCTTGTAGTAGTACCGATTTTGGTTATCATGAGATCTTTATATAGTTGTGACACAAGTAGGGTTACACCATGTAAACCCTAATTGTCATGGCTTTCTATATTCCATGATCCATGGGTTTGTAACCTCCATGGACTATCCATGGAGCACCTTACGGGTTTTAACCCAATCCATACAAACCATGGATCATTAGCCCACTATACAAGAATAGATGATTTACAGAATCAACCCCATATATTTAATTAGTCTCTTTTTGATCACTTAATTAATTCTTGATCAATACTAATTAAATAATATTATTAATATATTAGAACTTATAATATATTAATAATCCTTAAGTATCCTTTCTCTCATTTAGTCTATCCAAGTGTTGCAATGCCATGCAACCCAAAAGGACCATGCTAACCGGGTCAAGTACATTCCAGAAATAGTTATGAACTTAGACACCTAATCCAACAGTCTCCCACTTGGATAAGTCTAATAACTATAACTACAAGAATGACTTCAAGAACCGATCAGCAATCGTAGCTCTTTCAAGGTCTCGCGGTACTGAGATGATGATGATACACCATTTAAGATAAGTGATCATATAATCCTCTGTTCTAGATATCAACCGGACAAATACATGGAACAATGTCTTACTTATTGTCCAGCAGTTTGTTTCCCGATTTCCGATTTGTTTGACATAGAACTTAATAGAACACATCAATTTAGTTCTGACCGGGCCCGGTACATAGGTCAAAACAAAATCATCGAGGGGCCCAGATATCGCTTCTAATCCAAGAAGGAACAGATAAACTTCGACTCATATGCTTGTTCTACTACTTGTTGAATTATACACAAAGGCACGTTTTATAACATCGAGTTACCAATGCATTTACATACAATCAATGTATAACCAACTCATAGTTAACAAATCATATCTCTAGGTTTGAAGACTTATATGATATTACCGTCTCATGATCAGTCGAGATAAATTCCATGAAGTAATACAAGTGAGCATGGGTTGATTCCAATACTCAGAACTTATGAGCACTCATGAGTGTTGTAGCACCTCTTGCTATGTCCAACAACTTAGACATCTACAAGGCAACTCATGACAGTCTTGATTCATATCTACTTCCAACATATGACCGACTGTGGAGAATTTGAATAATATGATATACCATAACATAATTATTCTGGAAGTTAAAACATGCAAAATGAAATAATAGTAAATGATTGACAAAAGATAACAACACTTATACTTATAAATAAACAACAACTTTTATTTATCATCAAATGTCAATTACATTTTACAAATTTCAAAGCTATCTAACTACTAAAACTAATATTATCCTTCAAACCTATGCGCCTAGTATGCTGGAGATGCTTAACCCTACCCAGTCCCTTCGTGAGGGGATCTGCTGGGTTCTCATCTGATGATACCCTCTTTTCCACGAGGAGTCCTTCTTCTATTCGATGTATGATGAAATGATATTTTCTGTCGATGTGTCTGGATCTCCCGTGATCCCTTGGTTCCTTGGCTAAGGCAACATCACTTTCACTATCACAGAAAATTTCCATAGGCTCCTTTATAGCCGGTAGGGATGAGCGTAGGCGGGTACCCGCCTCATTTGGCGAGAACCGGAACCGGAACCGGCGGTTCCTAGAAAGTTAGAACCGCAACCGGAACCGCTCTAGGTAGTTCTTAAATGTTTGGAACCAGTCCCGGAACCGGCGGTTCCGGTTCCAGGAGCGGGTAACCCGGTTGCATTAATTTTATTAACTTTTTTCGACTAAACCGCAATTTAGTTCGATCCAAATCAAATCAATTCGGATCAAAGACGGACAAAATCGGACCAATATATTCTAAACCGGTCTAAGTAACACACATTTATATGAAATTATATATATATATATATATATATATATATATATATATATATATATATATATATATATATATATATATATATATATATATATATATATATATATATATATATATATATAAACCGGTTCCGACGGGTACCCAGCGGGTAGCGGTTCCGAAAAAATGAGAACCGGAACTGGAACTGCTTAAGGTGGTTCCATAACTTTAGGAACCGAAACCGGAACCACTTAAGGCGGTTCCAGTTCCAAAACCGACAGTTCTGAGGCGGTTCCGATTCCAAAAGCGGGTACCAGATTCCGATGCTCATCCCTAATAGCCGGTACAACTCCAAGGTCTCCAATGAAGTTCTTTAGCCATATAGCCTCCTTTGCTGCCTCGCTTGCCGCTATATACTCTGATTCGAAAGTTGAATCTGCCACTGTCTCCTGCTTGGAACTTTTCCAAGTAATTGCTCCTCCGTTTAAGGTAAAACCCAGCCTGACTGAGAGCGGAAATTATCCCTATCAGTCTGGAAGCTAGCATCACTATGCCCTACTACTCTCAAGTCATCACTCCCACCGAGGGTAAGGACCCAACCCTTAGTCCTCCGCAGGTACTTGAGAATGTTCTTTACCGCAGTCCAGTGAGCCTTGCCAGGGTTCCCCTGATATCTACTGACCATGCTCAATGCGAAGGCCAAATCAGGACGAGTACAAGTCATAGCATACATGATCGAGCCTACAGCGGAAGCATACGGTACTCGACTCATCTCAACTATCTCAGGCTCTGTACTCGGGCTTTGAGTCTTACTCAATCTCGCGTTACTCTGGATCGGTAACTCTCCTTTCTTGGAATTCTGCATGCTAAACCTATTCAGCACCTTATCCAAATAGGTACTCTGACTAAGTCCAATTAGTCTTTTACTCCTGTCTCTCAAAATCCTTATCCCTATGATATAGGCAGTTTGTCCAAGGTCCTACATAGCGAAACACTTCACAAGCCAGGAATTAACCTCCTGCAAAGTTGGGATGTCATTTCCTATGAGTAGTATGTTATCTACATACAATACCAAAAAGCTAACTATACTCCCACTAGCCTTGACATATACACAAGATTCATCTTCACTCCTCGAAAAGCCAAAATCTTTGACTTTCTCATTGAAACAAAGATTCCATCTGCGAGGTGCTTGTTTCAATCCATAGATGGATTTCTCAAGCTTACATACTCTATTAGGGTACTATGTGCTGACAAAAGCCTTTGGCAGACTCACGTAAACATCCTCAGCCAACTTTCCATTAAGGAAAGCGGTTTTGACATCCATTTTCCATATTTCATAATCATGAAATGCAACAATGGCTAACATAACCCTAATAGACTTAATCTTTGCTACTGGTGAAAAGGTCTCCTCATAATCAACTCCCGGAGTTTGAGAAAAGCCCTTTGCAACCAGTCGCGCCTTATAAGTGTGTACATTACCATCCATGTCGGTCTTCTTCTTGAAAATCCATTTACACCCAACTGTCTTACGACCTAGTACATTGTCAACCAAGTTCCAAACTTGATTGTCATACATGGACTATATCTCGCTGTCCATAGCCTCTTTCCATTTAGCAGCCTCAGGGCCTGCTATGGCTTCCGTGTAGCTGTTAGGTTCATCCAGACCTATTAGTGTGTTATCGTTGATAAGTGTATCACCTTCCGCAGTAATATGGAAACCATAGTAATGCTCAGGTGCATTCCTAACTCTCGTGGAATGCCTCAGAGGTACAGACTCATCAGTCAGATCAACAGGAGTTTCCTCCTCAGGTTGATTGCTAGGGTTTGAGGTTCCTTGACCACTTGACTCTTGAATTTCTTCAAGGTCAATTTTCCTCCCACTGTTTCCTTGGCTTACGAACTCTCTCTTGCGAAAGACTCCCTTCCTTGATATAAAGACCACATTATCACTGGGTCGGTAGAAGAGGTAACCGAAGGATTTCTGTGGGTAGCCGATGAAAATACACCTCTCACTTCGGGGTTTGAGCTTATCGTGAGTCTCGCGCCTCACAAAAGCCTTGCAACCCCAAATCTTGATGTGGTCCAGATTGGGAACTTTTCCAGTCCACATCTCATGAGGTGCTTTGGCAACCTTTTTGGTAGGGACTAGATTAAGAATATGGGCGGCAGTCTCTAAGCCATACCCCCAGAATGAGATTGGTAGCGAAGCTCGACTCATCATGGAACGAACCATATCCAACAAGGTTCGATTGTGCCTCTCAGCCACACCATTAAGCTGTGGTGTCCTGGGAGGTGTCAATTGTGAGACAATCCCACATTCTTTAAGATAGTCAAGGAACTCTGTACTAAGATACTCACCACCTCGATCGGATTGAAGCATCTTAATGTTCCTGCACAATTGATTCTCCACTTCCTGCTTAAACTCTTTGAACTTTTCAAAGGTTTCTAACTTATGCTTGATTAAGTAGACATATCCATATCTACTAAAATCATCAGTAAAAGTCACATAGAAGCGGTTAGCATCCCTTGTGGCGGTTCTGAAGGGTCCACACACATCAGTGTGTACCAGATCCAACAAACCTTCACCCCTAGCACAAGAACCAGTGAAGGGTGATTTTGTTATTTTTCCAAGTAGACATGATTCACAACTATCATCCGACTTTAGATCAAATTACTCCAAGACTCCATCCTTTTGGAGTTGGCCTATGCGTTTCTTGCTTACATGTCCAAGACGACAATGCCATAATGATGCTTTATCCAAGTTAGTGGAAGAATCAATACATAATACATTATTTCCTAGGTTATCTACAACCGACATAGTTTCATACACACCATCACAAGGTAATGCTTTAAAATAAAGAACATTATTAAAGAAAGCATTAATACTGCCATATTCATTATCAAAAGAAAAGGTAAACCCTTGTTTGTTCAAAGCATGAAAGGAAATAATATTTCTCACCATTTCAGATGAGTAACAACATTTATTCAAATCTAATGGTAACCCACTACTTAGCAACAAAGTATAAACTCCAATCTTGGTGACAAGTGATGCTTTCCTATTTCCCATGATTAAGCTTATCTTCCCATGCTCCACATCCTCACTTCTTCTTAGTCCCTGCAAAATAAGAACAAATATGAATACCACAACCGGTATCAAGGACCCAAGAATTAGAACGGGGTGAGTTATTAGACAATATAGTGTAAATACCTGCATGGTTGGGTTTTACTTTCCCATCCTTTACATCTTGCAGGTACTTTGGGCAGTTTCGCTTCCAGTGCGACTTTTCATGGCAATAGAAGCATTCAACCTCTTTAGGGTTGGCAGAAGGAGTGACAGAACCTTTCTTGGTTCCACTTGAAGTGGAGCCATCAAGGGACTTTCCCTTGGTACCCTTCGGGGGGCTCTTCCTCTTCTTCCCTTTGCATTGCCCGATTGCCAAGATTGGGGCCGCGGTAGGAGTAGGAGTAGTAACAACCGACTTACCCTTAAGACGATTTTCGGTGGTCTTCAAGAGTCGTTGAAGTTTGCTGAGTGTAACTTCCTCCTTGTTCATGTGGTATGTCATTCGAAATTGATCAAAACAAGAAGGTAAGGAGTGCAAAATGATATCAATTGCCAACTTCTTGGGGAAGTTCACATTTAGCTTCTGCAAATGGTCCACATACCTTTGCATTTTCTATAAGTGGCCCATGATGGGTTCACCATCCTTCATTCGGGTTGTTATCATGGAGGAGATGATTTCATACCTCTCTTGGCGAGCACTTTGATGGTAACGGTCCATCAAGTCCTGGTGCATCTCAAAAGTGTAATAGTCCTCATAGGACTTTTGGAGCTCGGCTGTCATCGTGGCCAACATGATACATGTCACTTTAGTGGCATCTCTCTCATGAGTCCAAAATTCATCGATCTCCTCAGGAGTAGCAGACGACTCATCAAGTTCCTTCAGCTCCTTGTCGAGGACATATTCCTTGTCCTCGTAACGAGTGACCATCCTGATGTTCCTGATCCAATCCATAAAGTTGGATCCATCGAAGATGACTCTCCCACAAAGTTTCCTGAGAGAGAAGAAGCCGATAGGGTTTGCGCGAAAAGCAACATTATTGGAAGACATCTGAAAAAGAAAGACAAGTTTAGATTAGATATAAAGACAGTCCTTAATAAGACACCCAAATGGAATATTAAGGCTAGGACCCAACACAATATTTTATAACTTAGAAGAAGGATGCCGTAAGCCAAGTTATAAAATATTTGATGGTAAGTGAATTCCGATTCACCGATTTCCACCATGAAAAACGAAATAAATTATTAGGTTTTAATTGGTTTTGAAACTCCTAGACATGTTTCCATCTCGAGTGTGCCCTTCAGGTTTTGTGACTGGGATGCCGAGGATCACAAAACAAGGTGTGAAGTAACCATGCAAATTACTTGGTACCCTTAATGTTTATCACTCAATCGATGTGCCGGTTAGCCACACGCGCTCCGCCGACCTATGATAAAATTTAAGTCACCCTTTTCCTACCTTGTTAAGTCCAGGTTAGTGTGCCGGTTAACCACACACGCTCCACTAACGACTTAATCAAAGTGCAAAGTGTAATTTCATTGGTTAGCACCTTATTCACATTCTCCTAAAGTAACTAAGATTGAGAATTTTATAAAAACATTTAGTTACTTTACATTCATCATACTTTTAATGAGAATTTAAAGTCACTGTTCTACCCGTTCGGTTAATGACCCTCCACCAGTCAAGGAAGCAGTGGGTGAGAGTGGACACGCATTAAGCTGTCATTTTATAGGCAACAACCTTATACCCCCCTTATAGACCGACTTCGTGAATGAGGCCTACTAACGGTAAAACGACTATATATATATATATATATATATATGTTATTAACTTATAATATTATAAAGTATAAGGGTTGAATTTTAATTTTTAAAATTCTAGGGGTTGGAACTAAAGTTTTTAAAGTGACTTTACATGTTCCAAAACTTGAGGGCAAGTTTTGTAACTTTCAAAACTTTTCATCTTTCAAAACTTATGAGTTAATGGATTAATAAAATGAGAGACTTTTCATTTTATGTAACCTATGTGTTTAATAATAGACTTTAAAAGTGTGACTTTTGGTAATCCATAACTTGAGGACAAATTTTGGATTCCATTAAAACACATCAAGATCAAGAATTAAACTACCAAACAAGTTACAAATAATTCCTATGATCTTCTAAACTCATAAGTTCATGAATGTTCATATCCACAATTTCAAGAATCATAATTAAACCATACAAAACTTGAAATTTTGCTTTTAGCCATTGAAAATGGATTAGCATAACCATTACACCATCTAAACAAGTTTTACAACACCAAAACAGTTTGGGTAATGTTTCTAGTCCATTTCCAGCTGCGAAAGTCGAAAAACTGCACTATGACAAGCCAAATCGTCGAGTGCAAGAACTGACTCGCCGAGTTGGTTGAATATAGGCATGGACTCGTTGAGTCTCCCCATGGACTCAGCGAGTTCACCCAGGCAGAAAGCAATTTTATCGATTTTCTTAACAAGTTTGCATCAAGTATCAAATAAACAACCCTAGGATCTGATACCACTGAAGGGTTTTGAGCATTCTAACACTCCTAAGGTGTACATACAACCCTAGAAACCGTGGATCTATGTTTTACTAAGATACATGCAAATTTGATTTTCCAAGGTTATTATCCTAACTAGCATGACATGGGGAACTTTTAAACATAATAGCTAGTTGAAGTACATACCTTTTGTTATTTGGATTCGTTGGAAACCTTGTGAGCCTAGCACCTCAAGTGTGATGCCTCAAATGTCTCACACAACACCACAACACTTAGAATAACTTTTAGAGAAGATCACTGACACATCAAAATCAGCTAGCCCTCTTACTTGCTTGTAGTAGTACCGATTTTGGTTATCATGAGGTCTTTATATAGTTGTGACACAATTAGGGTTACACCATGGAGCACCTGTAACCTCCATGGCTTTCTATATTCCATGATCCATGGGTTTGTAACCTCCATGGACTATCCATGGAGCACCTTATGGGTTTTAACCCAATCCATACAAACCATGGATCATTAGCCCACTATACAAGAATAGATGATTTACACAATCAACCTCATATATAAATTAGTCTCTTTTTGATAACTTAATTAATTCTAAATTAATTCTTGATCAATAGTAGTTAAATAATAGTATTAATATATTAGAACTTATAATATATTAATAATCCTTAAGTGTCCTTTCTCTCATTTAGTCTATCCAAGTGTTGCAATGCCATGCAACCAAAATGGACCATGCTAACCGGGTCAAGTACATTCCAGAAATAGTTATGACCTTAGACAACTAATCCAACAGTTGCAGGAGTGATGGCAGCGTCGACGACTACTATTTGTTGTTTATTGGCGGGATCCTGTGCCATCTGGTTCTTCTTTTTATTCCAAAATTTTCTTTTATTGTTGCCCCCCTTTCGTTTGCTCCGGGACTGAGACCATTATAGACCTGGCGGACTGCATGATCGAAAAGTTTTTGGGCCAAGTGTTTGGCACTGTCGAACGTAATCGAGTTGGAAGCTATTAGGTGCCCTTGAATATGGGGAGATACCCTCTGGGGTGACCACCCCAGGACACAGTACTGCTAAATCACAAAATCTGGCAGTATAGGCTGCGATGTCAGAGCCTGTCATTTTTAGGTTCCACAACTCTTGTTCTAACTTTTGCACTTTGCCCCTTGGGCAATACTCCTCTTGCGTTAAGATCTTCAGGTCCTCCCAACTAATTGAATTAGCCACTGGAAGAGTCAATGCCTTGACATGGCCATTCCACCAGGTAAGGGTTCTGTCATAGAAAGTGCAAGCTGCAAATTTGACTTTGCTTGCTTCCAGACATGCACATATTTCAAAGACTGATTCAGTTTTCTCAAACCATTGCATTAGGGCGATGACACCTCTGCTTCCATTGAAGGATTTGGGGTTTCCATTAGTGAAGTCTTTGTAGGAACATTCCCTTGAAAGTCCCTGGCTGTCAACTTGGTTAGAATTTGTAGCACCGTTTCCTGCTCCACCGGTACCATTCGTGTTGATCTGTAACACGACGGCTGCCACAGTGGCGGTAATAGCAGCCTGAAACATAACAAGGTTGAACTGTGGAGGTGGTGGTGGTGGTAGAGGTGGATTTGTGTCGTTGTCATGCCTGTTAGATCTACGTGGTGGCATTTTTCTTCCATTGAGTTTAAAGATGAAAATATGATAAGTCTTCGCTAATGGTTATAAGTCAGGTGTTAATGAACTAACTATATTAGTTTCTACATACATCATGTTACGACTTGTAAAGTGTTTTGTAACCAATTTATAATAGAAGTTTATGTAAAAACATACATCGGGTTGTCACACATAGTGTTTAGAAAATTTGACCTTGATATAGGTCTACATTACATCAATGTAAGGAAACGTTTGACAGCATCATGATCCCCCGAATAGTGTATTAACTTAATCGTAGGGTCGAATCTATATATAGATAAGGGTAGTACTAGCGCATAGCCGTGAACCTATTCTATATCAAAATGTGAGTAGTGTAAACACTACTCACGGCGGGCGTTGCCTTGAGCCCTGGATTCTGCTACTTGGCATTTTGCTTCTATCATACATCCCACTATTGTAGCTTGATACAAAAGTGCCTTAATTTTGGCGCGGGATGCGGTCATCTCTTCTTGAAGAGCTTCGGTGTGATCCCGAGTCCGATCATGGTCTTCGTCTAGATGACGAAGATAAATGCGGTGACTTTGGTGGTAGCACCAACCTCCATGATTTGGCTGACCGATGCTTGTGCTTGTTCACCATGGCGAGCGATGCGACGTACTATGACAGGTAGAGCTCTGTCTTCCGTACCTGCTCCGTTGAGGTTTTAGAAACCTTGTTCCATAACATAGGGAGGGTGTTGGCCATGTTCTTGGCTCCATCTTCTTAAGTCTACTGCCAATCTGGGCGTCGGGCCCTAAAAGTTCTGTCTGGGTGTGGGGTAGCGGTCAGCACGAGCTGGATTGTATACCTCTGGTTCCGAGTTGATGTCTTCCTGATCTTCCTCATCGTCTTCGTCTTCCTCTGGATCCTCCTCTTCGAAATTGTCTTTGGGTTCTTCCTTTATTATTTCCTCAGGATCCTCCTCAGGATCCTCTTCAATCCAACCTCCATTTCCCTGGTTATGGAAATAGGGGTCTCCAGGTAGGTGAAATTCCGCCATGACGTCTAATAGGGATATGAGAAATATATGAAAAACATAAGTGTAAACTTTTTGTTATTTAATTGAGGAAAAATAAAATTTTATTTGAAATATTTTTAATTAAATTGTGGCCCATACCGGGTCCTCCTATAATTACATAGTGTATACAAGTTGTATATAGTCAAGGTTTAATAGACCGTTGAATTTAATGGGTCTGGCCTATGTCCACAACCAAACAAGGAACAAGACCTAAAGCGGACCTACCAATTCTAATCCGACCAAGTCTTAATTATATATAACCCTAACATATACACTTTGCAATTATAGATCTACCACTAAGGGTCCTTAGTATAAATAAAAGATTTGATTTATTATTGCCGAGAAGGTTTCTTACGATTGCTAGTTTTAATAAATATCGCAGCCTAAATGTTTGACGTTACGGTTCTTGTAGTATCATAAAATACTCCTATAGTATTTTAAACTTTATGTTTGGTTCTAGAGTTTCTTGGTATATAGGGTTGGTAAGTTTCAGACTTGTTGCTCACTACGACTATCCCCAGGCATATGCTAGTCACCTCTTGGACAAATATAGTTGATCAGGCTATATTCATCCTATACCTGGTTACATATTCCAAGGCATACTTGTAGTGCTCAACGCATCCTTTTAGTTTTGTATTGTCCTAACTACGACACTATACTGGCATGTATGCATGTATTTATACTTTATAAAAATACTGTTATATTTTAAAAGTATAACTCTTGGTCAGAGTGTTTTTGTCCCATTGTATTTATAGTTGTATATCTTATATGGTTCGTTATGCTTAGTTCACTATAAAAAAAATGCTCTGATACCAATCTATCACACCCCCAAACCATAAAGGCGGAAACGTTTGGAGGTGGATGACTTCTTGTATAATATCATAACAAATGTGTATAATATTAAAGAAAGCAAACACAACCATCATCGATATAATTTGAAAGGTTACATTGTTTCATATGTTACATGTTTCCAAATAAATTATAGTATGATGACAAAAAGAGTTTTGAACTAACGCCTTAGCTTCCCGTCCTCAAAAGCTGGTAATTACCTGTTGACTGATTTCCTGAGAATACAAATAGTTTGAAAAAGTGTCAACAATTAAGTTGGTGAGTTCATAAGAGTTTTGTTTGAGAAAAATGTCGTTTTCCTTGTAAAAGTGATAGAGTGTGATTCCATAAAATCCAATATTTTATTGTAAAATGTACTGTAGTCTTAAATGCCCTAAGACTGGAAATTGTATGAATGTACCCGTACTTAAACAGAGTATGTTATAGTTTCAATTTGATTAAAACCCATTGTATGCATGTTTTCATGAGTTACTAGTTGTGTGGCACTAGTAAGTAGCATAATGTATTTCTTGTTGTGTAGTAAAGTATAATCCTAGGAATCCCGTAGCTTCCTCCGATAATCCCTTAGTGTATACAAGTTATATAAAATTAAGGTTAAATAAACCATCGAATATAATGGGTCTGCCCTCAAAAGTAGTGTTGAACCGGTAATATCAATCCCAACTCACAACTTCAACTTAACTGCCTACAATCACCATATGACTACTTCATTAAAATCCTGGAATACCCAAAATGCCCTCAGAAGTCAAACTTGGTCAACCATGGTCAAAGTCAAAGTCAACAATCAAGGTCAACAGTCCATGTTGACCCAACTCGTCGAGTGCATCTATCAACTCGTCGAGTTCCTTTAGTATACAGAAAACTAGGAAAAACCCTATCCAACTCGCCGAGTTGGCAGAACAACTCGTCGAGTTCCTATAGTATCCAGAAAGTAGGAAAAACCCGATCTAACTCGTCGAGTTGGTAAGGCAACTAGTCGAGTTTTCCCCCTGTTGCACACATTCGGATTATCCTTCGATTCCAGGGACTCTAATGCTCAGATATGAAAAATATGTAGGATAAAGTTTCCAACTTTATCCTTTGGGGCCATCCTAAATGCTCAAAAGCTCTAATTCAAGCTTGAAAACCCAAAGGCTTAACCATTAAGCCCCAAAGCCTTAGAGTTATGGACCCATCCATTCCAGAAGAGGTTTTAATCCTCCAAAAACATCCCAAAGCTAAATGCTTTTTAGACATGCATATCCAATGCATGTCTTGAAGCTAAAATGGGCCAAAGAAAGGAAATATGCCCTAAAATGCATGGCATCAAAACTAAATGAAAAGTCAGATCTAGCCCACCATGAGTCCCTCTTGCCCTAGAGATTCATAAAGTTGCAAGCTTTATGAAGTCCATGCATGCAACTACTAAGTATAAGGGTGGAAAAGGGACAAAAATCAAGATCTAGCTATACATATTTATAAAAATCAGGTTTTGGATACTCACAACAGTCCACAACAGTGCCAAACAGAAGATCAATGGCTTGCTTGCTAGATCTTTGCCTCCTTTTCTCTATCTTCTCCTTCTTTTGTCCAAAAGTGTCACACTAGCTCACAATATGAGAAGAATGATGATTAGGGCTCACAAGGTCGATATTAGGGTTTGGGGGCAGATAAGGGTTCAGCCTCAAAGGCTTAAGGAGATTATATAGGGTGCAAACCCTAAAATTTAAGGCTTGATTTCTGGCCATCAACTCGTCGAGTTGGGGCTCCCAACTTGTCGAGTTGGATCCTTAAAATCCGCGGCCAAATAATTTCCTACACGATGAGTTGGAGCTTCCCAACTCGCTGAGTTCCAGTCTAGAACCCTAAAAATATTGAAAATTGAATAGTACTTGAACCAAGTGTTACAAAAGCTCTGTAGGTTAAGCTACACTCTTTTGCTTTCAGTGTAACTTATATTCATGGTTAGAAGTTTTTGTTGTGAAACTATAAATAAGACTTTTCAGTAATTTCAAGGCATTATACTGACTAATCTACTTACGGGAGACGTGTCTAGAATGGCCACATTGGATTGGTTGTCGGATTTTAGAAAGGCCGTAAGATGAAATGTTCTTGCCTCCCAACTTTCATTCCTGGCTGATCCTTATTTGATAGAACGCTCAGAATTCATTAGGATTAGTCACAAAATAATTAGAATAAGACTTAGTAATTTTATATTAGGTTACATCAGAAGAAAAGATAAAATACCAAGGTGAGGTTTTGCCCAAATCCCGAGGCATCCACTTTTATCAAGTGAGTGCATAGTTACTTTCATCTTACACATAGATATGAAATATTTAGATAATTAAATGCTATGTGTGTCTATTATTTTTCAGTATGCGTTGGATGAACTTATATGATATGAATTCAATCGATTTTATTATATAAGTATTTTCGTGTACATATATATATATATATATATATATATATATATATATATATATATATATATATATATATATATATATATAAACACACACACACATGTATTAATGTGACGTACTCTACTGTTGAATTACGAGTTCATGTGTTGTAAGAACCATATATAAACACACACACACACACACCAACAAGAATTCAATCTTTCGGTGATGAATTACGAGTTCATGTGTTGTAAGAACCATGTATTAATGTGACGTACTCTACTGTTGAATTACGAGTTCAGGTGATATAAGAAATGTATATTCAATGGGATGACTAGGCGATTGACATTGGGATAAGTCCTTAGCAATGAAATGCAATATAGGTGATGATACTTAGGAGATGTCCTTAGAAATAGAAGAAATCAGGGATGGGAATTAGGTTAATTGTTTTATTTGATGATTAAACACATTAACTATATAACTATGGGTTGAAAACCCTATGTACTCACTAGGTTTCCCAACTTGACCCGCTAAACTTCTTTATATTACAGGTAGCGGTACAAAGCTTCATGCATGATGAGAGATTTAAGGATATATAGGCTATTAGTCTAAGATACTGTCACACCCCAAAACCAGAACGGCGGAAACGTTCGGGGGTGGAGGACGTCATGTACAGTATCACAACAAAGCATAGTAGTAAACAAGCAACAACATCATCCATTGCATTAATAATATAATTTAATACAAGTGTGTTCTGGGAAGTTTATAAGACACCAAAAATGTAAATCAAAATAAAAGATGAGTCTTGAACGATGACCTGAGAATACAAGTTATTTTGAAAGAGTTGATCAGCTTTAAAGCTGGTGAGTTCATAAGCATTTTAGCGTCATTGTTTGTATGAAAATGTTTGTAAGTGTTTGATGTATAAGTTTGTAAATGTTTGTAGTAAATGTTTGTAGTAAATGTTTGTATCTCCTAGAAAATCCTATATTTTCTACTAAACGTAGCCTTTTACCAAGGCATCAAATGTTCAGTATGTTTGTTTCTTGTATGAATGTGTATTTTCCCAAATGAGACTATCACTAACCAAAAATATAGTTTTTACAATGTGAATGCAATGGGGAAATAATAATAGTACTGTAGTGTTGTATTATAGTAACTACTGCTGGATTATCTACCTTAAACCAATTGTTATTTAATGTATAATGTGAAATGGTTGCACCATACTATCGACTAATAACGCGACGATGAAAGACGTCGGAAGAAATGACATTTTGAAGTAGTTTGATTGATAAAATAGCTAAAGGTATAGTAAATCCATTTGTTTGATAGTTATTAATCACATGTGATTGATATAATAACTATAATGTTTCAACTTGTATTCCCCCCCCCATAAAAGCATTTAAAATCATTTAAAAGGTAGATTAAGGGGTATGAACTCACCTATAGTGAGTGGTTTGGATGAAAGTGCTGGATAGGATGCTAAGTGTCAAGTGAAGACTTGAGCACACACGGATCCTATTTAACATATAATGACACATATATGTATCTAATTAGTGATTTAACAACTAATTAAGCAAGTAAAGACACCCTAGGACATGGAAAACACTTTGATTCAAGTGCTAGAAGTACCAAGGGTTGCATCTAAGGGAAGTATGGCCTCACAAAGGAGTTTACGGCCAACATGGATGTATCACATGAGTTTACGGCCAAGTGGTTCACGGCCCTATGAGTTTAAGGCCGTAAACTCATGGTATTTTGTACCAAATTATGTTTTAAGGTCTTACAAGTCATTAGGAAGTGTTCTAGGTTCAAGTCTAAGCCTTAAGAAGGAGTGGTGGCACAAATGCACCACTTATTAGTGTTTACGGCCCAAGGTGATTGCCGTGGCCGTAAACAGCATATGTTCTTGAGTTTCTTGATGTTTTCTAAGTGTTTAACAAGTGATTCAAACATATAACATGCTAAGAGTAGTGTACTTACTTATAAGAAGCTTGTAAGGGTGTTTAAGGTCCAAGAACACTAGTGTGTGTTCTTGGTGAAATGAAGAACACTTGAAGATCTATCAAAATGGAATGATTTCATGGATGAAATCAAAGGGTTGTACTAGTTAATGAGATGTAATAACAAATCAAAGGAAGAATTTCATACATTTTTGGAAGATTAAGATGAAGAACTTGATGATACTTGAGAGAGAATGGGAGTTATTGAACTTCAAAGGAAAAAAATGATGAAAAATGATGTAAACTCATGCATATAGCATGAGTTCACGGCCATGGATGAGTTTACGGCCCAAACTCATGAAGTTTGGCCGTAAACACCTCATAATGGGGTTTAAGGTCTGATTATTGCACATTAACCCTAGAAGATACTTGCTAACATTTGACTCTTGAATGCCATATGATTAAAAACACCCAAACAGACTCTAAACAGTGCTAAAAGATGGCAGAAACAAGTTTGACTTTGATTGCATTTGGTTGAAAGTACAAGATAGAAATTTCGGGTTGTCACATCATCCCCCCATTAGAGAGAATTTCGTCCCGAAATTTGAGTTTAAGCAAATAAGTATTTACAAATAACTAAGTAAAAAGATGAGGATATTTCAGTTTCAATTGATCCTCGCGCTCCCAAGTGAATTCAGGTCCTCGCTTGGCGTTCCAGCGAACCTTCACTATCGGGATACGACTTTGTTTCGTTTGCTTGACCTCCCTATCCATGATCTCTACAGGTTCTTCCACGAAGTTGTGGCTCTCGTTGATCTCGATCTCGTCGAGTGGGATTACAAGAGTCTCGTCGGACAGACACTTTTTCAAGTTCGAGACGTGGAAAGTAGAATGTACGTTACTGAGTTTACGGGGTAGGTCGAGTTTGTAAGCTACAGGGCCGATTCTAGCGAGAATATCGAAAGGCCCTACGTATCTTGGATTTAGCTTTCCACGCTTTCCGAAGCATATCAAGCCCTTCCAGGGTGAGACTTTAAAAAGAACACGGTCACCCACCTAGAATTCCAAAGGTTTCCTTCGCTTGTCAGCGTAGCTTTTCTGTCGGTCTCTAGAGGCGTTCAATCGTTCACAAATCTGAACGATCTTCGGACCTGTGAGAGTGCTGTCAGGAACACGTCCTTTAGCTAACTGGGTGTCACCCACCTTAGCCCAACACAGAGGGGATCTGTACTTTCGGCCATAGAGGGCTTCAAATGGAGCAGCCTTTATGCTCGTGTGATAACTGTTGTTGTAGGAAAATTCGACAAGAGGTAAATGAGTATCCCATGCCTTCCCAAAGTCGATCACACAGGCTCGCAACATATCTTCCAAGGTTTGAATAGTCCTCTCACTTTGCCCGTCGGTTTGAGGATGGTAGGCTGTACTCATGTCCAGCCTAGTTCCTAGGGAACTTTCTAGCGACTGCCAGAACCTCGAAGTGAATCTACTATCTCTATCAGAGATAATGGATATGGGAACACCGTGCAGTCATACTATCTCCCTAATGTATGTTCTTGTTAGTTTCTCCATCTTGTCAGTCTCTTTGATAGGCAGGAAGTGCGCGGACTTGGTTAAACTGTCAACGATCACCCATATGGTATCGAGACCACCCGTTGTATTGGGCAACTTGGTTATGAAGTCCATCATGATTCGCTCCCACTTCCATTCAGGTATCTCTGGTTGTTGAAGTAAACCTGATGGTTTCTGGTATTCGACCTTAACCTTGGCGCAAGTAAGGCATTTACTCACGAAGGTAGCAATCTCTGCTTTCATGTTAGGCCACCAGTATAACTTTTTAAGATCCAAATACATCTTATCCAAACCTGGGTGGACGGAATATCGAGTGTTGTGCGCCTCGGTCATGACCAAGTCTCTGAAGCCACCATGTTTCGGTGTCCAGATCCGATCCATGAAATATAAAGCTCCGCGACCCTTGACTTCCAAGTTCTTATCCATCCCTCTCAGGGATTCACCCGCCACATTTTCAGGTTTCAAAGCGTCAAGCTGAGCCTCCTTAATTTGTGTGGACAAGTGTGAATGGATAGTCATAGTCAACGATTTGACTCTACGACCAGAGCATTCTTTCCGACTTAGGGCGTCAGCTACTACGTTGGCCTTGCCGGGATGATAGCGAATTTCGCATTCGTAATCACTGAGTAGATCGACCCTCCGTAGTTGTCTCAAGTTGAGCTCCTTCTGGTCGAATATATGTTGTAGGCTTTTGTGGTCTGTAAAGAAAGTGCTCTTCATACCGTATAGGTAGTGTCTCCAGATCTTCAGAGCAAACACAACTGCTCGTAACTCAAGATCATGTGTGGTGTAGTTGACCTCGTGTGTCTTCAGCTGTCTCGAGGCATAGGCAATGACCTTACATCGTTTCATTAGAACACAACCGAGCCCTTGATTCGATGCATCGCAGTAGACCACGAAGTCTTCTATTCCTTCTGGGAGGGATAGTATCGGTGCGGTGCATAAGGCTCGTTTCAGCGTTTGGAACGATTTCTCATGCTTCTCTTCCCAGTCAAAGGCCACGCCCTTCTGGGTCAAAGTCGTAAGAGGTTTCGCAATTCGAGAGAAGTTCTGAATGAACCTACGATAGTAGCCAGCGAGACCTAGAAATTGGCGAATTTTTGTAGGCGTCTTCGCTGCTGACCAGTTCTCAATGGCTTTGATTTTGGAAGGGTCCACATGAATTATCTCTTCACTAACAAAGTGACCCAGGAATTCGACTCTTCGAATCCAAAACTCGCATTTAGAGAACTTTGCATAGAGCTTCTCTGATCGTAACGCTTCCAAGATCTGACGTAGATGCTTACTATGCTCTTCCTTACTACGAGAGTAGATAAGTATGTCATCTATGAAGACAATGACGAACTGATCCAAGTAAGGACGACATACCGTATTCATTAAGTCCATGAATACTGCGGGCGCATTGGTCAATCCGAATGGCATCACTATAAACTCATAGTGTCCGTAACGAGTTCGAAAGGCTGTCTTCGGGACATCCTCCTCTAGCACTCGTAACTGGTGATACCCGGATGTCAGATCTATTTTTGAAAAGTAATTCGCCCCTTGAAGTTGGTCGAACAAATCATCTATACGAGGCAGAGGGTAACGATTTTTAACGGTAAGCTTGTTGAGTTCCCTGTAGTCGATGCACATACGAAACGATCCGTCTTTCTTCTTGACGAACAAGACTGGTGCTCCCCAGGGTGAGAAGCTTGGTCTAATAAAGCCCTTGCTGAGTAGTTCGTTAAGTTGACCGGACAGTTCTTGCATCTCAGCAGGTGCTAGACGATAGGGCAATTTGGCTATGAGGGTAGCCCCTGGGACTAAGTCGATTCTGAACTCGACTTGACGTTGTGGAGGTAATCCTGGGAGTTCTTCTAGAAAGATGTCGGGAAAATCGCGTACTACTTGGATGTTCTTGATGTCCTTCATCTCTTGGCTCACGTCGACAACATGAGCAAGGAATGCGTGGCATTCCTTTCGCAAGTATTTCTGGGATTGAATACTCGAGATGATACGGAGGTTCGTGTCGGGTTTGTCGCCATAGACTACTAGAGTTTCGCCAGATGGGAGATTAAGGCGAACAGCCTTTTCATAACACATGATGTCGGCACGATGCAGGCTCAACCAATCCATGCCGATAATGATGTCGAAACTTTTAATTGAGACCGGCATGAGGTCGATTGTAAATGAATGGTTATCTAGAATTAGAGTACATCCTATGTATATACTGCTAGTGCTCTCAATCTTTCCGTTAGCCATTTCTACAGTGAACGGTTCTTTAAGTGTTCGTGACTTTTGCTTAATTAATTGAGCAAATTTTTGGTTCACGAAACTCCTCTCCACTCCACTATCAAACAAAATGCATGCATAAGAGTTATCGAGGAGAAATGTACCAGTGACCACTGTGGGGTCGGCAACTGTTTCCTCGTGGCTTATAGCCAAAACTCTTCCTATGCCACTGGCGTTCCCTGCCTTCGGACAGTTCCTTTTGTAGTGGCCCACCTCGCCACAACCGTAGCAAGCCTGGCCTACACCAGCACCGGGGACTTGGTTGATTGGCCTCGCCGAAGCTTTGCAGAAACGGGCAGTGTGCCCCTTCCTGTTGCAGTTAGCACACTGCATTTCCCGACAGGCTCCTGTATGGTGGAAGTTGCATTTGTTGCATTTGGGCAAACTTCCAACGTACTGCTTTACCGGAGCAGCAGCGGCAGGTGCTATCGCGGCATGAACGGCCACGACCTACTGCTTTTTGGCAGTTTTCTGCTTCTTCTTGTCATCCCAGAATTTCCGCTTGCTGGCGGCGGCTTTGGAGGGTTCTGAGATGGCTAGGGTTGTTGTTGACGACGGGGTAAGGACCCCATGGTCAATGAGCCGTTGTGCCAATAGCTTGGCACTATCGAATGTAGTGGGGTTTGAAGCTAAAACATTCCCCTGAAATGGAGGCACCAGCCCCCAGATGTACCTTTCTATTTTCTTTCCCTCCGTGTGAACCATGTTGGGACATAGGGCCACCAGCTCGCTGAATCTGGCGGTATAGGAAACTGTGTCGGAGTCCTTCATGGTTAGGCTCCATAGTTCTTGTTCTAATTTCTGGATTTCACCCCTCGGGCAGTATTCTTCAATCATGAGCTCTCTCAGAGCTTTCCAACCTATAGCATTTGCCACTACTAGAGTGAGTGACTTGACATGGCTATTCCACCACGTCAGGGCTTTTTCCTCGAAGGTGAAAGCAGCGAACTTGACCTTGCTCCCTTCTGGGCAGGAGCAGATTTCGAAGACCGATTCGGTCTTCTCGAACCATTGCGAGAGGGCAATGACTCCGCCAGTCCCTTTAAAGGACTTTGGCTTGCAATTGGTGAAGTCCTTGTAGGAGCACTCTCTCGAGCGCACGAGGACCTCACCTTGAGTAGAATGAACAGGTGTTCCATCTCCGCTGGCACTGGTAGAATGATATTGAGCCATGACTGTTGCCACAACCACAGCTATTGTAGCATTTAGAGCTGCCATATCGATTTGTGGAGGAGGTGGTATTGGAGTTACCCAGTGATCGCGTCTCGTTGATCGGCGCAGAGGCATCTTTTAACTAAAATTTTACAAAGATGATGATACTGGTAAGGATTTAATAGAGAGAAATGATGAGAGTGACTCATGGACTAACTCTCAATAGCCCAACAACACAATTAAATAGTATGATTGAATGTAGATCTAGTACTAGAAAGATGATAGCATTTGGATAATAATTTCCCTGTGATTAGATATCTGTCAATAATTCTGGTTTTACAGATGTAACTAGTTCAGGAAAAATGACCTAGAAGTAGGTCTTACATCAAACCAAGATGGGAAAATTTTGACAAAAGTACGACCTAATCAAGACTTAAGTGATCCAAAGTCTTTACAAAGATAGGAAATTAAACTAGAGTTTTTACATAAACTAAGTTATATCCAAAAAAGAGAGTTGAGTAGGCTCTATCTACGACGAGAACCACTAGAATGAGTCCTTGACTCTGACAGACGGTGCTCCATGTCTCTCATGTGCCTTTCAGACATTTCCTGCCGAGCTCGAAGTTCCCTGACTTCAGCTTGGGATGCAGCTAGCTGTTGCTGCAGAGCCTCATTGGTTCTCCTAGTCCTTTCCATAGCCGCTTCGAGATGGCGAATGCGGACCGTGCTAATGCCCGAATTGGCATCAATTTCCATGACTCGGTCGATGGTTGCCCGACTTTGCTCGACATTCCGAGCAATCCTATGGACCATGATGGGCAGGACTCGGTCAGCTGAACCTCCCTCACTTAGATTGTAAAAGCTTCGGTCTCCATTGAAGGGTAAGGGCTGACCCTGATCATCACTCCAGCGGTTCAAGTTTGTCGCCTACAAGGGTGTGGGACCTTGAAATGCTGGTCGGGGGTTAAGGTTTGGGATTGGAGCCTCTTGTAGTAGGTTGTTGACTTCTGGCTCGGAGTCGGAACCATCAGAAAAGCCTTCAGCGTGGTGATCATCCAATGGGATTGGGTAATCATCTTGTGGCTCTTCTTCAAGCCACCCTGCATTGCCTTCGTTTGGGAAGTACGGGTCGCCGTGGGGATGGAATCCAGCCATGTTATCTACGCGACAATAGGGATAAAGAAATAATTAATAGACGTACTAATTAGATAATTATAAGATGATCTTTATCAGTTACTTCAATACTTGTATAGTGCATACCAGTTATATGTAATCAAAACAGGATAGACCATCGAATAAGTGACCCTAACTCCAAATCCACATCCAAAAAAGGAATAGGAAATAAAGCAAAGATCACAGATTCTAAGTCTATGATATCCTAGTCACATATAACCTTAGCGTATCGACTTAGCAACTATTGACCTACTAATAAAGACTTTTAGTTCTCAAATAAGGGTTTTAGTAACACAAAATACTCCTATAGTATTTTAGGTTTATGTTCTATTCTAATGTTCTTATTGTAGGAGTATTGGTAAGTTTTTAGACTTGTTGCCACGTCACAACCATTCTCGGGCATATGCTAATCGCTTCTCAGACCAACATAGTTGATCAGGCTATGTCACTCTCAGAACCGACCATACATCCCCGAGTCTACTAGTGATGTTCAACAATCGTAATACTTTTGTTCTGTCCTAGTGACACTGATTTTAGTATGAATGCAGGTATGTATACTTGGTTAAATATTTTAGTATTTAAAAGTATAAACTCTTGATCAGTGTATTTTAATCCTGTTGTGTTTATAGTTTGTATATCTTTGATGGGTTGATATACTCGATTCACTATAAACGTTGCTCTTATACCAATCTGTCACACCCCAAAACCGGAACGGCGGAAACGTTCAGGGGTGGAGGACGTCATGTACAGTATCATAACAAAGCATAGTAGTAAACAAGCAACAACATCATCCATTGCATTAATAATATAATTTAATACAAGTGTGTTCTGGGAAGTTTATAAGAGACCAAAAATGTAAATCAAAATAAAAGATGAGTCTTGAACGAACTCCATCTTCTCAAAATCCGGCCTCGGTACCTGTCTACTGATGACTTGAGAATATAAGTTATTTTGAAAGAGTTGATCAACTTTAAAGATGGTGAGTTCATAAGCATTTTAGTGTCATTTTTTGTATGCAAATGTTTGTAAGTGTTTGATGTATAAGTTTGTAAATGTTTGTAGTAAATGTTTGTATCTCTTAGAAAATCCTATATTTTCTACTAAACGTAGCCTTATACCAAGGGATCAAATGTTATGTATGTTTGTTTCTTGTATGAGTTTGTATTTTCCCAAATGAGACTATCATTAACCAAAAATATAGTTTTTACATTACTGTTCATGTGAGAAGGTCACAATGTGAAAGTAATGGGGAAATAATAATAGTACTGTAGTGTTGTATTATAGTAACTACTGCTGTACTATCTACCTTAAACTAATTGTTATTTAAGGTATAATGTGAAATGGTTGCACCATACTATCGACTAATAACGCGACGATGAAAGACGTCGGAAGAAATGACATTTTGAAGTAGTTTGATTGATAAAATAGCTAAAAGTATAGTAAATCCATTTGTTTGATAGTTATTAATCACATGTGATTGATATAATAACTATAATGTTTCAACTTGTATTCCCTGCCATAAAAGCATTTAAAATCATTTAAAAGGTAGATTAAGGGGTATGAACTCACCTGTAGTGAATGGTTTGGATGAAAGTGCTGGATAGGATGCTAAGTGTCAAGTGAAGCCTTGAGCACACACGGATCCTATTTAACATATAATGACACATATATGTATCTAATTAGTGATTTAACAACTAATTAAGCAAGTAAAGACACCCTAGGACATGGAAAACACTTTGATTCAAGTGCCAGAAGTACCAAGGGTTGCATCTAAGGGAAGTATGGCCTCACAAAGGAGTTTACGGCCAACATGGATGTATCACATGAGTTTACGGCCAAGGGGTTCACGACCCTATGAGTTTACGGCCGTAAACTCATGGTATTTTGTACCAAATTGTGTTTTAAGGTCTTACAAGTCATTAGGAAGTGTTCTAGGTTCAAGTCTAAGCCTTAGGAAGGAGTGGTGGCACAAATGCACCACTTATTAGTGTTTACGGCTCAAGGTCATTGCCTTGGCCGTAAACACCATATGTTCTTGAGTTTCTTGATGTTTTCTAAGTGTTTAACAAGTGATTCAAACATATAACAAGCTAAGAGTATTGTACTTACTTATAAGAAGCTTGTAAGGGTGTTTAAGGTCCAAGAACACTAGTGTGTGTTCTTGGTGAAATGAAGAACAGTTGAAGATCTATCAAAATAGAATGATTTCATGGATGAAATCAAAGGGTTGTACTAGTTAATGAGATGTAATAACAAATCAAAGGAAGAATTTCTTACATTTTTGGAAGATTAAGATGAAAAACTTGATGATACTTGAGAGAGAATGGGAGTTCTTGAACTTGAAAGGAAAGAAATGATGAAAAATGATGTAAACTCATGCATATAGCATGAGTTCACGGCCATGGATGAGTTTACGGCCCAAACTCATGAAGTTTGGCCGTAAACACCTCATAATGGGGTTTAAGGTTTGATTGTTGCACATTAACCCTAGAAGATACTTCATAATATTTGACTCTTGAATGCCATTTGATTAAAAACACCCAAACAGACTCTAAACAGTGCTAAAAGATGGCAGAAACAAGTCTGACTTTGATTGCATTTGGTTGAAAGTACAAGATAGAAATTTCGGGTTGTCACATATACTGTAAGGCATGTTTATGCTTCTGTTTTGTATAAGTTATGACATCATAAGCTTTTATAAATCAATGAAAAACTTTTCTTTGGAAATACTTTTATGGGACAAAATTCCGCATTAATAAAAAAACGCTGGTTTTAAATAAGTATAAATAAAAAGTTTTAAAATGGTTGTAGAAATTGGAGATGTCACACCAACCACCCCAAACATGGAGGAAAGTGGATAAAAACCTAGATCTAACATGCTTGCACATAAAAGGTAGAATCTTGAAGACTTACAAGAGTCCAGAAGTAGCACAAGATAATGAGGATGAGATTTGCTTGCTAGAAAAATGTGCCAAAGACACCTCCTTCTTCCTCAAAGGACCAAAAACCACCACAAAAGCTCAAAATATCAACAACGGAGGCTAGGGTTTTCTCTAGGTCGGAAGGGAGGTGATCGAGGTTTAGGATGTGCAAACCTTAGCCATCACATCCTTTAAATAAGGTACAAAACCCGAAAAATTAGGATTTTTCATGCCGGTGGACGCCACTTTGTGGCCAATATTAATGGGTTTCGAGCCTCATTAGAACAAACAAAAAGGCAGCGAAAACAACAAGTAATTTGGTCTAACACTCAAAACATATGGATCTAAACTCAACTAATCTATGAATCTTATTAGAACTCAACAGAACAAAAAAACATACCTTTGACTTCTTCGTATGTTTCTTCTTCTGAGGAGCCAAATTATTGGACTAGAGAATCCAACATAGAGTTCCTCTCTTGTAATTGCACCCAAGAAGCAAAAACAAGCATATCTGAAAGTACCACCGAGAACCAAAGTTTTCTCAAGGGTTCCAAACTTTGGTAATAGAAAGGTATTATATATATATATATATATATATATATATATATATATATATATATATATATATATATATATATATATCAAAACCCGATTTGGAGCCCTTTATTTATGGGGATGTTATTTGAAACACTAGAGATAATTACCAAATATAATAATAACTATCTACGGTATTCAAATCATTTTGGAGTATTCTAAATTCCAATATTTACTATTAATTAATTAACAGAACCAATCCTTCAAATAAATATCTTTTCAGTTATGCTTTATTTTGTTCTTGTGTCTAACCCAAAAGCACACTACGCTTCATCAACTTCCACTTGCACTTAGGCATTAACAATTGACCAGTTCAATACTTAATAGGAAGAATAGTGACTAGCAGTCCAATACAACTACTGTAGTTATCGAAACAATGTTATAAACAATCCTAAGAGTAGTGACTTCAAATTTATTTGATCTTCATGATATCTGTATGAATTGGATATATAGATAATAGTCAATCTTAGAATACAAGATTATGTTTCCTGACATAAGTTTGCAACAAATTCTTCTAACTGCTAAATTAAACACATGAATTCCAATCAGGTGTCGACCGAGCACTTTAGATGTCAGCACCAAATCATCGAGGGGCCCAAATATATCGAATTCTCTATTTCTGGTAGAAGGATCAAATAATTGTTGACAACATAGGCTAGTACTATTCCTCATGTAATATCTACTCAAACCCTATATAGTTGCCAATTACTGATAACATTAGGAAAAAACCAAGATACAATAGTTTGTAGGACAAAACCTCATGCATCTCCACCAGGGAGAGTTTGCGGTTCGAGCTTTGCGGTTCGGTGTTGTAGAGATCGATTTGTACTAGTGCCCTACAGAAAAAATAGTTTCTAGTGAGATACAATTCACTAAGTCATTATTTAAGAACTACCTATCCTACTAGTGGTGTCGTTAAGTGCCCAAAATTTGTCCGGTTCATTATTGGTATTATTGAATTCACGGTGCCTTGTGTTCAAAAATCCAGAAAGGCATAAAAATGAACTCCAAAAATTGTAAACATGTATATTCTGGTTCTAACAGAGGTTATGTGTGTCTTGAAACTGTATAAGAAATTTTGAAGGTCATTTTTCTTTATTTGCAATTCAAGTATAAATAATATGAAAAATTCATAATAAATAGTAAACAGTTGCATAAATTGCTAAATTAATTTCTACAGGTTCTCATAATGTTCCCAAACCTGGAAAAATATTAGTTTATGCTCATAAGTCTTAAGACCTGATTTTGTAAATTCATGCCCTAATTAAATGAAAATTCCGAATAAAATATCAAATAGTGCCCATATTCTATGAACATTTAAGGGGAATCTTTATTTTGTACATAAATCAGTTCCTTAATTTTTTTTCAGATTTTTCATTCATCTTTAATTATTTATTTTGAATTTTTGGCCATTAAATCCCCATTTTTGTAGAAAAATAAGGGATTGTTTCTAGCACTTGGGGTTTTACAGATAATTCCTTGAAAATATTAACTTTCATAAAACAATTTGGTTCAAAATTATTTCGAGACTAAACAAGGGTAGTCAATCCCAACAAGTTATGCAATGTAGCACTAGCAAGTGTATGAGTTCCAATTGTATCTGAAAGTTTAAGAATTTGTGTAGGGATTTCTATCACATTTGGGTTCATGAAATTTTATGTCTTCTGTTATTGGTTTGTTAAGTTTCTAAAATATTTTTCTCCGGATTTATTGTGGAGTTTAATCCCTTCATGTAATGCAAAACTAGTGATCACAGAAAAAATGCTGTTTGCGCAACCATTTTGTAATTTTTAATGTTTTCAGTAAGGCCAACTGGGTTCGAAATTTTACTCAATGAAGTAGTCCTTAGAAAAAGAATATCGTGATTTGGTCAAGAAATGATTGAATTGTGACCTTTTAAAGTCAATTAAACAAATCTAACAGAATATTGAAGAGTAAAACTCATGAAAACATAGTTCAAACTTCTATTTTACCTAATGATATCAGTTTCTTTTGCTTAGATTGAGGTAGAAAAACATTATATTAAAGGTATTATGTAGAAATACTCTTTTCTAACCCTTTAATCTTACATGCAACCAAGATAGATGATACTAAACTTTTGAAAAATTGGTTTTTGGTGCTAGATAAGGCTTGCATGTGCTCACCTTTGCTCTTGACTTTGGTTTGATCATGGATCATCATCATTTACAGAACATGCAACATGTTTTTGGTGGTGATCTACAAACATCAAGTTCAAACAAAGGGTCTTTGCAAGAACATGCTTTAGAAATCCAAAATTAGAAGGAGAAAGTGAGTAAAACTTGTAAAATTTGTTATGGATCTTCAAGAGGTGTATGATAAGCACTTACCCTTTGATACGAAGCCTCAAGAACACCCAAAATAAGGCTGAAAATTCATAGTTGAGGGGCTACTTTCTAGAGAGAAAAAGTGAGGTTTCTAGAGAGAAGGAAGAGGAAAAGTGAGATTTCATTTCTCTGGATAGACCATCTCTCTCGTCATCTCTTTGGGAATATACGCCACCAAAATCAGCCACCAAAGTACAGAAGAGTAGGCCAACATATGAACAATTGAGTGACTGAATATCTCCAAGAGATTTTGAAGATAAGTTCGCGTTTTCTCTCTCATATTAACATGCAAAATCTGGTCTCAAGATTTTGCAATATATAAATGAAGATGTAATGAGTGAGAGAGAGTGAATAAGAGGTTGTGTATGGCTGAATTTTTGGGGAGGATAGAGGGTTATTATGAGGCTTTTCTTGGTACGGGTGCCCTCTTAAATCCTTCCGTTAAGTTTTCTAAAAATTTAGCTTTGACTTTTATAAAAACTATAAGTATTTTCATAAACTTCCAAGAGTTTATTTCTTGGTTTTATTGAACTATTTGTTTTAAGAAATAAATTCATAAACTTAAATCATCTTGAATTATGTTATAAAAATGATAACATATGATTTGATTTTTATAAAATCAAATTTTTATATTTCAAATAAATGAAATAAATGTTCATAAGATATGAATGTAGGATTAGACAATCCTTCAATTGTAAGGTCCTGAAAAGGATCTTTACCAATGATCAAGCAACAAACAATCACAGATAGAAAATAAGAAGAAAAGAAACCGAGCTTGCACACGTTTATATTCAGAAAAACGTCAGGTACAACTCGATGGAACACTCTGTAAACACAATGGCATCAACTACTACACAAAGACCTACACCTCTGCTATTTATACTGGACAAGACTGTAAATAGGGCTTACGACCGTAAACTGGGTTTACGGTCGTAAACGTGTTTACGGCCGTAAACTCTGTTTACGGTCGTAAGCACACTTTCTCACCAAAAACAAATAAACAACCCACCAACTGTATTACAGACTCATACTGAACAAAATATAATGAAAGCCTAGACCAAACCATTAACTGGACCCTTCAATCTCCCCCTTGGTTTGGTGCTAGCTTGGACTCAGCTTTTTTCGACCACCAGTACATCAGATTTTCCCATAGCACCGTTCCACATTTCCTTCTCGATAATTTCAGCGACCATCGAAGTGTATTCCTTTGCAACGGACTCAAAAATGTCTTCAGCCACCTTGATCTGATCAATGGAGAGCTGATGTATGTCCCACTTGCCAAATTGAAGCAAATCCCTCTTGTCATATAAGCGGATACAATCGTCTTTAAGCTTGATGACAGCAGCGGCAGTAGATTCATCAAACACCCAGTATTGCATGGATGCGAGAGATCCATCTGGATAATTTTGAAGAACGGGAATCTGCTTAACTTGAGTGGTAGCGGGCCACATCACTGACCGAAGTGGCTGACTTGTTTTGGGATCAATGACGTTAGGATAAACCTTGATTATAGACTCAACAGTCTTCATCGAAGGGAAGCTCTTAGCTACTTGAACTTCCAAAAATGATTTGAACTGAGCCGCCCTGGGATTGTTTGATGGATTTGAGAAAGGAGCTTTAGACAGCTCTGTAAGATCAATCCTAGTAAAGGAATGAAAGTCGTGAGCATCTTTGTATAATTCAGTATTGCGGCTCTTTCTTCTCACCATAATCATATTCATCGTGTCTTGGAATCCCCACGAGATGATTCCTGACCTATCACCATAAACGTCTCTGAAACGATGTTCGCCCAGATCTGTAACGGTGATCTTTTGTTGATCGCAGGGGGCATTATGTTCTGAGCTCCTTTTGAATAAAAGTTGACCCTTTTAAGCTGACTGGGCCAATTTAGCGCGTTTCAATGCCATTATACTTGGAGCTTGAGCAGGTTCCTTTTCAAAACGGTTAACAACAGTGGCTGTTTTTGTAGATTGTGGAACTATGGGAGCATCTTGATTAGGAAGATAAATCTTTGGCTCATCAACGGATGACTTAAATTTGTCGCCAAAATTTTCTTCCAGCTTCTTCTTAAGATCGTAGTAGCTGGCGGTTAACAAGCCAAAATGCGTCTGAAGGTCTGTAATTTGCTTCGACTTCAGAGCTTTGTCTTCAATAAGTTCGGCGACTTGAATATTGAGCTTTGTATTTTCTGTCTGCAGGTCTGCAACCTTGATATCCAGCTCAATATTCTTCTGATCTAAATCAATATTTTTCTGATTTAGAGCATCAATCTCCTTCTGAAGTCCAAGAATTGAGGGATTCTCTTCTCCTAAGCTGCCACCCCCAATAGAAATTCCTTTGCCATGTGAAGGAGGCGTTGTGAGTTGTTCTCTGGCCAAAAACCTGGCTAACTTAACCGAGGCAGCATCGTGGTCTGGCCTGGGAGGAGAGAAATCCATGGGGAAGGAAGATCCACCAGCTTCATAGAAGGTACTAGGACCTTCATTGATAGGTTCAGATAAGACGATAACTGGAGTTGTTGTTGGTGGAGCTGTAAAACTTTGAAGTGAACCCGAGTCAAGAATTCCCTGTCTAGGGTCAAGTCTTCGTCTTTTCGTTGGAGGTTGGGAGGCCTGTGTGGTTGGGTGATCACTTTCCAATGGCTCAGATGTAGGTAAAACAACATCAAGGGGAGGAATCCCTGACGCTGCCACCATAGGAATTGCTATTTCCGCCGTTGGATTGGTTAGATGAGGTGTGGCTTTGAGAACGTCTTCTTTTTCCCTTATCTCCGTTGCTGGATGAGCAACTTCATTGATATTTTCAAGCAGTGTGTTGAGGTTTACGCCGGTCATGAAATCTTCATTGCTACCGAAGTTGAGAGGAATTTCATCGTTATCAAATCCTGTGAGGTCGAGGTCTTCGTACAAATCAGTCTCTGTTCCAGACCCCTCACTGTAATCTCCTTGTACTTGAACAAATGTCAATTCGTGTTCCTCAGCTACTTGAGCATTAGCAGCTGGAGTTTCTTCTTCATCATGATCTGAAACTGTGATGACATCTTCAGAAACAACTCTTTCGGAGGAAGTGGGCTCAGAAGACATCTTGTCAGACGTCCCATGAGATTCGAAAGATTCATCTATTTCAGCAAATTTCCCGAATTTCACGAGAGGATGTAAGCCCTGGAAGACGACTTTGCCCTTTCGATTCTGCTTGATGAGACCAATCGTGTGTGGGCCTAATGACTTTATATCCAGTTTGTCACCATCTTTGATCATCTCTGGGAATTGGTTGTCGATGAACGTCTGAATAAATCTCGGATATAGCAAGAATGCATCTCTGGTCTGCCGACTTATAGCGTTGATATTTACCAAGAACTCATCCAAAATAAACTTCGAGAAATTGAATTTGATGCCAGTAGCCAGTGAAACGATTGCCCCTGTGTTCCTAAGAGAGATTTCATCAGCTCCTTATCTCCTTCCCGAGATATAGCTTACGAACACTTGCGCCAAAAATCTCCAGTAGGGAGGCAGAAGTTTCTTCACCGTGGGAGGGTAGATGCCCTCATATCCCATCCTTTTGAGAATCTTTTGAATATCATCAATCCCAATTTCTGTAGGAAAATCGGGTTGATCATTGATCAGCAACGTTTCTCTGATATACTACTCAGTGATTATGATCTTGCATCCTTTAACCACAGCTTTAACAGCGAATGCACCATTGTCTTTTGATATCTTGGCCGTCTGCCAAAACTCCCTGACAATGTTCTGATAAATGATTGGATTCATAGTGATGGCACAAGCCAGACAGCATTCTCTTAGTCTGTAGATCATTGATCTGAAATCTCTATGAGCAACAGGAGGTTCATCCAAAACAATTGCCAGATTATGCATATCAGCAAACTTAAGACTCGCCATTCATCTGCACTAAACCAGGCCAAGTAAGAAAAAAAGTATTTAAACAATTAAAGCTATGAGTTTTCTTAATTAATCAATTTTTATTTTGGCCTTAAAATTTATTTTGATCAAAAAAATTGGAGATTACGGTCAAACAGTGGTCAACATTGAGTTTACGGTCAACATTGGTCAAACTGAGTTTACGGTCCAAATTGGGTTTACGACCGTAAACCCATTGCAATGGTCACCTGATCGTAAACTTAGTTTACGGTCCAAATTGGGTTTACGACCGTAAACCCATTGCAATGGTCACCTGACCGTAAACTGAGTTTACGGTCGTAAACCCAAAAGGTGTTTACGGTCGTAAACCTCCAGACCGTAAGTCCAACAGTTTACGGTTCTTGAATCTCCCCAAACCGTAAACCCAACAGTTTACGGTTCTTGAATCTCCCCAAACCGTAAACCCCGACGAACACAAAAACGTCGATTAATCCTCCAGTTCCAGTCGAATCGATGAACAAACACCCTTTCCCCAGTCGGTTTTAGCATACCTTCGAAGTGGACTAACTGATTTCGTAAAATCTTCACAATTTTTTTTTCGAGGAGAGAGAGTAGAGAGAGAAGGAGTTTGCGGTTGTAAAGGGAAAAGGAAAGTGAAGAGGGTTTACGGCAGTAAACCCTACCTTTTTTACTTCCTTCGAGTTTAACTGTCTCCCACACAGTATTATATACAGTCCAAATCCGGATTAAATTTTCAAAAATAAAACTTTTTGAGGATATTAAAATAAAAGTAAAATTAAAATTAAACTAAAAATAAAATAAACTAATTTCTAAAATTTAAGAATTAAAAGATTTTTTTAAAAAAATAAATTTTTGACAATTATAAAAATAAAGTAAAATTAAAATAAAAATAAAAATAAACACAGACAAAATTTATCTCAAAATTCATTGAAAAATTTTCTTGTGACACTAGGATCAAAGTTGTTAGACATCCTTAATCCACTTGTCGGTACCTTCTATCTTCACGTCTTTGTCTGGTCGATCGCCGGTATTGTGGTCCACTTAAACACGAAAAATTGTGACAAAATGAGGACATACTAAAAAATAAGGACATACTATAGAATTATAACACAAAGTTATCCTAAGTTCCTAGAAACTATTTCTTAAGGACCATTCAGCTGACGACGACCAGGGATATTGTTGTCCACCTAAATTGAGCAGCGAGATCTATAGACAATCTGTGAGTGTTCAATTTTTAATTGTACTAGAACATGGTTCCCGCTTCCTGATATGCTCCAGTAATCAAGGACTTCCAGAATACTCCTTACATCGGGTGAACAGACAATCATTATGAGAGAAGATAGATTTAGAATGCATATGCTATACACCCAGGTCGGATCTCTTTCAATCTCGCAGAGGGTGAAACATATGACTAACTAAAGTTTTAGAGGGATTGAGAAAAAGAATGATGCATATAATGTGTACCAGGTCGGATTATGAGTCACGCAAAGGAGACAATATATGGCTAACAGATAGAAAGAATTGCATAGATAGAAGATGCAGAGAAATAGGATTGCATATGTTACAGTCCAGGTCGGATTTTGAGTCACGCAGAGGAGGTAACATATGAATAACTGACAGATAGAGAAAGAAAACAATTTTCTACAGACCTAATTCATTGGAATTCACCAGTCACCCCATCAGTACCGGAATTAAGGATAGAATCCGCACATCGAGGAAAA
The DNA here is from genome assembly GCF_052849685.1 of Lactuca virosa. Lineage (NCBI taxonomy): Eukaryota > Viridiplantae > Streptophyta > Magnoliopsida > Asterales > Asteraceae > Lactuca > Lactuca virosa. Next base: position 150,792,855 of record NC_136428.1, on the reverse strand, counting down.
GTTAATCCACGGTTCCAAGTACAGGTTCTTTAATGTGACCAGTAGATTCCCATATATATCTCCCTGCTCAATCAATCCAAGCGTCGTATTGTCAGGCTAAACAGATCTAACTAGGTCAAGATTTGTCAAGTCTATGAATTCCTTAAGTTCAACTCTGCCTAGTCATGTCCATTTAGAATCTTTCGTGCCTACCAACGCATAAAACCCAGCGCATAGACCCTTCAACTTTGGGTACGTTACGCAGACTCAGATTGCCTGTTATCACTTGATTATATCACTTCCCAGAACTACATCAACAAGCAAAACTGTAAGTGACAATATTGTTGAATTTTTTTTAATTTTTAATGTTTTTGTATTTTTTTTGAATGTTTTCTGAAAAAAATAAAACAGAAACAAAATATTTTTGTATTTTTTTTTAATTTTTGATTGGTTTTTGTTTATTTCTCCCCCTAAATTTGTGCATGGGTGAGAATGAAATCACTAAAATGTGCAAATTTAAACTAATCCAACCAAAAATAAAAAAGAAAATTTAATCCTCAAAACGAATCATTTTTAAAAATCCCACAAGCACATCGAATCGAGCTTTGTTAAAAGGCTTGGTGAACAGATCCGCCACATTATTAGCAGTAGGAACCTGTTCTAGCCTAATGAGCGAGCGCTCATAACAATCTCCGATAAAGTGAATTTTGATATCAATGTGCTTGGTCTTGGAGTGTTGGACAGGATTTTTAGTTATTTGAATTGCGGCCTCATTATCACAGTGAATTGGGGTTTCTAGATAATTCAAACCGTAGTCCAACAGCTGATGTTGGATCCAGATAACTTGAGAACAGTAGGCAGATGCAGCAACGTATTCCGCTTCTGTTGTTGAGGTAGAGACGGTATGCTGTTTCTTGCACTGCCACGACACCAACCTATCACCAAGGAATTGGCACCCTCCTGATGTTGATTTCCTGTCAAGCTCACAGCCTCCATAATTACTGTCAGCAAAAGCATATAAATCAAATTCAGAATTCTTCGGATACCAAAGACCCAATTTTGGGCTGCCTTTGATATACCGAAAAATTCTTTTGACAGCAATAAGATGAGAGAGTTTAGGATTAGCCTGATAGCGAGCACATTGACAAACTGCAAACATGCTGTCGGGACGACTTGCAGTTAGATACATCAACGATCCGATCATCGATCTGTAGTGTGTCTGATCTACGGATTCGCCATCAATATCTGGAGTCAGCAGGGGTCTTTCAGCCATTGGTGTCGATGCAGGTTTCGCATCTTGAAACCCGAACTTCTCAAGAATATCCTCCACATACTCAGCTTGGTGTAGCAGGATTCCGGTTGAATTTTGTTTGACCTGAAGCCCCAAAAACATGGTCATTTCACCCAGTGAACTCATCTCAAACCACTTTTTCATCACGCCTTCAAACTCTATGCAAAGCTTTGGACTGGTAGACCCGAAGATAATATCATCAACGTAGATCTGGACTAGTATCTGATCATTACCAACATGCTTGATGAATAAAGTTTGATCAATAGTGCCGCGAGAGTATCCATGCTCGAGCAAATGCTTTGTTAGAGTCGCATACCATGCTCGAAGAGCTTGATGTAACCCATACAATGCCTTGTCCAACTTGTAGACATGATTAGGAAACTTGGAGTTAACGAACCCAGGGGGTTGATCAACATAAATTTCTTCCTTCACCTTGCCATACAAGAAGGCAGTCTTGACATCCATTTGGTAGACCGTGAAGTTCATGTAGGAAGCATATGCGAGAAAGATACGAATAGCCTCCAATCGAGCCACGTGAGCATAAACCTCAGTATAATCAAGACCCTCAATTTGTCGAAACCCGCGAACCAACAATCTTGCTTTATTGCACACTATGACACCAGAATCGTCTTGCTTGTTACGATAGACCCAACGCGTGTCAAGAGACCTTTTGCCCTTCGGTAACTCAACCAACTTCCAAACCCCGAGCTTTTCAAACTGATTTAGCTCTTCATGCATCACATCTACCCAGCTGGGCTCATTCAGAGCCATATCAACGTTCTTGGGCTCTATTTGATATATGAAGCAAGAATAGAGACATGCATTGACATCTCCACTCTGACTTCTAGTTTTAACTCCGTCACCCAGCTGGGAAATGACGTTATCGATCGGATGATCGCGTTGAATTCTTGAAGGAATGTCTTGGCTGATATCATTGAGTGAAACAGGAAGAGTGTGAATGTTGAAACCTCCATCATTTGCTGATTGATCCACATTGGATGGATCTGCTACAAATTCATTAGCAATTTCTTCAGGAAAGAGTAGTTCCATAAAAGTTGGATTGACAGCGGAAGCATCTCTAGACATGAACTCTCTTTCAATAGGGGTAAGAGGTGTAGCATCAGCATCAGGAGTTCCATCTTGAACTTTAGACTCTGGACTATCAGGTTGGTCAGATGACTCCCCCTCAGGTGGAGCAGAGGACTCCCCTTCAGATGGAGCAGAGGAATCCCCCTCAACCGTTGGAGGTCTGCTAACAACTTCTTCGTCTTCGTCTTCAGAAACAATCTTCGAACCAGAAGAGGATCCATTTGAGCTATCTGAAGACACATTTAAGGATTTGAAAAGCGATGTGTAATCAAATAACCAGTCAGGACCCACTCGAGCGTCTGTTTCATTCTCCTCCAACCATCGCACGTCATAGGATTCAACAATCTGCTTAGTCTTCTTGTTGTAAACCCTATACGCGGTGCGCGCAACATATCCTATAAAGTAACAATCATCGGCTTTGGCATTGAATTTAGGGTTGGATTCCAAGTGAAGAAGGGTGCAAGGGCAGCCAAATACACGGAAATGGCTGACTGAAGGCTTGTGTCCATAGAGAATCTCGTACGGTGTCTTCATTTTAGCTTTGTTGATTAGAACACGATTCTGCACGTAGCAAGCAGTGTTAATCGCCTCGGCCCAAAAGAAAACAGGTAATTTTGAATCACATAGTATTGTCCTTGCAGCGCCTTTTAAAGTTCTATTTCTCCTTTCAGCAACGCCATTTTGTTGAGGCGTGTGAGCAGAGCTGTATTGACGCACGATCCCCTTTTCTGCGCAAAAATGGTCAAGAACAACATTCTTGAACTCATTTCCATTGTCAGTACGAAGCGCCTTCACCTGGTTGTTGGTTTGGTTCTCAATCATCACAATGAACTTCTTTATCAGATCAACAACCCCCGCTTTGTTGGATAAGAAGAAGACCCACGCGAAACGAGAGAAATCATCGATCACAACTAGATAGTACGAGCTTCTGTTGATGCTCAGGACGTTGACCGGACCAAATAAGTCCATATGCAATAGTTGGAGCACCTGACTGATTGAGTTGACTTGCTTGGGCAGGTGTGGTTTCCTATGATGCTTTCCTTGGGCACAGGACACACACTTCTCAAATGTGATAAAGTCTCTGACAGGTAAGCCTCAGACCATCTCATTCTTAGCAAGGCGATTCAGGTTTTTCGCGTTAGCATGACCGAGTCGTCGGTGCCACAGCATTGCGTTTTGTTCGGAGACTTTTGAAAATAGGCAAGTGACTTGTTCAAGGATGTTGCTGTTCATGTGAATAATGTAAGAATTCCCATCCCGCTTAGATTTGACGAGAATCCACTCTTCCAGGATGACAATGCCTGGCTTGAGAATCATGCATTCTTTATCGGTAAAATGGGTAGAATAGCCTTTGTCGCAAATTTGGGAAACACTCAACAAGCTGTGCTTTAACTCGGGAGCAAAGTTGACATTCTCAAAGCTCAGCACTCCATTTGTAACAGTTCCTCTTTGAGTGATCTTGCCACCATCTCCGCCCGCGAAGGAAACATACCCCCCATTAAAAGATTGAATGTCGTTCAATTGGGAGATGTCTCCAGTCATATGCCGAGAGCAGCCGCTGTCGACGTACCAAGGACAGACGACATTCCTCCGCAACTGTCCCTGCAAAATGAGCGGGATCATTTAGATTTGGGAACCCAGGTCATCACTGTCCTGGGTTTCCTTTTCTCTTTCTCTGATTTATCTTTTAAAGATTTCAAATTAGGATCCTCATTCCTAATCACTTCAGAGGATGGTAATGATGGATTGGAAATTGATTTGGGCTTCCAATGATATTTAAGTTTTACAACATTCTTAGGTGGTTTTGAAGTATGTTTCATATGAGTTTGCATTGAGCCTCTGGATGTTCTACCAGAAGTGGTTGAAGATCCAGAATTGCTTTTTGATGAAACCGATCTAGGCGGAGCCTTGTTCGGTTTTGGCAAACTATTTTGAGCTTTTTTAGTGAAAACCTTTTTATTCTTTTGAAAGACAGCCCTTTTTCTGCTTCGATCATCTTTCCAATCATCATTTCGAGAACGAGTTCTTGAGGATTTTCTAATTAAAGACCTTCCTCAAGATTCGTTCTCTCCTCTTGGTGACATATAGTTTACAAAGATCCTATTTTGACAATTCCTAGCTATATGACCACCAACACCACAATTAAAACAAATCTGTTTATTATTTGAACTTGTACTACATTTCTCAGATTTATTTTCTTGACAGAAACTCTTACTCTTCTCAGAAGAACATGTATGAGAAATAGGTTGTGAGATAAGTGAGGGTGCCTCAAATGGTGTGACTTGTGGAATTGATGGGTTTTCATGAGAATCACAAGCATCAGAATTACCAAACAATTCATCAAACATATCAAAGAAATTAAGTTCAACAGTAGCAGAAGTAGAAACATCACACGAAACATTATCAGTCTTAACATCAGAATCACAAACATTTTCATTTGAAACAGAAATATCAGAATTAGGAACAGAAACAGAAACAAATTCTCCAGCTGCACGCTTTGCCTGATCTAATGGTTGATCTGCAGGGGAAGTAGAAATGTCAGTACTTTCAACATTAATAAATCCGCCTGAAACGAAACCAGATGGCTTGCCATAAACCATAAACGGTTCATTTGGTGATCTCATCCTTGGATAAGGGTTGATACTGATATGTATGATTATAAGGAGGAGGTACACTATCAAATCCTAAACCCTTTGACTGATTTCGTTTGAACTGCATGCAGTGATCGATCATGTTGGCAACTACCTCGCTTGATCCATCAAATTTTCTAAAATCAAAATTTGCAGTTTCAAATTGTCTTTTTAATGTATCAAGCTCGGTAATTAGCGCATCATTTTGTCTTGTAACATAATCATAAATCTCACACTTTTCACTGTATTCTATTTGAATTCTCTTAAAGTTCTTTATTTTTGTCTCTAACTAGGCCTTAAGGGGTTTCTGTCCTTTCCTAAGCTGATAGCCCTCATATCTAAGGTCCTCTACTTCTCTACGTAATAATTGAATTTCATCATGAAGAAGTTTAACATATTCACTACAAGCCTGAGAACAAGACGGTAGATTTACCTCACTTTTCCTGGGCTCGGAAGTAGAAGACACCATTAGAGCAAACTGCAGCTCCATCATTTCTGCTTCGGGATCAGCTGCATCATTCTTCAAGGAAGCATCATCAATCTGAGCTAGGTGAGCATTTTCTGGCCCTGAAATATTCAAAGCCTGAATCTGATCCTCCCAGTCAAAAGACTGAGCGACCATAGCAGTTTCACCATTAATCGCACCACCTGCATGGTTGTTTCCCACTGCAACCATCGTCCTGTTGTTGTTTGTCCTACGATCTGGCTTTGGACACTCACGAGCAAAATGACCCGGTTCGTGGCAGTTGAAACATCGCAGTGTGTCCTTGTTGAATCCCACCTTCTTGTCAGCATTCATGCCCCAGTTGCTCTTCCCTGTCTTCTTAGCAAACTGCTTGGCCCTGAAAACAGCCATAGCAATCTGCCATGTAATGTCCATTTCTTCCACATCTTCAGGATGAATCTGATCCAGGTCGGCAAATGACAGCTGAGGTGGAAGCTCTCCAGCTACAAATGCATTGTAGCAGTTAACAAGCCCAGTGGCTAGAGCCATATTTTCATCAGTGTCTTTAGTGTTTGAGGAAGAGGCTACAACAGGCACATTTGGAGAGGGAACAACTTGTGGAGTGACAAATGGCTGATTTTGTGGAATGGATGATGCAGTAGCAAAGGTTTGAATCTAAGGTTGTTGAGCAGCAAACACTTGGCCTGAGGAAGTCATGATTGATGAGAGTGCATTGTTGGATGAGATTCCAAGATTCGCAGTAAAGTACGAGTTCACATGGTTGTTCTCTCTGTTTGTCATCAATATCACAAGCTTTGATGATCGCCATGATTTCAGCAAGAGTAAGGCGGTTTAGATCGTTGGTCTTCTTAATCACAGCAACATTCATATCCCATGATCTAGGAAGAGCATTTAGAAGCTTCTTATTAATCTCTGACTTGTTCAAGAAAATCCCAGATATGTTCATGTCAGTGGTGAGAGTTGTGAACCGCTGCAGCTGAGCCTCAAGAGTCTCTCCTGGAATATAGTTGAACATCTTGAACTTTTGTCTCAACATGTCCTGGCGACTCTCCTTCATATCTTCATTTCCCTCATATACCTCAATTAGGGCTTCCCACAAATCTTTAGCTGAAGTGTACTCTCGGAACCCTTGAGCAATATCAGGAGATAATGCCATGGTTAGAGTGGCTAAAGCCCTTTCCTGCTCTTCAACTTTCTCAAACTCCTCATCAGTGTAGTTTTCAACAGCCTTGTCAATCACTTGGCCTCCGACTGTCATAGTGATTCTAACAGGACCTCTAAGAATGCTTCTCCAGACTTTGAAATCCTTCATTTTAATGTATTTTTTCAATTCTGCACTTCCACTCAGGAAAACCATCTGCAAACATTAATCTTGGAATACGCGTAGTAGTGCCCATGACAGTATCGAGTTCGTGAAAACGATTTTGACTTTGAGATTCCATTTGAAATTAAAGCAAATTAAAGTCACAAAATATTTTTCGGTTGATGATGATTACGACCGTAAACTTGGTTTACGGTTTAAGTGATTACGACCGTAAACTGGGTTTACGGTTGAGCAGTTTAAGACCGTAAACTATGTTTACGGTTGATCAGTTTACGGTTTTTACGATTACGGTTTAAGCGTTTACGGTTAATGAAGCTTGGTTTACGGTTTTTGAGGATTCACAGTTTGCGGTTGTTGAAGATCTTGAGTTTACAACCGTAAATAGGGTTTACGGATGGCAGTAAACTCCCAGAAAGCCTTCAAAAACACGTTTTTGTAGTAGATTCAGTTCCTTTAACCACTAAAACACTAAAACCAATCTTCGAACAATAAGAATATCAGTTTAAGCACCCCAAATCTTGATTGAATGAAGCTTTGACACCGGTTTTGCTCTGATACCAATTGTAAGGTCCTGAAAAGGATCTTTACCAATGATCAAGCAACAAATAATCACAGATAGAAGAATAAGAAGAAAAGAAACCGAGCTTGCACACATTTATATTCAGAAAAACGTCAGGTACAACTCGATGGAACACTCTGTAAACACAATGGCATCAACTACTACACAAAGACCTACACCTCTGCTATTTATACTGGACAAGACCGTAAACAGGGTTTACGACCGTAAACTGGGTTTACGGTCATAAACGTGTTTACGGCCGTAAACTCTGTTTACGGTCGTAAACACACTTTCTCACCAAAAACAAATAAACAACCCACCAACTGTATTACAGACTCATACTGAACAACATATAATGAAAGCCTAGACCAAACCATTAACTGGACCCTTCATCAATTATACTTTTGGCTCATTATTCAGTTTATGATATTTGGATATTATTTCCAACTTGTAATTAAATCGAAATATGATTTAATTAAATTGAGTTTGATAAGTTATCAAACTAGTTAATCATGTCATATGTTCCGATTAATAAATTAGGGTATATGAGTTACCCTTGAGTTGTGATCTATTGAACATGGTTTCGTGTTTAGTTTTGAGATTGAACTTTGGCACTTTACAACCTAGTTGGAGTATTCACATATCAATGTTATTGGATTAGTGTCTAAGTCCATAACTATAATTCGTATGTACTTGACCCGATTTGGCATGGTCCATTTGGGTTGCATGGCATCGGAACAATTGGATAGACAAAATGAGAAAAAGGATACTTATGATTTATATTAATATATTATAAGTTCTAATATATTAACATGGAATTATATTATTTAATTAGTATTGATCAAAAATTAATTTAGAATTAATTCTAGTGATCAAAAGGAACTAATTAAGAATGGACTCTTATATATATATATATATATATATATATATATATATATATATATATATATATATATATATATATATATATAGGATATAGATCCGGTAAGAAATTTTTACCTTCCTACCAAAAATATGTAGAAAAAAATATGTAGAAAAAAAACTTCTTACCTTCCTACCAAAAATTTCCTTCTTATTTGATCTTGACTCTATATATATATATATATATATATATATATATATATATATATATATATATATATATATATATATATATATATATATATATATATAGGATGGGCCATGTTCATTTAGGTTGGACTAAACTTTCATGGATAGTCCATGGAGTGTTTAACCCATGAATCCTATGGAAATGATAGGTCATGGGCATTAGGGTTTACATGAATGTAACCCTAATCCTCCACAATATATAAAGAGGTCTATGGTTCATAAAATGTGGGTTAAGCACTTGTGTGTATACATAAGAGGGAAAAACCGATTTGGTGCAAGTATCCTTATTCTCTAGTTATTCCAAGGGTTCTTGGTGTTGTGTGAACCATTTGAGGTGCAACACTTGAGGCACTAAGCTCTTAAATGTTCAAGACTTCAAGCACCATCAAAAGGTATGTCATCTAACTAGACGTTTGTAGTATAGTTGCTTCATAATATGCTAGTTAGGATAAAACCTTGGAATATTGAATATTTGCATGTATAATAGAGAAAACATAGATCCAAGGTTTATAAGGTTGCATGTACACCATAGGAGTGTTAGAATGCTCAAAACCCATCAGTGGTATCAGAGCCTAGGCTTGTTTTCAATTATAGTTGATGCAAATTGCTGAAAATCGAAGTTTGTATGCTGTCTGGACAACTGACTCAACGAGTCCATTAAGGGACTCGACGAGTCCATGCCTAAATTCATCCAAATCGTCGAGTTGGTTCATGCACTCGACGAGTTGGACCCCCTGACAGCATATCTTCGAGTTTTAAAGCTGGAATTGGTCTAGAATCATTACCTTAAACTGTTTTGGACTTATAAAACCTATTTTTGATGTGGTAATGATTATGGTAAACAAATTTCAAGGTTATTATCAAAATTTCAAGTTTATGTGTGTTTATGTAATTCTTGAAATTGTTGATATGATTGTTCATACACTTATGAGTTTTGGTAGATCATAGGAATTATTTGCAAATTGGTTGTTAGTTAATTCTTGATCTAAATGTTTTTTTAATGAAGTCTATAATTTGTCCTCAAGTTATGGAATACCAAAAGTCATTTCTTTTAAAGATCCATTAAAATTCATAGGTTAGACAATTGAAGAGTCTTTTTGTCTTATGAACTCCATAACTTGTCGTCAAGTAATGGATGTTCAAGAGTCTCTTCATTAAAGTTTTAAAACCTTAATTAAACTCATAAGTTATGAAAATCGAAAAGTTTTTGAATAGTTCAAAACTTTCCCTCAAGTTTTAGGATTTGTAAACTTTCCCTCATGAATACTTTAATTCCAAGTTAAACCCTTAGAATTTTAAAAGTTAAAATTCAACCCTTATACTTTATAGTATTATAACTTAATAATATATATATATGTATAAGAACAAAGCTAGTCTTACCGTTAGTAGGCCTCATTCACGAAGCCGGTCTATAAGAGGGGTATAAGGTTACTGCCTATAAAATGGCAGTTTAATGGGTGTCCACTCTCACCCACCGCTTCCTTGACTGGTGGAGGTTCGTTAGCCGAACGGGTTTGACAAGACTCTAATTCTCCCTTCATTATAAGTATAGTGATAAATATAAAGTAACTAAACCTTTTATAAATTGCCAATCTTAGTTACGTTAGGAAATTGTGAATTTGGTGCTAACCCATGAAATTACACTTTCCACTTTGCTTAAGTCAGTACTGGAGCATGTGTGGTTAACCGGCATACTAGCTTGGATTTAACAAGGTAGAAAAAGGTTAACATAATGTTTATCATAGGATCGGTGGAGCGCGTGTGGTTAACCGGCGCATAGATTAAGTGATAAATATTAAGGGTACCAAGTATATTTACATGGTTATTCACACCTTGTTTTGTGATCCTCGGCATCCCAGTCACAAAACTTGAGAGGGCACAATCAAGATTGAAACATGCCATTGAAAAGTTCAATGAATCTCAAAAGATCTAGAAGTTTCAAACCAATTAAAACCTAATTTCTATTTCGTTTTTCATGGTGGAAATTGGTGAATTGTCATTCGCCTACCTTCAAATATTTTATAGCTTGGATTACGGCATCCCTCTTGCAAGTTATAAAATATTGTGTTGGGTCCTAGCCTTAATATTTCATATTGGGTGTTCTATTAAGGACTTAACTCAACTTACTTGAATTTCTCCCATTGTAGATGTCTAGTTCAGACAACTATGATCTTCCCAAATCTCTTGGAACAAGCTTTCCTAATGAAGATGATGTCCCGTGGTTGGCTCATGGAAATCATACTTCAATTCCTCCACCTCCTCCAATTATTCTCCCTAACCTACAAGTTCTTGAATAGTTCAAGGTCACTCAAGCCCTATTGGCAAGCAAAGTCTATGTGTGCTCACATCTTGGAGATGAAGTCACATATTGACAAGCCAGGAGAGTTGGGTGTCAAAGTCTTGAGGAAGTTGGTTATTGACTAGGTTCTACAACCACTTTCTAAGTCACATAGTGAATTCCTTTGGGACTACTATATAGCAGACTATGACATTACCCTTAATGATCTTATCTATTTGCTTGGTGCTACTGAATCAGCAATGATTTGGAGCACTGGTAAAGAAAATTTTATTGGAAGATCGACTTCCCAAACTTCCATGGACATTGACAATGGTGACATTAGAAATCTAGAAAGATTTCTCTTACCAATGGAAAAGGGATCGGCCATAGTCAACTCGGTTGACCAAATGGTAAAGAGAAAGGCTAACTCTGAGATTGTCCCGTGTACCATTACTAAAGAGTCCATATGTTTCTATTGCCAAAGGAAGGGGCATTGGTTGTGAAGCTGCCCTAATTACCTGAAATATCATGAGGATGGTAAAGTCAAAAAGTTTGACTCTGCTTCATGTAAGTCCACTATCTAACTCTGTTAAGTTTATAATTGTTGATTCTTAATAGATGATGTGACTAGATTACATTTTGATGTATGGCAGGATCAAGCAATGGGAAGGAAACTTAAAGGAAGAGTATGTTGAATCTGATCGCGAGGATGGATTTCTATCGCAAGATTTGAAGATCGGATTTTTGAGCTGCTACTTAGGAGTTATGATAGATTGCTAGGAAACATGTAATAGCATATGTGACAACCCGAAATTTCTATCTTGTGCAAGCCATTCAATTCAATCATAATCAGACTCGTTTATGCTATCTCTTAACATTGTTTAGGGTCTGTTTGAGTGTTCTGAGCTTAGTACAAGCAAGGTTTGGGTTTAGGGATGAGTTATCTCCAGTCATAGTGTTACATTCGGGCCAAACACTCCTTCAAGAGGAGTGTACAGCTGTACACATGGGTGTACGGCCGTACACCCCCTCATGGCTGTGAACTCATGCCCTTATATAAGTTTTCCCTTCTCTTTCCTTCACTTTTCACACTTCCAAGTCAAGAAAAGTCAGCACTCTCTCAACTATCATCAAGCTTTCACCTTGATCTTCCAAAATGTAAGCATTCCTTTCATTTTATTTTTTGTTATCCTTCTTGATCTTGTATCACACTTCGATTTCATCCATGAAATTCATCTTTTTGGGTAGATCTTCAAGAATCTCACCTTTCACCAAGAACACCAATAACACAAACTAGTTCTTGGTGGTCGTGAACCCCATAAGGACCCTCAAAAGTGTAAGTATCCCTTCTATCTCCTAGTTAGGATTAAGAAACACTCGACTTCTAGCCTTAAATCTTCATCAAATGCATGAACACCAAGAGTGTACGACCGTACACTCATCATATGGCCGTAAACCCTTGTTTAGTGCATGATTAGGCCTCAAACACACCCCATGTCCCAACATAAGACCTTGAACACTAAGTAGAGGCTAGGTGGAGCCATGAAACACCCGGTTTTGCAAGGTTTTCCATGGGTGTACGGCCGTACACTCCATGGCCGTACACACCATGACCGTATACCATAAGGGTCGTACACATACTGGTCGTACACACCTTAGTGTGGCCGTAAACCCCTTTGATGCAATCCTATGTGATTGTAACACTTCAAAATAAGTGTTTCCTAGTCCCTATGGTGGTTTCCTTGCATGATTAGTTGCTTAAACACTATTTATATCCATATATGTGTTATTATATGCTTATTGGGATCAGTTTGTGCCCGAGAATTGATATAGCACTCAACATCCTTTTCCGATCTTACATTCGAATCACTCACTGCAGGTGAGCTTATACCCCTACAATCAACCTTTTAACTGTTTTAAATGCTTTTAAGGGGGGGGGGGGAATACAAGTTGAACACAATTAAATTTGTGTTAGTATAAACATTTATATACTTGTCAAATATGTCGTTTCAAACTCATTTTTTTCAAACTACTTTAAACATTGTTAGACTTTATTGTAAAACCCATTCTAAACTACTTTTAAACTCTTTTTTTTTTAAAATTCTTTTACTTTCAAAAACCGTATTCTTTTAGGTATTGGTGTATAAGTATGCTTTAATGGACTTAGGACTATTGTTAATGACCTTGACTCCTGTTCCTTGTTTGGTTGTGGGCTTAGGGTAGGACACACTAGTCCGACTGTCGATTAACTCATAGTTATACACGCTACATACGTATGAGAATATAAAATCTTACTTTTAAAAGTTATACTTAACTCAATTATTCCAACTAAACAATTGAGGTTTTTCTGCTAGTCAGATGCGAAACAAACATACTAGTAAGCTATAATAGGTATAACTTAAAGAACATAAACATATACAAGAACAGGAAAGAACATATACATATACATTTACAAGTACATAAGGGAACATACATACTATAACAAGTACATAATAATTAGAATGTGAGATACTACTTCATGGTACTTGTAACAACGTAAATTTCCAAACAATTTTTTTTTCATTTTTAACACAATTAAAACTCATTTCATAATTAACCAAATCACATATGTCTCAAATGTTAACAAGTAAAACACAATCCCAGAATCATAAAAACAATCTCCCGCTAGTGTGTACAATCATGTCGGTGCCTTTCCGCGATCCTCGGAGCTACCTGAAACACATAACACATAACACGGTAAGCATAAAGCTTAGTGAGTTCCCCAAAATACCACACACAGCACAACAACCACTCGAGTCTATACTCAATAAGACCCTCTGGTCAATGTGTCTCAGTGGGACCCTCCGGCCCTACAACCCTGATGGACCCTCTGGTTCCCCGACTCAGCATCTCCATATAATACATAGCAAGCATATCACAAAACAAATAGCAGGATATCTCAATACACAACACATACACATAAGACCCTCTGGTCACACATATGTTACCACTCAAGGTAAGTATAGTGAGAAGACTCACCTTGTAAGATAGCTAGTAAAAAGTCTGATGACCGAACTCCTCGATCTAGCCTCCGTCTATCACAAGGATAAAAATTCTAATTAATACACTCCTTACATTCAGATTCCTAGAAAATGGGTACAAGACCATTCCACCCATCCCTGACCTCTCTTAATCAGTTTGACCAAACCCTAAGGTCAACTGAAGTCAACTCCAGTCAACAGTCCAATATTGACCAGACTCGCCGACTGCACTCGTGTGACTCGGCGAGTTCAAGCGTATCCTCTGAATCCCTCTAAGGCCTCACACGACTCGTCAAGTTAACCTCCTAACTCGACGGGTTATCACTGGGTCACGAATTGCGGGGCAAATCCGATCCGACTCGTCGAGTCGTCTCTATTGTATCACTCATATGGCCTTTTGATGTCAGATCCGGAACTCTAACTCATAGATCTGGCCTTCTAGTACCCAAAAGTTACGTAAAGGTCTGAAATTGGGGTTCATGCATGGTGTATATTGCTCTATATACAAATTTGGCACTCTCAAAGCTTCATAACTTCAAAACCCCAAGGTTACCCAGACATGGCTAGCTACTTTCTGGTTCTCTGGACCTTACAAGGTTCAGATCTAAAGAATAACTCGAGAAAGGGTTTGGATGCACCCAAAACCCCCCTCAAAATGGTGATACAAGCTCTAACTTAACAACCAAAGGAAAAATCTAACCGAACACAAGGGAGGCAGGAGCTTATACCTGATTTGAAGCTTGAAATGAAGATGAAACTGATCCCCCAACTCTCCTCTGAGATTCTTGCAACACCCTTGATCCTCTTCTCAAAGAAATGACCTCAAATTAGCCTCTTTCTTCTCTAGCTCACAAATGACTCTAGGGTTTCTCTCAAGAGACGAAGGCACTGATGGGAAGGGGCCAAGGAGGCCATAAGTGCCTTTAAATAGGCCCAAGCCCGGGACAAATTAGGGTTTCTGCCTCCAGCGCTGACTCGTCGAGTCGGCTCTCCGACTCGTCGAGTCCATTCATTTTCCACATCACCAAGTCGCGATCCTACTCGACGAGTTGAGGCGCCAACTCGTCGAGCCACTCCTCATATCTCCAAATAAATACTCAATTTGTCATACCTGGGATTCCGGATGTTACAATTCTCCCCCACTAGGATTAGACTTCACCCCCGAAGTCATGCTCCTCAAATAGCTCTGGATGCTGCTCTTGCATCTCAGACTCTGCTCCCAAGTCATCTCGGACCCCTTCCGATGTTGCCACTGAACCAGAACCAGGGGCAGTTCTTTATTTCTCAAAACCTTCACTTTTCGATCCCTGATCGCGATTGGTCTCTCGATATAATTCAGGCTCGCATCCACCTGAATGTCCTCCAGTGGTACCACTGCCGTCTCATCGGCCACACACTTCCTCAAATGAGATACATGGAAGGTGTTATGGATCTGACTCAACTCCGCAGGTAGCTCCAAGCGGTATGCTACCTTACCCACTCTAGCGGTCACCCTGAAAGGACTGATGTATCGGGAATCCTAGCTTGCCCCTCTTCCTGAACCGTATTACACATTTCTATGGGGATACCTTCAGGAGAACGAGATCTCCAACCTGAAACTCAAGTTCGGATCGTCGCCTGTCCACACAACTCTTCTGGCGACTCTAGCCGTCAGTAATCTCTGTCTGACCTGCTGAATCTGCTCAGTCTTCTTAAGAACTATTTCAATGTCACCCATCACTCGCTGTCCTGCCTCTCCCTAACAGATAGGGGTCTGACACCTCCTCCCATAAAGAAGCTCAAACGGAGGCATGCCGATACTGGAATGGTGGCTGTTGTTGTAAGAAAACTCCGCTAAGGGTAGGTATGTGTCCCAACTTCCACCGAAGTCCATAACACATGCTCGAAGCATGTCCTCGAGCGTCTGAATCGTCCGCTCACTCTGTCTGTCTGTCTATGGGTGGTAGGCTGTGCTGAAATGCAATCATGTTCCCAATTCCTCATGAAACTTCTTCCAGAACCTGGAAGTAAAATGCACATCCCAATCGGACACTATAGATGTCGGCACCCCATGCCGAGCTACCACCTCTCTCACATATATCTCTTCCAACCTCTCAGCAGAAGAGCTCTCAATGATAGTGTCACACCCCCGAAACCAGACGGCGGAAACGTCCGAGGGCTCGCGTGACTTAAATTGAATATCATCACAATGAATATACATGAATCATAACATAAACATCACCATGCATCAATACATTACAACTGATATTGTTCACATCCAGTACATTGTTTTAAATATTATACATCCACAACCCTAAATTGTTTGAGAGTTTTCAAAACATAATATCCTAACATACTTGATATTACCTTTCGGTTCGCAGGGTTTCCAGGATTTGTCGGAGATGCCGGTCGTGCTCCTTTTCGCTTCGAGAATAGACGAGGATATCATCGATGAAAACGATGACGAAGTTGTCGAGGAATGGTCGGCAGATTCGATTCATTAGGTCCATGAATGCGGCAGGGGCCTTCGTTAGACCGAAGGGCACTACGACAAATTCATAATGTCCATAACGGGTTCGGAAGGCGGTTTTAGGAATATCCTTCAGAAAGGTATGGGAACACAACTTGACATGAGCACTGCCTACCACCCACAAACGGATGGTCAAAGCGAACGGACCATTCAAACCCTTGAAGACATGCTTCGCGCATGTGTGATAGACTTTGGAAAGTCGTGGGATACCCACTTGCCTTTGGTTGAATTCTCATACAAAAACAGTTATCACTCGAGCATCAAAGTCGCTCCTTTCGAGGCATTGTATGGGCGTAAATGTAGATCACCGTTATGTTGGGCTGAGGTAGGGGACACTCAGTTAGCAAGAGGACAAACATCAGACAATGCATTAACAGGACCGGAAGTCATATGCGAAACGACCGAGAAGATAATTCAGATCAGAGCCCGAATACAATCATCACGAGACAGACAAAAGAGCTACGCCGATAAGCGGTGAAAGCCCTTGGAATTTAGAGTCGGGGATAGGGTGTTATTAAAGGTCTCTCCCTGGAAAGGGGTGATTCGTTTTGGGAAACGGGGAAAACTAAACCCTCGATACATTGGACCCTTCGAGATTCTTGCCCGAATCGGTCCAGTGGCTTATAGACTGCAGCTACCCGCCGAGCTCAACAGTGTACACCCCGTGTTCCATGTTTCCAATTTAAAGAAATGCTTATCTGACGAAACTCTCGTCATTCCATTAGAAGAGATCGAAATCAACGAGAATCTCCTGTTCATCGAAGAACCAGTCGAAATCATGGACATGGAGGTGAAGCGTACTAAGCAAAGTTGCATTCCGATTGTGAAAGTATGGTGGAACGCGAAGCGTGGGCCAGAATTCACATGGGAACGTGAAGACCAGATGAATCAGAAGTACCCACACCTATTCTCACATTCTCAAATCTAGCTTTCAAAAGAATTTTGGGACGAAATTCCCTCTAACAAGGGGATGATGTTACAACTAGGAATTTTTATGCTTTGTAACAACAACAATGATAACAATTGCAAACCAAAAGGTGAAAGCATGTATGGTGCTTATTCAATAACAACAAACTTCCATCAAAACACTTTATACAAGCACTGCAAATAGTCAACAAGGAATTGGAAATCCTAGAAATCCCGGCTTAAGTCCATTTGGGACTAGGATTTCTTATTGGGCCTATTCAAAACCGAACCCACAAACTCAAGGTGAGTTCATACCCCTCTCTTTTCGGTTTTCACAAGTTTTATGGGGGAGAATACAAGTAAAATGTGTTGATCTATGTGGATGTGTATGCTATGTATGATTTTATGCATGTATGTGTGAATTTATGTGCTTATGTGTTGAATATGTAAACAAAAAGGGAAGAAAACTCGAGATCTATGGCATAAGTAAGAAAACAAACATGAACAAAGGTATATTACACTAAACAAGTCAAGAAAGATACCCACCAAGATTATGATAAACCTGTCACACCCCCGAAACCAGACGGCGGAAACGTCCGAGGGCTCGCGTGACTTAAATTGAATATCATCACAATGAATATACATGAATCATAACATAAACATCACCATGCATCAATACATTACAACTGATATTGTTCACATCCAGTACATTGTTTTAAATATTATACATCCACAACCCTAAATTGTTTGAGAGTTTTCAAAACATAATATCCTAACATACTTGATATTACCCTTCGGCTTACCTGTTACCTGAGAATACAAGTTATTTTGAAAAACGTCAACATATGAAATGTTGGTGAGTTCATAAGCAAGGTTGTGATAAAAATGATTTGTGTAGTTTGTAAAACCCAGAAAATCTGATATTTTCTGAAAAGACAATAGTTTATCAGAGTGTGAAGATCCATAAGTTGATGCATGAATGATTTCAAAACGTGTATATAAAAGGGAGTTTTGTATTATAGTTATAGAAATTACAAGCGAGTGGTGTTGATTTCCTCTAAAAAACCCGATGTTTTCCGATAACGCGAAATATACTTGTTTACAAATTGCTACACCGCCACAACGAATGATTTTTGATTACTCTTCCTTGATTACTCGGGTGGTGTTGGATATTATCAATTTTGTGAGTCGTTATAACCATGCATGATAATGATTGGTTATAACTACCAACTACGAACGACCCATAGAGGTGTCGTCCGTTATTACTCACTTAATCCAAACCACCTTGTTTACTAATGATTAACGACCTGAATTTGTTTACTTTGATTACACATAAGCCTAGAAAACGAGGAGAAGAGGAATACAAAGTCCTGCTACCTCCGTGAGTTATTTTAGGCTGTTGGGTATACGAAGGACACGATGGCCCATTTCGCATTTGATTACCTGGACCTTACTAGCAATGCTAATGGGCCACTAAGACCCAATGGCACTTAACAGCCATTGAAGGTCCCTTTAATATGGAATTGGGTCATAGAAGGCCCAATAACATTGGTTACCGTTATTCCTTGGGCCCAAAGATCATGTTAATGGATCACAAAGGTCCAACTAGCATGATTGGAACTTTCAAGCCCAAAGTTTGAATGTTTACTTGTTTTAGGTATTGCATAATTGTTGGAAGGTTTGATTGAACGATTGATAATTTCGGATCGGCACGAGGCCGTTCGGTCGTTTTTAACGATTTTTGGAATTATACATATATTCACCTTCATGAGTTGTAGTTTTGTATTTTTTTTTGACTCAAACATCTTAATAGTAAAAGAATTGATTCAAAATATTGGTTTGACATTTTCAGCCCTTCTTTAATAAAAATGACAATTTTAGTCCTTTATATAAAAAAAAGACATTTTAGCCCTTAAACCATTTTCTTGACACATTTGACCCATAGACTTGTTCAAGTGATATTTTTAGCTCAAAACTTATTCTTTGGCAGTTTCAGCCCTTCCATAAAAAGTGTTTTTCGGTTAAAGCCCAAACTTTTTGCAATTTTACAATTTTGGCTCAAAATCCAAAAACTTTACATTTTTGATCCTTTTTGGAAAAGAAAAGCATTTTTAACCCTTGAAATAGTTTTGTTTAACTTTTTATCCCCTGTTTTGAAGAATTTACCATTTCAGCCCTTTGAAAGTCATGATTTTCGCAACTTTGGGCTTAATGGGCCGAAAAGCCCAAAAATTAGCCCATTAAGTTAATATTTACATTTCAAGTCCTTTGAAGAGCATAATATTCATAAAAACATTTATTTTGACTGATTTGATTCTTTTGACCCTTAAGAAAACCGTGAATGGCAATTTTTAACTAAACTTTTGTTTATTTGACAATTTAAGCCCAAAAATTGGTTTTATGTTACAATATGTTTATCATAATCTTGGAGGGTAATTTTCTTGACTTGTTTAGTGTAATATACCTTTGTTCATGTTTGTTTTCTTACTTATGCCATAGATCTCGAGTTTTCTTCCCTTTTTGTTTACATATTCAACATCTATGCACATAAAATCACACATACATGCATAAAATCATACATAGCATACACATACACATAGATCAACACATTTTACTTGTATTCTCCCCCATAAAACTTGTGAAAACCGAAAAGAGAGGGGTATGAACTCACCTTGAGTTTGTGGGTTCGGTTTTGAAGAAGAATGGAGGAAGTTTGATGCTATTCTCGGCCTAACAAGCTTCTTGGAGGATCTTTGGCTTAGATGTGTTCTAAGATGCAAGATCACAAATTTTGTATGAGTTAAGGAGAGATTTTTGATAAAACGAAGAGTCTAGATTATGGATCTAAGCATCAACTTACCTAAGATGATGATTTTTGTGTAATAACTTCTTTGAAAAGCCCTTAAATCTCGAAATTTTTGGTGAAGAAGCAAGAGTGTTCTTTGAGAGTGTTTGGAGAGAATTTGTGAGAGTGTGAGTGTGTGTGATGTGTTCTCGGCCGAAGGAGAAAAGAGAGAGGAGAAGAGAGAGAGATGAAAGGTAGGTGCTTGGAAGTATGGGATATTTGCATGGATGTCCCATGTATAATGGTGAGGTGGCAAGTGGAAAAGTCAACTCTACTCCCCCATTTGTGTAGTTGGGCCGAGAGAAGGAGAAGAAGAAAAGAAATTGGGCTTTTTGTGCTTAAGTCCATATTCTTGGCACAAATAGATGATTTTTGGCACAATTGGTCTTTGGAGAGGGTTCATGGCCCAAAATAAGTCAAAAATGAGTTTTATGGCCCATTAGGGCTAATTAGATTTGTTATGGCCCAATGAGGCCCATTAAAGATAACCTAGTTCATTTTAGGCTTTTAAGGCCCAAAACAAAAATTAAGTTTCATGAAAGAGGGTCCAATTAGGGTCCATTTAAGAGTTCTAAGCACAAAATAGTCCTTCTGGAAGCTTATCGGTCCATTAGGCCCAATAAGAAATCCTAGTCCAAAATGGACTTAAGCTGGGATTTCTAGGGTTTCCAATTCCTTGTTGACTATTTGCAATGCTTGTATAAATTGTTTTGATGGAAGTTTGTTGTTATTTAATAAGCACCATACATGCTTTCACCTTTTGGTTTGCAATTGTTATCATTGTTGTTGTTACAATGCATTAAAATTCCTAGTTGTGACATCATCCCCCCGTTAGAGGGAATTTCGTCCCGAAATCCTTTTGAAAGCTAGATTTGAGAATGTGAGAATAGGTGTGGGTACTTCTGATTCATCTGGTCTTCGCGTTCCCATGTGAATTCTGGCCCACGCTTCGTGTTCCACCGTACTTTCACAGTCGGAATGCGACTTTGCTTAGTACGCTTCAGCTCCCTCTCCATGATTTCGACTGGTTCTTCGATGAACAGGAGATTCTCGTTGATTTCGATCTCTTCTAATGGAATAACGAGAGTTTCGTCGGATAAGAATTTCTTTAAATTGGAAACATGGAACACGGGGTGTACACTGCTGAGCTCAGCGGGTAGCTGCAGTCTATAAGCCATTGGACCGATTCGGTCAAGAATCTCGAAGGGTCCAATGTATCGAGGGTTTAGTTTTCCCCGTTTCCCAAAACGAATCACCCCTTTCCAGGGAGAGACCTTTAATAACACCCTATCCCCGACTCTAAATTACAAGGGCTTTCGCCGCTTATCGGCGTAGCTCTTTTGTCTGTCTCGTGATGATTACAGTCGGGCTCTGATCTGAATTATCTTCTCGGTCGTTTCGCTTATGACTTCTGGTCCTGTTAATGCATTGTCTGATGTTTGTCCTCTTGCTAACTGAGTGTCCCCTACCTCAGCCCAACACAACGGTGATCTACATTTACGCCCATACAATGCCTCGAAAGGAGCGACTTTGATGCTCGAGTGATAACTGTTGTTGTATGAGAATTCAACCAAAGGCAAGTGGGTATCCCACGACTTTCCACAGTCTATCACACATGCGCGATGCATGTCTTCAAGGGTTTGAATGGTTCGTTCGCTTTGACCATTTGTTTGTTGGTGGTAGGCAGTGCTCATGTCAAGTTGTGTTCCCATAGCTTTTTGAAGGGATTGCCAAAAGCGTGAAGTAAACCTATTATCTCTATCTGAGATGATAGATATTGGCACTCCGTGGAGTCTCACGATTTCCTTGATATAGATCCTTGTCAGACGTTCCATCTTGTATGATTCTTTTATTGGCAGGAAATGAGCGGATTTTGTCAATCTATCAACTATTACCCATATGGTATCCAAACCATCAGTCGACTTGGGTAGTTTGGTCACGAAATCCATAGTAATTCTTTCCCATTTCCACTCGGGAATTACTGGTTGCTGTAATAATCCCGAGGGCTTCTGATATTCCACCTTTACTTTAGCACATGTGAGGCATTTGCTAACGTAAGTGGCAATCTCTGCCTTCATGTTAGGCCACCAATAATGTTGCTTGATATCCAAGTACATTTTATCTGAACCCGGATGGATGGAGTATCGCGTCTTGTGGGCTTCATTCATGACCACTTCTCTGAATCCCCAAAGTTTAGGGACCCAAATGCGGTTCATGAAATAATATGCTCTGTCTTCCTTCACTTCGAAATTCTTTTCCATTCCACGTAACGCTTCGCTCGTTCTGTTTTCTGCCTTCATGGCATCCGACTGGGCTGCTCTGATTTGCGAGGTCATGTGGGACTGGATGGTTATGGAGAGAGTATTCAAACCAAGATTCGAGTAATCCTTCTGACTCAAGGCATCAACTACTACGTTAGCTTTACCTGGGTGGTACTTGATTTCGCACTCGTAATCGTTTAGCAATTCAACCCATCTTCGTTGTCTCATGTTTAACTCCTTTTGATTTAAGATGTGCTGGAGACTCTTGTGGTCAGTGAAAATGGTGCACTTGGTACCATAAAGGTAGTGCCTCCAAATCTTTATGGCGAAGACCACAGCTCCTAATTCCAGATCATGGGTGGTATAATTCACCTCATGTGTCTTTAGTTGCCGGGACGCATAAGCTATCACCTTTCCATGCTTCATGAGCACACAGCCCAAACCTTGGTTCGACACATCACAGTAAACTACAAAGTCTTATGTTCCTTCCGGTAGTGATAGTACCGGCGCACTGCAGAGTGCTTGCTTCAGAGTTCGGAATGCAGCTTCTTACTCATTTGTCTATTCGAAGGGTACGCCCTTTTGCGTAAGCAAGGTAAGTGGCTTGGCTGTTTTAGAGAAGTTCTGAATGAACCTCCTGTAGTAGCCTGCGAGACCTAAGAATTGACGAATTTCAGTGGGTGTTGTTGGGATCGCCCATCCTTCGATGGCTTTGACTTTAGAGGGATCCACATGTATCCCTTCCTGACTGACAACATGACCTAAAAAGTTCACACTACGGAGCCAAAACTCACACTTAGAGAGTTTTGCGTATAACCTTTCGGTTCGCAGGGTTTCCAGGATTTGTCGGAGATGTCGGCCGTGCTCCTCTTCGAGAATAGACGAGGATATCGTCGATGAAAATGATGATGAAGTTGTCGAGGAATGATCGGCAGATTCGATTCATTAGGTCCATGAATGCGGCAGGGGCATTCGTTAGACCGAAGGGCATTACGACAAATTCATAATGTCCATAACGGGTTCGGAAGGCGGTTTTGGGGATATCCTCCTCCCGGACTTTGAGTTGGTCGTATCCAGATCGCAGATCTGTCTTATAGAAGTAACTTGCTCCTTGGAGCTGGTCGAATAGATCGTCGATTCGTGGAAGTGGATAGCGGTTTTTGATAGTGAGCTTATTAAGTTCCCCGTAGTCAATACACATTCTGAAGGTACCGTCTTTCTTCTTAACGAAGAGAACCGGAGCTCCCCAAGGTGAGAAACTGGGTCGGATGAATCCTTTGTCCAAAAGTTCGCTGAGTTGACCGGACAACACTTGCATCTCCGCAGGAGCCAATCTGTAGGGTGATTTGGCGATGGGAGTAGCTCCTGGCACTAGATCAATTCGGAACTCGACTTGTCTTTCTGGGGGTATCCCCGGAAGATCCTCCGGAAAGACATCCGGGAAATCGCAAGCCACAGGGATGTTTCGAATATTGATCTCTTCTTTGGACTTATCCACTATATGAGCTAGAAACGTCAAGTCCTTCTTTCGTAGATACTTCTGTGCCTTAATGCACGAGATAAGACGAAGGTTCGTGCTGGGTTTGTCTCCGTATATAATTAGGGTTTCGTGATTTGGGATATGAAGGCAAACGACCTTCTCGTGACACATAATTTCAGCATGGTGGGGGCTTAACCAGTCCATGCCGATAATCACATCAAAACTCCTAATGGAAATAGGCATTAAGTTTATTTGAAAGACGTGATGATTTAAGGCTAGGGTACATCCGATGTAGATTTCCCAAGTGGATTATGTTTTCCCATTAGCCATTTCCACCGTAAAGGTTTCATTAAGCTTCTGGGGTTGTTGTTTTAACAAGTGTTTGAATTTATTACTCACAAAACTTCGTTCTGCCCCGGTATCAAATAGGATGCATGCATAAGTGTGGTTTAGGAGAAACGTACCGGTAACAACAACGGGATCCTGAACCGCTTCTCCCTGACCCATAGCTAGCACCCTTCCTGTTCCTCCATTCCCAGGGTTGTTGATGTTGGGGCAGTTTCGGCGGATGTGCCCAGTCTTTCCACATCCATAGCAGGTGGGGCTTGATCCAGTGTTATTGCTGCTATTGTTGGTGTTGTTGTTGTTGTTGCGGTTATTGTTGTTGTTGTTTCCTTGTTGTTGGTTCTGGGGAGGGTAGGTCCTGCAATACCTTGCCGTGTGACCCTTCCGATTGCAACTGGTACAATGCATCTCCCGGCATTCACCATTATGATGGAGACTGTACTTGTTGCACTTTGGGAGATTCCCAGAATACTGCCTAGGAGCACTTGGATTAGCTGAGGCTGGAGCATGTGGTGTAGAGGGTACTTGGGTGGTTGCAGCATTGCCTGTCACTGTTTGTTGTTTCTTTGACGACTATGAACCTTGTCGCCCTTTTCTCTTGTTGTTATTTCCTTTCTTGTTGTCATTCTCCTTCTTGCCTTCAGTTTCTACTGGCTTTTCGCCCTTCTTGTTGTTGTGGTCGTACAGTTTCTTTGCCAACCTCTTGGCACTGTCGAAAGTTTCAGGATTTGCGGCTATTACATTTCCTTGAATTGGGGAGGTTAATCCCCAGATGAATCGTTCGATTTTCTTTCCTTCTGAAGTGATCATGCCAGGGCACAACAGTGACAACTCGCTAAACCTTGATATGTATGCATCTATGTCGAAGTTTCGGACGGTGAGATTCCATAACTCTTGCTCCATTTTCTGGATTTCGCCTCGTGGGCAGTACTCGGCCATCAACATTTCTTTCAGCTCCGCCCATGGCATAGCGTTGGCTACGGGGAGAGTCATGGCCTCTACATGTCCATTCCACCAGGTGAGAGCCTGGTCAACAAATGTGCATGCGGCACACTTCACTTTCACCTCCTCGGGGCATTCACATATTTCAAATACTGATTCCACTTTTTCCATCCATCTCTTTAGGGTTATCATTCCACCCGTGCCATTAAAGGTTCGTGGATTGGCGTTGGTGAAGTCCTTGTAGGAGCATGTCTTGGTAGGTCCTTGATTTATTCCGTTGTTCGAACTTCCAGCCCCTTGTCCATTGACTCCACCATTGTTCCCTTGGGGGATTTGCGCCAGGGGGTGGTGCTGAAGAAGTGGACGCTCCCTGAAGGCGAGTCACCTGTCGTTCCGCGTCTCGGAGGCGAGTCTCCCATCTCACCTGCCTCATGTGGAACTCTCGGATGACCTCTCGCGTCTCCTGTTCTGCACGCTCGACTCTAGTCCGCATCTGGTGCATCTGATCAGCGGTGCTCTGAGCTAGGTCGCTAGTGTTCCGCAGTCGTCTCACCATGACCGGAAGTGCGCGATCAGCGGGTCCTCCCTCCCTCAAGTCGTAGAACTCGCGTGACATGCCAAATGGAGGTCGCTGTCCCTGCTGTCTACTCCACCTCCAAAGATCGATATCCCAGGGGGGTGTAGGGCCAGTCGGACCCATCCGGTGAGCGGGCACCCTAGTCGGGTAAGGGGGTTGATGACTTCGGTCTTTGTGTCCTAATCACCATCATCGCTAGGTTCCTCCTCGAAGTCCTTTTCGACTTCTTCTTCTTCCAGGACCTCCACGGGCTCGGTAGGTCCGCCCTCGACTTCCGCCTCGGGTTCCTCTTCAGACCCTTCCTCAGGGTCTTCTTCAGGTTCCTCCTCCAGCCATCCGTTATTTCCCTGATTAGGGAAATACTGATCTCCGGGGTGATAGAAGCCGACCATACAGTCTGCGAGAGTATATAAATGTACTAATATTATTCCTAAGATGTTTTAGTTATTATGTAATTTGAGTTGATGTTCTTTTCTTGGTAACAAAGGGTATGTTTTTAGGTTTTCCGACCATCGAGGTTTTCTCGGAGCATGCAATAGTTGTACTTCGGAGAAAATGTAGTTGATCAGGTTACATTCACCCCTTAATACAACCATGAACAATCCCGACTTAACCGAGATGTCAGTATTATCTTATTTGATTTGGTATTATGTCCTTTTTCCTATATCGCACAAGTAAAGATGTTTTTATCGTTGTGTTTTATTTTATTTTGTTCAGAGTTGTTTTAGTCCCTCTTTGGTTTATAGTTGCATATCAATGTGTGGTTAGATATGCCAGTTCACTATAAACAGAGCTCTGATACCAACCTGTCACACCCCTGAAACCAGACGGCGGAAACGTCCGAGGGCTCGCGTGACTTAAATTGAATATCATCACAATGAATATACATGAATCATAACATAAACATCACCATGCATCAATACATTACAACTGATATTGTTCACATCCAGTACATTGTTTTAAATATTACACATCCACAACCCTAAATTGTTTGAGAGTTTTCAAAAAATAATATCCTAACATACTTGATATTACCCTTCGGCTTACCTGTTACCTGAGAATACAAGTTATTTTGAAAAACGTCAACATATGAAATGTTCGTGAGTTCATAAGCAAGGTTGTGATAAAAATGATTTGTGTAGTTTGTAAAACCCAGAAAATCCAATATTTTCTGAAAAGACAAAAGTTTATCAAAGTGTGAAGATCCATAAGTTGATGCATGAATGATTTCAAAACGTGTATATAAAAGGGAGTTTTGTATTATAGTTATAGAAATTACAAGCGAGTGGTTATTATCAATTTTGTGAGTCGTTATAACCGATGTTTTCCGATAACGCGAAATATACTTGTTTACAAATTGCTACACCGTCACAACGAATGATTTTTGATTACTCTTCCTTGATTACTCGGGTGGTGTTGGATATTATCA
Organism: Lactuca virosa; assembly: GCF_052849685.1. Taxonomy (NCBI): domain Eukaryota; kingdom Viridiplantae; phylum Streptophyta; class Magnoliopsida; order Asterales; family Asteraceae; genus Lactuca; species Lactuca virosa. Next base: position 150,765,815 of record NC_136428.1, on the reverse strand, counting down.
ATTTTGTGAGTCGTTATAACCATGCATGATAATGACTGGTTATAACTACCAACTACGAACGACCCATAGAGGTGTCGTCCGTTATTACTCACTTAATCCAAACCACCTTGTTTACTAATGATTAACGACCTGAATTTGTTTACTTTGATTACACATAAGCCTAGCAAACGAGGAGAAGAAGAATACAAAGTCCTGCTACTTCCGTGAGTTATTTTAGGCTGTTGGGTATACGAAGGACACGATGGCCCATTTCGCATTTGATTACTTGGACCTTACTAGCAATGCTAATGGGCCACTAAGGCCCAATGGCACTTAAAAGCCATTGAAGGTCCCTTTAATACCGAATTGGGTCATAGAAGGCCCAATAACATTGGTTACCGTTATCCCTTGGGCCCAAAGATTATGTTAATGGATCACAAAGGTCCAACTAGCATGATTGGAACTTTCAAGCCCAAAGTTTGAATATTTACTTGTTTTAGGTATTGCATAATTGTTGGAAGGTTTGATTGAACGATTGATAATTTCGGATCGGCACAAGGCCGTTCGGTCGTTTTTAACGATTTTTGGAATTATACATATATTCACCTTCATGAGTTGTAGTTTTGTATTTTTTTTTTGACTCAAACATCTTAATAGTAAAAGAATTGATTCAAAATATTGGTTTGACCTTTTCAGCCCTTCTTTAATAAAAATGATAATTTTAGTCCTTTATATAAAAAAAAGACATTTTAGCCCTTAAACCATTTTCTTGACACATTTGACCCATAGACTTGTTCAAGTGATATTTTTAGCTCAAAACTTATTCTTTGGCAGTTTCAGCCCTTCCAGAAAAGTGTTTTTCGGTTAAAGCCCAAACTTTTTGCAATTTTACAATTTTGGCCCAAAATCCAAAAACTTTACATTTTTTATCCTTTTTGGAAAAGAAAAGCATTTTTAACCCTTGAAATAGTTTTGTTTAACTTTTTATCCCCTGTTTTGAAGAATTTACCATTTCAGCCCTTTGAAAGTCATGATTTTCGCAACTTTGGGCTTAATGGGCCGAAAAGCCCAAAAATTAGCCCATTAAGTTAATATTTACATTTCAAGTCCTTTGAAGAGCATAATATTCATAAAAACATTTATTTTGACTGATTTGATTCTTTTGACCCTTAAGAAAACCGTGAATGGTAATTTTTAACTAAACTTTTGTTTATTTGACAATTTAAGCCCAAAAATTGGTTTTATGTTACAATATGTTTATCATCATCTTGGAGGCTAATTTTCTTGACTTGTTTAGTGTAATATACCTTTGTTCATGTTTGTTTTCTTACTTATGCCATAGATCTCGAGTTTTCTTCCCTTTTTGTTTACATATTCAACACATAAGCACATAAAATCACACATACATGCATAAAATCATACATAGCATACACATACACATAGATCAACACATTTTACTTGTATTCTACCCCATAAAACTTGTGAAAACCGAAAAGAGAGGGGTATGAACTCACCTTGAGTTTGTGGGTTCGGTTTTGAAGAAGAATAGAAGAAGTTTGATGCTAGTCTCGGCCTAGCAAGCTTCTTGGAGGATCTTTGGCTTAGATGTGTTCTAAGATGCAAGATCATGAATTTTGTATGAGTTAAGGAGATATTTTTGATAAACCAAAGAGTCTAGATTATGGATCCAAGCATCAACTTACCTAAGATGATGATTTTTGTGGAATAACTTCTTTGAAAAGCCCTTAAATCTCGAAATTTTTGATAAAGAAGCAAGAGTGTTCTTTGAGAGTTTTTGGAGAGAATTTGTGAGAGTGTGAGTGTGTGTGATGTGTTCTCGGCCGAAGGAGAAAAGAAGAGGAGAAGAGAGAGAGATGAAAGGATAGGTGCTTGGAAGTATGGGATATTTTCATGGATGTCCCATGTATAATGGTGAGGTGGCAAGTGGAAAAGTCAACTCTACTCCCCCATTTGTGTAGTTGGGCCGAGAGAAGGAGAAGAAGAAAAGAAATTGGGCTTTTTGTGCTTAAGTCCATATTCTTGGCCCAAATAGATGATTTTTGGCCCAATTGGTCTTTGGAGTGGGTTCATGGCCCAAAATAAGTCAAACATGAGTTTTATGGCCCATTAGGGCTAATTAGATTTGTTATGGCCCAATGAGGCCCATTAAAGATAACCTAGTTCATTTTAGGCTTATAAGGCCCAAAAAAAAATTAAGTTTCATGAAAAAGGGTCCAATTAGGGTCCATTTAAGAGTTCTAAGCACAAAATAGTCAATTTGGAAGCTTATCGGTCCATTAGGCCCAATAAGAAATCCTAGTCCAAAATGGACTTAAGCCGGGATTTCTAGGGTTTCCAATTCCTTGTTGACTATTTGCAGTGCTTGTATAAAGTGTTTTGATGGAAGTTTGTTGTTATTGAATAAGTACCATATATGCTTTCACCTTTTGGTTTGCAATTGTTATCATTGTTGTTGTTACAAAGCATCAAAATTCCTAGTTGTGACAGATAGCAAGAAAGTGAGCGCTCTTCGTCAACCGGTCCACAATCACCCAAATCGCGTCGACACCCCGCGTGGTCCTCGGCAACTTGGTGATAAAATCAATAGAAATTTGTTCCCATTTCTACTGGGGAACCTCTAGTGGCTGCAACTTGCCATGAGCAATCTGGTGCTCAGACTTAACCCGACGACAGGTCAAACACCTCTCAACTACCCACGCAACAACTCTCTTCATGCATGGCCACCATTAATCTCTCTTTAGGTCCAGATACATCTTAGTGGCCCCGGGGTGGATAGAGAATCTCGATCTATGCGCCTCCTCCATCAGTGTACGTCGTGCTCCGCCCGTATAGGGCACCCAAATCCTTCCTCGGAAGGTCAAAAGTCCTCTGCTATCCGACACAAACTCGGACACCTGCCCAATCACCCGCTCCCTCTTGCGGTTCTCCGGTCTCACGGCCTCCACTTGGGCCTCTCGAATGATGTCTAAAACTGCAGTCATCAATGTCATCCTCAAACACACCTCTCAGATCGGGGTACTATCTGCTCTACGGCTCAGGGCGTCGGCTACCACATTAGCCTTGTCCGGATGATATAGGATCTCACAGTCGTAATCCTTCACCACATCCAACCATCTCCTCTGTCTCATGTTAAGCTTGGGCTGATCCATCAGATACTTCAAACTCTTGTGGTCCGTTTATATGGTACACCGAACCCCGTACAGATAGTGACGACAGATCTTGAGCGCAAACACCACTGCCCCCAGCTCTAGATCGTGGGTGGGATATCTCGTCTCATGAGGCTTCAATTTCCTCGATGCGTACACGATCATGTGCCCTCTCTGCATCAGTACCGCACCCATGCCCGTAATAGATGCATCGCAATAAACCACAAAATCCTCCATTCCCTCCGGGAGGGTCAACACGGGAGCCTTGCACAATCTCTGGCGAAGCGTCTCAAATGAGGTCTGCTGCTCAAGACCCCAAGTAAACACAAAGCCCTTCTGGGTCAAACTGGTGAGAGGGACGACAATCTTGGAGAAATCTCTGATAAATCTCCGATAGTATCCAGCCAATCCTAGAAAACTCCTGATCTCGGTGGGGGATCTCGGCACTTCCCATTTCATAACTGCCTCAATCTTGGCCGGATCGACCAAAATACCATTTTGGTTAACGAGGTGTCCCATGAACTGGACCTCTCGTAACCAGAAATCAGACTTGGAGAACTTGGCATAGAGCCTCTTCGATCTCAGTACACCCAGAATCTCTCTCAGGTGCTCCTCATGATGCTCTCGGGACCTCGAATATACCAAAATATTGTCGATGAATACAATCACCGAGCGATCCAACATAGGCCTACACACCTGGTTCATGAGATCCATGAATGCTGTCGGTGCGTTGGTGAGCCTGAAAGGCATCACCACAAACTCATAGTGCCTATAACGTGTCCTGAAGGCCGTCTTCTGGAAATCCTCCTCGCGGACTCTAATCTGATGATACCCAGACCTCAGATCGATCTTGGAAAACCAAGACGCCCCTTGCAATTGATCAAACAAGTCGTCGATCCTCGGAAGTGGGTAACGGTTCTTGACCGTCAACTTGTTCAATTCCCGGTAATCAATGCACATCCGGTGTGAACCATCCTTTTTCTTGACAAAAAGAATCGGGGCTCCCCACGGTGAGCTACTCGGCCTAATAAACCCCTTCCCCAGCAGCTCCTGCAGCTGTGAGGACAACTCCTGCATCTCCGGAGGCGCAAGGCGATATGGTGCCTTGGCAATAGGCGTCGCACCTGGCACCAAATCGATCTGAAACTCTACCTGCCTCTCGGGAGGCACTCCCGGCAACTCCTCAGGAAAAACGTCTGGAAACTCGCACACTATCGGAACCTCGGAGATAGAACTTGATCCCTCTACAGTAGCCCGCGTGTCCATCATATACGCCAAAAATCCCATACATCCCCGCTGTAGACTCTGTCTCGCTCTGGCGGCCGAACAAAATGCCGACCCAGATCGGGTACCCTCGCTATATACTATAAGTACTCCCCCACTAGGGTCTCGTGTGGTCACCAACTGACGCTCATAGTTGATCATAGCTCCAAAATGACTCAACCAGTCCATGCCCACGATGACATAGACATCCCTCATCGCGATCGGTACCAGATCTATCGGGAACTCCACTCTGAATATCTCAAGCACACATCCACGAATCACATCCGTCGTAAATACTGCATGCTCATTGGCTATGGAGACTCTCAGAGGTCAACTCAACGCCTCTCGCCTGATGCTGATGTGACGACTAAATGCTAAAGATACGAAGGATCGACTCGCACCCGAGTCAAATAACACTAAGGCGGGTACAGAACTCACAAGAAAAGTACCTATACATAATCACAATATAAGCAAAAGAAATACCTCAAAAGGGGTATAATAAGAACACGTACCAGCCATAACATCAGGTACTGTGTGGACCTCCTCCCCTGTCAGCTGAAAGGCTCTTCCACGAACCCTTGGTGTCTCGACCTTCGCTGGCCGAATCTCAGTAGTACGCATAGAAGTAGGTGCAGATCCCTGGGCCGATCCCTGCATGTGATGAGGGCACTCGGCCTTCCGGTGGCTGGTCTGGTTGCAATGAAAGCAAACCGAGAATCCCTTGGGGCAATGGTTCACCATGTGCCCCTCCTTGCCGCATTTGTAGCAAATCCCAGAACGGCAAGGACCCTCGTGAGCCTTGCTGCACTTTCCACAAGTGCGACCCTTCTGGCCCCCAACTCTGGAATCAGCGGGCTTGGCCCGCTTCATCGCCGGCTGCGACTGAACTGATCTCCGGTCCCTCCCCTGGGACTCTTCCTCCTCCTCCCTGGTCTGCAACTCGAGCTCAATCTCCCTCCTCTTGGCATTGGCCTGAAGCTCGGCCAATGTCCTATACGATGAGTTTGCCACGAACTCTCGTATGTCTCTCCTCAGTATGCTCAGATATCGGCTCACACGTGCCTGCTCAGTGGACACGTGTTCAGGGCAGAACATCGCCCTCTCATGGAAGATCCTCGAAATCTCAGTCACTGATTTTGTCTTCTGCTTGAGAGACAGAAACTCCAGCGCCAAAGGTTCCCTCTCCACCGGGGGAACATACTCGTCTCGGAACATCTGAACAAACCTCGCCCATGATACGGCAACATGATCTGTGTTGGGACTTGAAGTGTTGTGTCTTTGGCTCGCTCCTTAGCCCAGTTTTGTTACCGGTTTGGGCCTGTCCAACCGTGTTTATTTTTATTCGGGTTTAGTATTTAAGGTGCATGCATGCATCCTTTGTAATGATCGCTTTCATTATTATTCTCATAATTATACTACAAACCCTAACTCGCCTCTACAGTGGAAGTTCTTCATCGAGCTCTGCTGAGGCGTGACTATTCTTGAATCATTAAGCAATACTTTGATTCCATCTCATGTTTACTGTGTTTGTTTGTTTTTATTGATTAACCTGTTGAAGATCTAATCGATCTAAGAGTTTTCAACTCATCAATCTGCAGGGGTAAAACCAGCTGTCACAAACTTCCACCAGTCCTTCACTCCCAAGCGAAGCTGGTTCAGTGCAAACCGAACTCTCAAGTGGTCGGGGCATGAACACGTGTAAAAACAACCCTCTATATTAGAGATCCACCTCATCGCAGCAATCGGGTCCTGTGTCCCATCAAATTCTGGTGGCTTCGTGTTGCTGAACTCCCGAAACAGCAACGCGTCACCTCCCTGAGGCCTAGAAGCGACGACGGCTGCAGTGGCCGTGGAAGCAGCAACCTCGGTGATAGCAGCGTATCGCTCATCAAACATCTGAATGAAGGTGGTCTTGATAGACCTAAACATCTCTGGAATCTCTGCTCGGATAGCTGCAGCCACCTCCTCGTGGATCATCCTCCGTATCTCCTCATCACTACTCCCACTACCTCTAGGGTTGTGGCGCGTTCCCACCATGATGTCTCTGAAACACAACACAAACTCATCAGAGACTTGCTCGAGCATACTCACACTCGACCACCCACCCCTACTTGTTCTTTAGCATCCTATGGATTCTTACTTGGGCTGCTCAATGATCCGGTGTTTCCAGTAGTACGGGCCCAATACTACCTTCCACACCGCATCAGTGTTCACCCCAAGTCCTCCTCCTCGAATCCCAATAGCAAGTATTCTATACCTCACAAGTTACTCTCACAGTAGCCCTCTCATTGGCTCACACCTGCTAACTACTCATACTCAAAACAAATTACTGATAACATAAAACCCTAGGCTAAGGCATCACAAATCAGGCCACCCTAGTCCTAATAGATGAATTACCTAGCCTATTCTCTAGCATGCATATATCTCAGAAAATATCTCATAACACAAAATGAGGGTATTTCGGGAAATCACCGCTCGGCTCCTGATGATTGTACACACTGCTCCGGCTCATCTTTTCTTAAACTCCTTCTCATTTTTACAAAAAATTTATCTCTTTTGAAAATCTTTCTCAAATCCTTGGTTTGAGTCCAAACACACCCGAGGGTGCATCCGAATCCCTCAAACCAAGGCTCTAATACCAACTTGTAACAACGTAAATTTTCAAACAAATTTTTTCATTTTTAGCACAATTAAAACTCATTTCATAATTCACCAAATCACATATGTCTCAAATGTCAACAACTAAAACACAATCCCAGAATCATAAAAACAATCTCCTGCCAGTGTGTACAATCATGCCGGTGCCTTTCCGCGACCCTCGGAGCTACCTGAAACACATAACACATAACACGGTAAGCATAAAGCTTAGTGAGTTCCCCAAAAAACCTCACACAACACAACAGCCACTTGAGGCTATAATCAATAAGACCCTCTGGTCAATGTGTCTCAGTGGGACCCTCCGGCCCCATAACCCTAATGGACCCTCTGGTCCCCCGACTCAGCATCTCCATATAATACATAGCAAGCATATCACAAAACAAATAGCAGGATATCTCAATACACAGCACATACACATAAGACCCTCTGGTCACACATAAGTTACCACTCAAGGTAAGTATAGTGAGAAGACTCACCTTTTAAGATAGCTAGTAAAAATCTGATGCCCGAACTCCTCGATCTAGCCTCCGTCTATCACAAGGATAAAATTTCTAATTAATACACTCCTTACATTCTCATTCCTAGAAAATAGGTGGAAGACCATTCCACCCTTCCCTGACCTCTCTTAATTAGTTTGACCAAACCCTAAGGTTAACTGAAGTCAATTCCAGTCGACAGTCCAATATTGACCAGACTCGCTGAGTGCACTTGTGTGACTCGCCGAGGTCAAGCGTATCCTCTGAATCCCTCTAGGGCCTCACACGACTCGTCGAGTTAACCTCCCAACTCGACGGGTTATCACTGGGTCATGAATCGCGAGACAAATCCGATCCGACTCGTCGAGTCATTTCATAGACTCGACGAGTCGTCTCCATTGTATCACTCATATGTCCTTCTGAAGTCAGATCCGTAACTCTAACTCATAGATCTGGCCTTCTAGCACCCAAAAGTTACGTAAAGGTCTGAACTTGGGGTTCATGCATAGTGTATATTGCTGTATATACCATTTTGGCCCTCTCAAAGCTTCATAGCTTCAAAACCGCAAGGTTACCCAGACATGGCTAGCTACTTTTTGGTTCTCTGGACCTCACAAGGTTCAGATCTAAAGAATAACTCGAGAAAGGGTTTGGATGCACCCAAAACCCCCGTTAAAATTGTGATACAAACCCTAATTTAACAACCAAAGGAAAAATCTAACCAAACACAAGGGAGGCAGGAGCTTATACCCAATTTGAAGCTTGAAATGAAGATGAAACTGATCCCCCAACTCTCCTCTGAGATTCTTGCAACACCCTTGATCCTCTTCTCAAAGAAATGACCTCAAATTAGCCCCTTTCCTCTCAAGCTCACAAGTGACTCTAGGGTTTCTCTCAAGGGACGAAGGCACTGATGGGAAGGGGCCAAGGAGGCCATAAGTGCCTTTAAATAGGCCCAAGCCCGAGACAAATTAGGGTTTCTGCCTCCAGTGCTGACTCGTCGAGTCGGCTCTCCGACTCGTCGAGTCCATTCATTTTCCACGTCACCAAGTCGCGATCCTACTCGACGAGTTGAGGCACCAACTCGAGCCACTCCTCATATCTCAAAATAAATACTCAATTTGTCATACCTGGAATTCCGGATGTTACAGTACAACAATACATTGTTGTATCACATCAGTAACCAGAGTCTCCAGGAGGGAGAACGGGCATTGTGTGTATAGATCTATACTGGACAGATCCTCCCACACCCCGACTGGTAGCTATAGTCCCAGCCGGTAAGGCCAAGGGGTGACAAAATGTCACCTCACTATTTTCGACGCCGGAAGGTCGTCGTGTATTCAGCCGTCAATCAGCATGGTTACAACTACATCACATTCTAAGCTTTAATTAACCAAATTCAGTTTTAAAGGAAATAAGACTCTCCTAAGCATATGGTTCATTTAATACGACTACGAGTCTTCATTTTCCCATTTCATTATACAACAGTGGTACGGCTGGGTTAAAACATACTATTTTCCTAGTAAAAGATAGTAATAATATGGGAAAACCTACTTTTATATAGATATAAAGTACTACTATTCTTACTACACTATTTCAAGTACATATACAAACATTACATTTTTACATGAGAACAAACATAAAAACAGTCGGGGCTCGGGTAGCCGGCCACATTTCATTATAAGCAGGAAATATAGGATTTTCTGGGAAAACTATACAAGCATTTCAAGGTTTAAATACAAACATTTCGAGATTTTAATTACAAACAAATGACACTAAACACTTATGAAATCACCAGCATTTCTGCTGATACTCTCTTTCAAAATAACTTGTATTCTCAAGGAAACAGTAGACAGGTACACCCATGCAGTTTTTAGAGGACGAAGTGGATTCAAGACTCGTCACTATTTTGTACATTTTTGGTGTTATTTAAACTTTACCAAAGAACACACATGTATTTAACTAATCTATTAATGCAATGGATGTTGTTGCTTGTTTTACTATTATGCATTGTTATGATACTGTACGTTACGTCCTCCACCCCCGAATGTTTCCGCCAATTCGGTTTGGGGGTGTGATAGATTGGTATCAGACCCTTGTTTATAGTGAATTGAGTATATCAACCCATAAAAGATATACAACTATAAATACAGTGGGATTAAAACACTCTGACCAGGAGTTATACTTTTAAAAATATATACAAATATTTTACTAAAAGTATACATAGATGCATTCATACTAGGGTCAGTATCATAGTAGAACAGAACAAAAGTATTACGATTGTTGAACAGCATAAGTAGGCTCGGGGATGTATGGTCAGTTCTGGGAATGACATAGCCTGATCAACTATGTCGGTCCGAGAAGTGATTAGCATATTCCCAAGAATGGTTGTGATGTTGCAGCAAGTCTAAAAACTTACCAACTATTGACAAAGACTCAGTGATAACACAAAACAAACTTAAAATACAATAGGAATATTTTGTGCTACTATTAACTTATTTGAAAACTAAAGACTCTTATTAGTAGGTCTATGAGTATGGAGTGCATACGCTAAAGTTATATATAATTAAAGATTCTATAGAATTAGAATTTATGACTATCGCTTTACTTCCTGTTCCTTGTTTTGTTGTGGACTTAGAGTTGGGTCATTTATTCGAATGTCTATCTTATCTCAGAAATTATATATAGCTGGTATGTGTCACACCCCAAAACCGGAACGGCGGAAACGTTCGGGGGCGGAGGACGTCATGTATAGTATCACAACAAAGCATAGTAGTAAACCAGCAACAACATCATCCATTGCATCAATAATATAATTTAATACAAGTATGTTCTATGAAGTTTATAAGACACCAAAAATGTAAATCAAAATAAGAGATGAGTCTTGAACGAGCTCCATCTTCTCAAAACCTGGCATCGGTACCTGTCTACTGATGACCTGAGAATACAAGTTATTTTCAAAGAGTTTATCAGCTTTAAAGCTGGTGAGTTCATAAGCATTTTAGCGTCATTGTTTGTATGAAAATTTTTGTAAGTGTTTGATGTATAATTTTGTAGGTGTTTGTAGTAAATGTTTGTATCTCCTAGAAAACCCTATATTTTATACTAAACGTAGCCTTCTAACAAGGCATCAAATGTTATGTATGTTTGTTTATTGTAAGAGTGTGTATTTTCCCAAGTGTGACTATCATTAACCAAAAATATAGCTTTACATGACCATTTATGTGAGAAGATCACAATGTGAATGCAATGGGGAAATAATAAAGTACTGTAGTGTTGTAATATAGTAGCTACTGCTGTACTAACTACCTTAAACCAATTGTTATTTAAGGTATAATGTGATATGATTGCACCATACTATCGACTAATAACACGACGATGAAGGACGTCGGAAGAAATGACATTTGGCACCCGTAGACTTGCAAGTCCTACTAAAGCTAACAATAAGGTGTAGGATAGTCAATCCAGTATAGATCTATACACAAATTCACGCTCTCTCTCCAGGAGACTCTGGATACAAATCGAGCCATGGCAGTGATGCCATGCCCCGAAACAATGGTTCACATTTATGTTATAGTATTCTTGTATATGTATTGTATGTACTAGTGTAATGTATGTTCTCTCTGTCTAGTATGTAGTGTGTTATCTTTGTTTCTCATCATAGTATGTTCTCTTGTATAGTGTAGTGTATTGTATGTATTGTTTCTCGTTATAGTATTCTCTATCTGTTTCTCGTTATAGTATTCTCTATCTGTTTCTCGTTATAGTATATTCGTTATGTTTCTCATATAGTATATTCGTTCTGTTTCTCATATAGAAAGTATTGACTCATGTATGAACTGACTCTTTGTATGTTTCATTGTACTAGAAGTAATGAGTAGTATCTTCCTAAACTATACCTATTATAGTTTACTAGTAGAGTTGTTTGTATGACTGAGTGTATAGAACTGAGATAAAAGCTTTTATGTCTTATACATATATACATAATACATAACTAAGGATCAAACGACACTCGCACAAATAACAGGGTACTCTAAGTTCACAACCAAACGAGGAACAAAAAAATAAAGTAAGTTATCAGTCCTAAGTCCTTCCAACCTTACTTATATAACTATATATGCATTAGACATGGTTTTGACGATATATAAGTTTAAAAGAGTTAAAGGAAAAGGTTTGTCATGTAAGAACAAGTTTGATAAAGAGTTTAACTTGTAAGAGAGTTTGATAAACATTTTAAAGTAGTTTGTTTGATAAAACAACTAAAAGTATAGCAAATCTATTTTTTGATAAAACAGCTAAAAGTATAGCAAATCCATTTGTTTGATAGTTATTAATCACATGTGATTGATATAATAACTATAATGTTTCAACTTGTATTCCCCCATAAAAGCATTTAAAACCATTTAAAAGATAGATTAAGGGGTATGAACTCACCTGTAGTGAGTGATACGGAAGTATGTTTGGAAATAGGATGTAGAGTGTCAGGTGAAACCTTGAGCACACAAAGCTCCTAATAAACATATAATGACATGTATGTGTATTTGATTAGTGTATAAACAACTAATTATAAGGGATAACACCCTAATAGGCTAGGAAACTCTTAGATTCATGGGATACAATCACATATGATTGTATAACGAGGGTATATGGCCACCCTATAGAGTTTATGGTCAAAGAGGCATGACCAAAGGGAGTTCACGGTCCAAGTGTTCACGGTCCTTGGAGTTTACGGTTCTTGGGTTCACGGTCTAATGACCTTACTGTCATGGAGTTCACGGTCTAAGGATATTCAATCGCAAACTCACCAAATCTTTCACAAATGATGGTTTTTAAGGGCTTCAATCAAAGGCATCGGATTCTAGGTGTTGAGTTTAATTGTGTTGCGTCATGGGCTTGTATTTTGTATCCGGATTGGGCCTGTCCATCCGTGATTATCTAGTAGGGTTATACTATAAATATGCATGCATGTATGCATTAGATGATGTTGATTATTACGTTTATTGTTTTGTAACCCTAAACACCTCTACAGTCGAAGTTCTTAATCGAGCTCTTCTGAGGTGTTGAAGCATTAATCATGCGACACATTCAAAGCCATTCTTGTGTTCATAATTACGTTCTTAATTGATTGCTTGCATAGAATCTAACGATCCTAATTGAACATTGATTCAACAATTGGTATCAGAGCATGAGACTGTGTGATCAATACACATTCCTTCTGTATTCAGAATTCTTTAGGGTTTCCGCTTTTATCGTATAAATAGAAGTCGTCTTCTTCATATCGACGGTAACTCTGTTTCTGATAAAACCCTAATCTCAGGTTTACAAGTTTGATTCTAGCAGCTCACCATGTCTCACGAAGATTCGCAAACAAATCCCATCAACAGTCTCAAACAGAATTGGATCCACTACCAGAATTCCCATTCTTTACACTCAAGACTATGAAGTATGGGCGCATCACTTTGAAGATTACATGGTTGGATCTGAAGACAATGGCTATCTCATCTGGGAAGCTATCATGCTTGGGCCGTTTGTTCACTCAGGAACGAACACAACAGTTAAGTCCCAAAAGGAATATAACAAGTTGGTGGCGGACGTAGACAAGATGCCACAGGACGAGAAAGACAAATTGCTATGTAATGTGAAGGCCATGAGAAAGATCAGATTCGCCTTGCAATCTGACACTTTTCGGTTGGTTGGTTCATGCACGACGGCCAAAGAAATATGGGATAGGTTGAAAGAACTTTATTCAACCGATGAAGATTTAGAACACTCCATTCAAACCTTGCTGTTGTCAGAATTTGGAGTTTTCGAACAGAAACCAGAAGAGAAACTCATACAAACTTTCGATCGGTTCAATCATCTCCTAAGTAAGATGATCAAGCATGGAATAGAAAGAAAGTTGATCGAGCAGAAGGTGACCTTCATGAACGGTCTGAGACCGGAATGGATGGCTGTGGTTTCAACCGTGAAATCACATGAACAGTTTAAGTCTTACTCACTAGCGAAACTTGTGGGAATACTTAAGTCCCATGAAAGTGTTGTAACCAAAGAAGCGAAGGTAGTTTCTGGTGTGGGATCGCTGGCCCCTGTCTCAAAAGGAAAAAGCATTGCAGAAGAAGAAGAAGAGTTTGATATGTCTGAGTGTGACCTTACAAGCGAGGAGTATGCCTTGATGGTCACCAATCCAAAGAAGTTTGCACGAAGAAAATTTCCTGTCAACAAGAACCGAAACTGGCAGGGAAGTTACAGCTCTGAGAAGGTAAAGGATGAAGCGAAAAATTCTTCTCAAAAGGATGAAGACAAGAAGGAGTGCAAGCTTGCTGGAGACTCTGGGTTCAACTGCAATTACTGTCACGGCAAGAACCACTTTGCCAAATATTGCATGCTAAGGAGGCGGAGTTAATTAGGTGATGAGGCGTACTATATGCGCAAGTTGGAAGAGATCAAGAAAAAGAAGGCGACTAACAGTTCTATGAATTCCTTGATTGTACAGGAGAATGCAGATGAAGATGAGTTCGGTGGCGTTGAAGTTTGGTCAACCGACTCTGAAGATGAAGAGGTGAGAAAGCTCACTCATGGAAAGGGTTATGTGGCAAAGGAAGTAGGTTCGGCTGGAAGGTGTTTAATTGTCATAGCTCGTTCATCAACCGAAAGTGCAAATGAGGAACCGAACCTGACTGAGGACAAGTGTTTTGCAGCCAAGCCTGTGAGTGAGAAGATCAACGACTGCGATCGGCTGATCAAAAAGGTACAATCCATCCTTGAATCACTTAAAGTTCCAATAACAGATTATGAAGAAGAATTAAATGAATTAAAATTTACATTTTCTAACTTAAGTGGTAGTCTCATGCAAACTCGCTTAGCGAATTCTAACCTAACTGACCAACTCAGCAGGGTGTCTTCAAAAAGTGAGGAGAGAAGGATGTGGATTGAGCTGAAGGAGGCGGAGTTAATTAGGGCTAGGGATGAAAGTATTTATTTGCAAAGAGACAATTTAAAGTTTTTAAAACAAAGGAATGTTTTTTTTTAATTGCTAAGCGTTTATACACTAATATTGCTCAATTGCATTTAAGTTGTGAGATAGGAAAGCAGATTCATAAGATGATTTTACCCTTCCTTGAATTTAAGGAGGATGAGGTCATAGCAGAATGTGAATCAGTAGTGTCATCAGAAGAGACATCCATGTCTTACAAAATTGGACTGGACAAGATAGAAACCTTCATTGATTCTAAGGAACACAAATGTATGCTCAAAGATATTTTAGATGAAAATGATAGGTTGAAAATTAAGTCAGACACTATTCAATCATTTGACTTGTCTAATGCCAAATTAACTTCAGAAAATAAAATGAACTTAGAAAATACGTATGAATTTGATGAGGAAAGTGAGATGAGTGAAATCTCAGTAGAAGACGTAGTTGATTGCTCTGAGTTTATGAAGAGCGAAACCGAGAATGAGAAACCCCTCATTTCTGAAAATTCGGTTGAATTCGCTCGCCTGTCAAAAGAAAAGCAACAAAAACTCAAATAAAAATCTATGGTTTATCAAAAGGTTCAAACTGTGCCAAATCAGGTCTATACGGTTACAGGGGTCACTACAAAACAAACGGCAGAATTAAGAATCTTGGTCGACAAAGACAATGCTGAAGGGTGCGACGATTACTTCTGGTCAACCCCTATTGACAACGCAGACGAAACCATAGGCTTGTCTGAGCAAACTTCATGGAGGGTTAAAGGAAGATACGTTGCTGAACCCATCAACAAACCATCGAGTTTCGACAAACCAAGCACAAGTGGAACCAAAGAAATCCCTGAAGAACCAATTAAAGAACCGAGAGTTCCAACTAAGACAACCGAAACTCAAAAGGAGAAGCCAAAGGCCAGCTTCAATATCCACAAATGGCAGAAGGAGTTAGCTGAACAGAAACAGTTAAGAAATCAAAGATACGCAAAGAATCTGAATGAGCGAAAAAGTCACTGGCAATCTAAAAATTCCAACTACGTCCCTCCTAAGAAAGAATCAACGCACAAAGGAAAGGAAAAACTAAAGGAAAATTTCAGTCCAAATTCCTACTATTCCAAAACTCAGAACCGAAAGTCTAGTTTCGTTTCGAACGTCACGATTATCAACCGAAAGTATACTTTCGGTCCTAACACCGTCACTCAGAACTGAAAGTCAAGTTTCGGTCCCCAGTCTAGTTTCGGTCCAAAGTCAAGTTTCGGTCCTAAGTCCAGTTTCGGTCCTTCCAAGTCCCAATGCAAAACAAATTATGTGAAGGACATCAAAGGAAAGGGAAAGCTCGCATCAGATTCTGAGTTCTATAATAAGAAAAAGTCAGCTAACCCTTGGATTCAAAAGACAATTCATAAACCATCTAACAACACACCATCTAATATACCAAAGTTTAAACAAGATAAAACAAAAATCAAGGTGTATACCATCAAAAGAAAAGATCAATCCACTCTAGTAAAACAAACTTATTTGGTTGATATTTCTACTGCAATTCCTTTTTCTGTGAAAAACTCACCACGACCCAAGAAACTTTGGGTTCCTAAATCTGCTTGAATTTGTAGGTGATACGTGACGAGCAGTTCGATGATGAATGGTATATAGACAGTGGCTGCTCGCGTCACATGACAGGAAGGAAAGAGGAGCTGAGGGAGTTTCGGTCCCTAAAGGATGGTGGATCTGTGAAGTATGGCAATAACTCGTATGGAACAATCAAAGGATATGGGATGATAACCAACAGAGACTTCTCAATTCGAAAGGTAACATATGTGGAAGGATTGCAACATAACCTCATCAGTGTGTCACAATTAGTTGTGGGCACAGGTTTGAAGGTTTCATTTGATGATGAGGGCTCTGAGATAATTGAGAAACAATCTAAAAAGGTTCTGTTGAAGTCTGAACGCAAGGGAGAGATGTACCCTTTAAATCTCAACCCAATACGAGGAAAACCAGCAATATGTCTGCTGTTAAAGGCAAACACTGATGAAAGCTGGTTGTGGCATCGACGTCTATCGCATCTGAACTTCAAAGACATTAATAAGTTGGTGCTTGGTGATCACGTTCGAGGCCTCCTTCTTCTCAAGTTTGACAAGGAACATCTGTGTGCAACGTGTGAGATGGGAAAACAAAGTAGAAAGAGCCACCCTACACGAGTCAATACAAAGATTGTTGAAGCTCTTGAACTATTACATATTGACTTATGTGGACCTTCGGCTATCGAGAGCATCGGTGGTAGTAAGTACATTCTTGTCATTGTAGATGATTTTTCACGCTTCACCTGGGTTTTCTTTCTTAAGCAGAAATCAGACGAAACTCCCAAGTTGAAGACATTTATTAAGCAAATGGAAGTACAGCTGAGAAAGATGGTGAAGAATATCAGAAGTGACAATGGACTGGATAACTCACAACTTTTCGGCCCCTTATACACTACAACAGAATGGGATTGTTGAAAGACGAAACCGTTCCTTATGTGAGGCAGCCAGAACCATGCTCAATTTCGCATCTCTTCCGTTATACTTCTGGGCTGATGCAGTTGCAACCGCATGCTACACTCAGAACCGATCCTTCCTCAACAAAAGATTCTCAATCACTCCTTATGAGATCTTAAATAATCGAAAGCCCAATGTCAAATTTTTCCACGTGTTCGGTTCAAGATGTTTCATCTTTAATTCAAAGGAGAACCGAAACAAGTTTGACGTCAAAGCAGATGAGGGAATCTTTCTTGGTTATTCACTCTCTTCTAAAGCTTACAGAGTTTTGAATAAACTCTCCAAACGGATTGAAGAAACATATTACGTAACCTTTGACGATAATTACATGAAGAAAGTTCAAAGGAGCGAAAGTGCCTTAAAAGAAATATTTCCTGAATCAGGACAAGCCTCGGTTCCTATATCCAACTTGTTTGAAGAGTACATTCGGCTGTTTGATGAACCAGAGAAAGCAGCACACTCCGAAGCGAAAGCAGCAGACAACAAAATCGACAATCTTAAAAAGATTATAGATGAAGCTGCCAAAGAAATGGAAAGTGAACCTCCCAAACCGACAGGTGGTCAACCCTCAACTGACTCTCCAAACAATGGCTCAATGTTTAAGGGGGAGAGTTCTTCAGCACCAAAGACAACCCAAGTGCCTTTCGAGGGGGAGAATCCAATTCTATCCCCAACTCATAACGATCGAGGCGAGGGGGAGCATACAACTTCAAACCCAACCAATGCTAGTCCAATCGAGGGGGAGAATCCAACTCCCACAGAGGATGAAAAATCTGATGCTGCCACAGGTTACACTTCGCCAGTCGAGGGGGAGAAAGAGAATGCAACTGACGAAGGTGATGGTGATCAGTCAGAATTTGAAGAGGAAGTGAATGCTGAATTGGATCCAACATATGATCCAAATTATCCTCCGTTAGTGAAATGGACCAAGGACCATCCCAAAGAACAAATTATTGGTGAATCTTCTCAGAAAGTTCTTACTCGTTCTCAATTGAAAGCGAAACAAACTGCATTATTCTCTAAAGTTGAACTCTATATGTTTAACTCGTTTATCTCCAAAATAGAACCGAAAACAGTTAATGCTGCACTTGATCATTCTGATTGGGTTCAAGCAATGCAAGATGAGCTCCATGAGTTCGAACGCAACCGAGTTTGGAGGCTGATTCCCACACCAAAAGATGCTTCTATGGTCGGCTTGAAATGGGTCTTCAGAAATAAATTGGACAAAGAGGGGAACGTCATTCGCAACAAGGCTCGGTTGGTGGTTAAAGGATATTGCCAAGAGGAAGGGATAGATTATGAGGAAACCTTCGCTCCGGTAGCAAGATTGGAATCTGTTAGGATTTTTCTGACATATGCTACTCATAAAAACTTCGAAGTTTTCCAAATGGACGTAAAATGCGCCTTCTTGAATGGAGAACTAGAAGAAACAGTTTATGTTGAGCAACCTCCCGGGTTCGTGAACGAGAAATTCCCTGATCATTGCTATGTGCTGGATAAAGTAGTCTATGGATTAAAGCAAGCACCGAGGGCCTGGTATGAAACTTTAACACGCTTTCTGAAAATGTCAAAATTTAAGCAAGGTTCGGTTGACCGAACCTTCTTCCGAAAGAAAGAAGGCGAACATCTAATGATAGTTCAGATTTATGTCGATGACATCATCTTCGGCTCCACGAATCCTAGCTTAACGGCTGAATTCAGGAAGTTGATGGAGACTAAATTTGAAATGAGCGCAATGGGTCCGATTAACTTTTTCCTTGGTTTGAATATTAGACAGGGACCAAAAGGTATCTTTATCAACCATGAGGCCTATACAAAGAACTTGCTGGCGAAATTCGGTATGATGGGAGATTCGAAAGTGAAGGTTCCTATGGCATTTGGAACTAAGTTAACACCTTCTCTGGAAAAACCTGTTGTTGACATAACACTATATCGACAAATGATAGGGTCCCTTATGTATCTGACAGCTAGTAGACCGGACATAATGTTTTCTGTTTGTTATTGTGCCAGGTTTCAAGCTAATACAAGAGAACCTCACATGATAGCTGTGAAAAATATTTTTCGTTACCTTAAGCGAACCTCATCTCTCGGTCTCTGGTACCCTGCTAGATCTGGATTCTTCATTCAAGAATTTTGTTGAACATATTCCCATTATAATTAGCTCAAGCTTTGTATAAATCTTTCCTTAATTAAACATAGGTGATCAGGCTATGTTTAATCGAGGTCCAATAATACAACTCCCGACCTAATTATACTAGTAATATGTTTGATGTAAAAAGAATTTCTTTGTAAGTTTTAGTTATAGGTTGTGTTTTCTTAAAAAAAACCGATGTTCTCTATAACTTTAGCTCTGATACCACTTCTGTCACACCCCGCTAAAGCGGAAACGCAAGGTATGACAGCGACAAAGGTTTCATTGCAAAAGATAAAGATACATCACCATAGCAACATTTAAAAGTTTACAACCCATAGCTTAAACAAAACAAAGTACAAGTTTTCCAAAATGACATTGTTCAAAATATAACTTCATAAAATAACTTCCACACGATGCATCATGCTCTATGATGATGAATCTCTATATCCACTTACTAATTATTTCCTGAAAAAGCATGTAAAACGAGCGTCAACTATGAAAATAGTTGGTGAGTTCACAGGTTT
This sequence comes from Lactuca virosa, assembly GCF_052849685.1. Lineage (NCBI taxonomy): Eukaryota > Viridiplantae > Streptophyta > Magnoliopsida > Asterales > Asteraceae > Lactuca > Lactuca virosa. The sequence goes on along the minus strand of NC_136428.1, from coordinate 150,746,117 downwards.
ATAAAATCAAGATTTGGTATAAGACTTTTCATAAATACAAGTACATTGCTTTAATGAGAACAAAGTTCATTGCTATAATGAGAAACAAAGTTGATTGCTAAAATTGATAAACGAGTTTATTGCCATAATAGATAACAAGTTTATTGCTATAATGAGAAACAAAGTTGATTGCTAAAATTGATAAACGAGTTTATTGCCATAATAGATAACAAGTTTATTGCTATAATGAGAAACAGAGTTGATTGCTAAAATTGATAAACGAGTTTATTGCCATAATAGATAACAAGTTTATTGCTATAATGTGTAACGAGTTTGTATGTGTATGAGCAAACAATGAGTCTCAACCAAACCTATGACTGAAGCCCTATCAAGATCTATGCTTATCGTTCCATAGATGAATATGGTATCATGCACTCCAGCAATAGGGCGAGTGAGGAGTTGTCAATTCCTAATAGCGCTATCCATAATGACCATTGGCTCAAAGAGTTAATGGTTAGAGATAAGGGAAGGGCCTTAGTACAATAAGTTCTCATGTTCCGTGATGCATAGACATACATAGAGAGACATAGCAATAAAATAGCAATCATGTTTGATACAAATCAATTTAAATACAACATTCAAATAATAGTTTTTCGGGACATGCTTTTCCACCCCAAAACATAAAAACTGAAAATAGGGGAGTACGTGAATACTCACAACGTTTTGAGTAGGTACAGGTGGTACTTCGGAATGCACCAACGTCTTACTACTGGGATCCTACGACATCAAACACACACTAGTAAGTTTCCATGTCGAAATCTAATGCTAATATAATAAATTCTACATATAGTGAAATGCCAATTTATGTTTTAGTATTTGATTTTATATTAATTGGTTACACTTTTTCTGAAATAATGAAATTCTACAAATCGTGCGATTAATTACAACATTGGAATATAAATTTTCCAAATTTTTAAGTCCTTATTACATCATAAATTCACGGAAATAGCATTCAAAGGATAAAAATTATCAAACTTTTTATTTAACTGTTATTACACAATACTAAGCTGGGAAAATTACAAAAATGGATTTCCAAGCTGTTTAATTATATTTTATGATTTTTGAGCATTTATTCCAATAAAAATTGAAATAAATAGAAAACAGTTTCCAAAATTACCCAAACTTTTTATTTAACTGTTATTATACATAAATAGGCTGGGAAAAATATAAAAGATATTTTTCAGTGGGTATTTCTATTTTTCCTTGTTTTATTCCTTTAAATAATCTTTAATTGAAGAAATAATATTAAACAGTTAAAATAAATTACCAAAAATTTTTGTAACATCATTTACAATATAAATAATCTGAGAAAAATATCAAAAATGGTCTTCATATTATATAATCCGGTTTTGGGTATTTATGTGTATTTAAGTGTAATTAACTTTAGAAATTAAGAGAAAAATAGTTTACAGTGGAGAAAAATCCTTAAAATTTTTATGTAACCTCCTACTATAAAACATGATGTTCTGGTAAATTTTCATAAATTTTGGATAATCAGAACTATTTTTCCTATTTTTAAACCATTATAATTACCAAAAATTGGGAAAAATAGCAAGGCATGATGAAAAATGTTGAAATTATTTTTCTGAGTCATCCATCACAGGTAAGGTATGAGAAAATTGTTAGATAAAATTTTCACACTCTCCAAAGTGGTTTTGTGATTTATTATATCCTAACAAAAAGAAAATTGGAAATCATACCAAACAGCAACAAAAATTGATGAAATTTAGTGAGGGGTCATTATCCATCATAAGGGTCATTCATGAATTTGTTCCGGATTTATTGACCTCTGGAAGTATTTTATGTGATTTATGCCCTTGGTTTCTAGCAATAATTTTAATAAATCAAAGAAATAATAAAAGCTTTTGGTATTTTACAGATTATCACATGCATGTTAGGGCTTTCAAAAGGAAAAATGTTCGAAATTTATTCAGAAGGGAAATAGGGGTATTGAACCCAAACAAGATAAGAAATGTTGCATGCAATGGTGCATGAGATGTAAATGTGGCTGAAGTTCATGAATTTGTGAAGCACATTCTGTGGGGTTTTAAGCCACGAAATTTCAGCCATCATTCACTGGATATGTTAAGTTTCTAAAGTATTTTTCCCTAGATTTATGGTTGGGTTTAAGGCCATTGATCATGCAAGGCAAAAATGGTGATCATAGAAAAAGAGCTGTTTGCGCAACCATTTTGTAAAAATTGCCAAAAATCGGATATTTAATATTTTACAGTAAGACCAGTTGGGTTTGAAATTTAACTCATGAAATTATCCAATACAAAAAGAATATCATGATTTGGTTAAGAAATGACCGAGTTATGGTCGTTCAAAGTTGAACAAAGTAATCTGGCAGATTGCATGTTTGCTTTGAGTGCATCCTTAGGATATTTTGACAAGAACATCATGCATGCCTTTGATAAGGTCTGATTTCTAGCACATGCATGGAGTGAATGAGCATCCAAGATGTATTAGAAATGGTTTAAATGCTTTTGACCATGCAAGAACACAAAAGAAATGGAGAAGAAGATGTAATACTTGTTTTTGAAGTCACATGAACATATGTGCATCATTTTCACTCCTTGCATGGGTTTGATCCCGGATTTTCACCATTTCAAACACATGCATTGTGTTATGGTGAGAATCTACAAACCACAAGGGGAAAATAAAGATTCCTAGCCATGGAAAGGCATAGAATCCGAAAAGAAGAGAAAACTAAGAAGAAAAGGAAGTAGAATCATGAAACTATGGAAGAAGATGTTGTTGTTTACCTTGGTTTTGATCTTGAAGGAAGTAAGAACACTTCAAGGTCTTCTAAATCTCGAAATTTGGCAGAGGAATGGGGAGAATTTTGTGAGTTAGAGAGAGAGAGGAAGAGAGTTTGTGTGTTAGGAGGGTGGAGTGTGAGAGAGTGAAGAGAGAAGAGGTAGTGTGAAGGTTTAAGCTTAATGATTGAGTTTTGGGAAGAGAGAGGGCATGGGGAGGGGAGAATGGCCAGATTTTTGAGTGGATTAGGGCCTTCTCTCTCCTCAATTCAAATTTTATAAAAATCCCTCCTTAATTTTTATAAAAACCCTAATTTTTATAAAAGTGATTTTTTAAGCAATTTGATTTATTTAAAAATCTTGTTTTTAACTAATTAATTATGATTAATGCATGATAATTTATATTTCTATTTCATTGGTATAATCCATAATTTGATTAATAAAATTTGATATTTGGAAGTTTATAGCCAAATTTTATAAAGTTTTTAAGCTTTAAGATTTATAAATTTGGATTTTTAGCTCTCTTAGGGTTTTTGAAATATTGTTTGATATTCATCATCATAATGAAGTATAATTAGAATATTTTAATTTATTTTTAGGGTTTTATACCCTTTTTCAATTATAACAAAGCTTGAAAGTTTCATTCAAATTATAGCATTGGCATTTCCTATTGTAGTTAAGCAACTTACTAGAATCGTAAGTGTCAAGTATATTAGTCCTAGGTCTTAGATGGATCCTAGTTTATGTAAGATTTTGACCTAATTTATACTACTAGGCCATGGCATGATGTGCATGAATGGTTATTATAAAGATGCATAACTCCGAAAATGACCTGAATTGACAGTTGTCACAGTATCCCCCACTTAAAAAGAATTTCGTCCCGAAATTCATTCTATGTCATCGCTTGTCATCGCATGGGAAAAGTTGTGGATACTTTTCCTTCATGAAGTCCTCACGCTCCCAGGTGTACTCCGATCCGCGTTTTGTGTTCCATCGAACTTTCACAATCGGGATCTTACTCCGCTTAAGTTGTTTTACCTCCCTGCCAAGGATTTCTATCGGTTCCTCAACGAAGTTTAGCTTATCATTGATCTTAATTTCCTCTAGGGGTACTATCAATGTTTCGTTGGCTAGACATTTCTTAAGATTGGAGACGTGGAATGTGTCGTGAATGGCGCTTAACTCTTGGGGCAACTGGAGTTTATAAGCTACCGGACCAATCCTTTCAATGACTTCAAAGGGTCCAACATATCTCGGGCTTAGTTTTCCTTTCTTACCAAAACGCACAAGCCCTTTCCAAGGCGACACTTTTAAAAGTACCTTGTCTCCTACTTGGAATTCTAATGGTTTACGACGATTATCCGCATAACTTTTCTGACGATCCCTAGCAGCTTTAAGCCTATCCTTGATGATAGCAATTTTGTCAGATGTTTCCTGGATAAGTTCGAGTCTAGTCAACTGTCTGTCTCCGATTTCTGTCCAACATAAGGGCGAACGACACTTGCGTCCATACAATGCTTCATATGGAGCACATTGGATACTCGTGTGGTAACTGTTATTGTAGGAAAACTCAATTAGAGGCAAATGAGTATCCCAATTTCCTTTGAACTCAATGACACACGCTCGTAGCATGTCTTCCAATGTTTGTATTGTTCTCTCTGTTTGCCCATCTGTCTGAGGGTGGTAAGTTGTGCTCAAATCTATCTTGGTTCCTAGTGCCTTCTGTAACATCCACCAAAATCGAGATGTAAAACGACTATCTCTATCAGAAATGATAGATAGGGGGTAGACCGGGCAATTCCTCCGGAAACACCTCGGGATAGTTTTGAACCACTGGAATCTCCTTGAGTTGCTTAGCTTCAGGTTCTCTTTCTAGCACGTGGGCCATGAATGCAATACAATTCTTTTTCAGGTACTTGTGAACCTTCACGCTTGATACTATGTTTAAACTTCTTCCTGGCTTCTCACCGTGTATGATAAGGGTTTCTCCATTAGGGAGAGGCACTCTAATGACTTTCTCGTAACAACCAATTTCTGCTTTATTTTTGGATAACCAATCCATCCCTACTATCACATCAAAACTACCTAGCTCTATAGGAATTAGGTCAATGCTAAAGAGTTTATCAGCTAAATTCAGAGCACAGCCAAGAATTATTTCATTAGCCCTAATTTCATACCCATCAGCAAGTTCAATAGCATAAGTATTCCTCATCTTTCTCGATTTCAAGTCAATTAATGGTCTAAATGCTAAAGAAACAAAACTCCTTTCTGCTCCCGCATCGAATATTACTGATGCAAAATGGTTGTTCAGGAGAAACGTACCTGTTATCACCTCAGGGTTCTGACGAGCTTCTTCTGCACCAATCACAAAGGCTACACCTCTTGGCCGCCCACCTAGATTTCCTTGGAAATTTTGCCTAGCTTGGCCTTGTCCATTGTTACCAGGCCCCTTGTTCAGTTTGGGACAAGCACTACGGAGATGATCAGCACTCCCGCACTCGTAACATGCCCTTTTTCCATCCTTATTCAGCTTACAATACTTCGAGTAATGGCCTGTTTGTTTACAGTTTTGGCACACTGGGCAAGCTCCCTTGTGATGGAAGTTACATTTATTGCCCTTCGGGTGCGGTCCCGTGTATTGCTTTCGCTCCTGCACTTCCATGACTTTCTGTTCCTGAGTTTTTATTGGTTCTTGCTCCTGGGCTCTTACCATAAAGTTTCTTGAGACTTTCTGCTTCCTCCCTGACTTGCCTCCATACTTCTTCTCTCCCTGATCTGCTGGCTTCCTCTTGCTACTAGAGCTTTCCATTGTTGATGCTCCCATCCTTATCACATCATTGGTTAGTCGATTTGCTAGACTTACTGCACTTTGAATGGTAGTTGGGTTTGCTGAGGTAACCATTCCCCGAATCTCTGGTGCCAGACCCCAGATGTAACGATCTATCCGTTTCTCCTCAGGAGTAACCATGTGAGGTACCAGTTTTGCTAGTTCATGAAATCGGACTGTGTACTTCTCTATTTGTGTTCCAACCATATAATGGTTCCAAAATTCAGATTCAAGCTTCTGAAGTTCATCCTTGGGACAATACTCCTCTATCAGCAGCTTCTTTAGGTCTTCCCAAGTTAGTTGGTATGCCGCTGTACGGCCTCGGGTTTGCACTAGAGTATTCCACCAGGTCAATGCCCTATCTTGGAATAGGCAAGATGCATACTCAACTTTGTTGCGCTCGAGGCATTTGCTAATGTGAAGGACCGACTCCATGCTGTCAATCCATTTCAGCAACCCGACCGCACCTTCCTTTCCATGGAACTCCTTAGGTTTACAGGCCATAAAGGACTTGTAGTTGCATTCTCTTTCATTGTTTCCCCGATTTCCTCCACTACTTCCTTGGTTAGCATTAAGTCCTGCAGTTACTTGAGTAACAATGTTTGGGATTGCTGCCATGAGTTGTTGTGCTACCACTTGAGCAACATCGGGTGTTTCGTTCTGTGGGCGCCCGCGATTAGGCCTTCCAGACATGGTTCTAAGACACAAGAGTAGAAATACGTATAAATACATAAAATAATGTATAATATTTAGTTCACTACTATTTTGAAAACCGTAAGTGTTGTCAAATTAATGGTTTGCATTAATACTAGGCATATAGATTTGAAAAAAAGAAAGAAAAGAAAAATCTTTTTATTCGACCATTGACTAAGTAAATTCTAGGGTTTGACCTCATAGTAAAAGTTTTTAAACATAAAATAAACTTCTTCATCACCATTTGAAATAGTCTTAAAACCAAAACAATACATCAATTCCCCAAATAAAATTTTAAATGTTTTTCCCCAAAAGACACCCAACATGGGTTTTCGTTTCATGACAAAATAAAATAAAATACTGAAATCAGAATCAAATAGTAATCGTTATCCCAACAAGAAACATCAACACCACAATCAGTAATAGCCCTCCAAGCACATAATATGCCGTCATCGCATGACCTGCCTCTCGTCTAGCAGCACTAGCAGTGTCAGCAGTCTCCATCGAATGCTGAAACAGGATTTCCATCCTTGTCAACACTTCATCCAAAACTTCCCGATGCTCAGCTATCACAGCAAGACTGTGATGTAGGCCCGCTGCCATCGAATGCATCCTCCGGGACTCCTCCGGGGTCATACCTGACTGCCTGACAGGTATCCCTATAACTCGCTGAGGTGGGGGTGCTCTCGGTCCTGCCATGCTGGGTCCTACCCGACTGGTTCCTGCCGTGCCAAGTCCTGCTGTACTGGTTGCTATCCTTCCTGGGATAGGGACACTCTTCCTTGCTGTCCTCCGAATACGAAGCCCATAAAGTGGTGGTTGTGGCAACACCGATGCAGGCGATGCCTCACGTTGCTGACTCGGGGCGTTGTCATTGCTGATCTCCACCGAGTTTCCTGTATCTTCTGTGTCTTCCGAGGGGTCTTCCTCCACCGAGGCGGGGGGATCACGTCGAGGGATAACAGTGACGTAGCCGGACTCATCGGCTGAGGCGGTAGCGTGAGAAGATGACGATGTCGACATAGTGGACTGAGACATAGATTCAATGAGATATGAAATAAATGACAATGCATGCCTATAATATGCAATGCTTACACACACCAAAATTAACCTTTTTGAATTTTTGAAATAAAGTTTTCTCAAGAATTTTGTTGAACATATTCCCATTATAATTAGCTCAAGCTTTGTATAAATCTTTCCTTAATTAAACATAGGTGATCAGGCTATGTTTAATCGAGGTCCAATAATACAACTCCCGACCTAATTATACTAGTAATATGTTTGATGTAAAAAGAATTTCTTTGTAAGTTTTAGTTATAGGTTGTGTTTTCTTAAAAAAAACCGATGTTCTCTATAACTTTAGCTCTGATACCACTTCTGTCACACCCCGCTAAAGCGGAAACGCAAGGTATGACAGCGACAAAGGTTTCATTGCAAAAGATAAAGATACATCACCATAGCAACATTTAAAAGTTTACAACCCATAGCTTAAACAAAACAAAGTACAAGTTTTCCAAAATGACATTGTTCAAAATATAACTTCATAAAATAACTTCCACACGATGCAGCATGCTCTATGATGATGAATCTCTATATCCACTTACTAATTATTTCCTGAAAAAGCATGTAAAACGAGCGTCAACTATGAAAATAGTTGGTGAGTTCACAGGTTTATAAAATCAAGATTTGGTATAAGACTTTTCATATATACAAGTACATTGCTTTAATGAGAACAAAGTTCATTGCTATAATGAGAAACAAAGTTGATTGCTAAAATTGATAAACGAGTTTATTGCCATAATAGATAACAAGTTTATTGCTATAATGAGAAACAAAGCTGATTGCTAAAATTGATAAACGAGTTTATTGCCATAATAGATAACAAGTTTATTGCTATAATGTGTAACGAGTTTGTATGTGTATGAGCAAACAATGAGTCTCAACCAAACCTATGACTGAAGCCCTATCAAGATCTATGCTTATCGTTCCATAAATGAATATGGTATCATGCACTCCAGCAATAGGGCGAGTGAGGAGTTGTCAATTCCTAATAGCGCTATCCATAATGACCATTGGCTCAAAGAGTTAATGGTTAGAGAGAAGGGAAGGGCCTTAGTACGATAAGTTCTCATGTTCCGTGATGCATAGACATACATAGAGAGACATAGCAATAAAATAGCAATCATGTTTGATACAAATCAATTTAAATACAACATTCAAATAATAGTTTTTCGGGACATGCTTTTCCACCCCAAAACATAAAAACTGAAAATAGGGGAGTGCGTGAATACTCACAACGTTTCGAGTAGGTACAAGTGGTACTTCGGAATGCACCAACGTCTTACTACTGGGATCCTACGACATCAAACACACACTAGTAAGTTTCCATGTCGAAATCTAATGCTAATATAATAAATTCTACATATAGTGAAATGCCAATTTATGTTTAGTATTTGATTTTATATTAATTGGTTACACTTTTTCTGAAATAATGAAATTCTACAAATCGTGCGATTAATTACAACATTGGAATATAAATTTTCCAAATTTTTAAGTCCTTATTACATCATAAATTCACGGAAATAGCATTCAAAGGATAAAAATTATCAAACTTTTTATTTAACTGTTATTACACAATACTAAGCTGGGAAAATTACAAAAATGGATTTCCAAGCTGTTTAATTATATTTTATGATTTTTGAGCATTTATTCCAATAAAAATTGAAATAAATAGAAAACAGTTTCCAAAATTACCCAAACTTTTTATTTAACTGTTATTATACATAAATAGGCTGGGAAAAATATAAAAGATATTTTTCAGTGGGTATTTCTATTTTTCCTTGTTTTATTCCTTTAAATAATCTTTAATTGAAGAAATAATATTAAACAGTTAAAATAAATTACCAAAAATTTTTGTAACATCATTTACAATATAAATAATCTGAGAAAAATATCAAAAATGGTCTTCATATTATATAATCCGGTTTTGGGTATTTATGTGTATTTAAGTGTAATTAACTTTAGAAATTAAGAGAAAAATAGTTTACAGTGGAGAAAAATCCTTAAAATTTTTATGTAACCTCCTACTGTAAAACATGATGTTCTGGTAAATTTTCATAAATTTTGGATAATCAGAACTATTTTTCCTATTTTTAAACCATTATAATTACCAAAAATTGGGAAAAATAGCAAGGCATGATGAAAAATGTTGAAATTATTTTTCTGAGTCATCCATCACAGGTAAGGTATGCGAAAATTGTTAGATAAAATTTTCACACTCTCCAAAGTGGTTTTGTGATTTATTATATCCTAACAAAAAGAAAATTGGAAATCATACCAAACAGCAACAAAAATTGATGAAATTTAGTGAGGGGTCATTATCCATCATAAGGGTCATTCATGAATTTGTTCCGGATTTATTGACCTCTGGAAGTATTTTATGTGATTTATGCCCTTGGTTTCTAGCAATAATTTTAATAAATCAAAGAAATAATAAAAGCTTATGGTATTTTACAGATTATCACATGCATGTTAGGGCTTTCAAAAGGAAAAATGTTCGAAATTTATTCAGAAGGGAAATAGGGGTATTGAACCCAAACAAGATAAGAAATGTTGCATGCAATGGTGCATGAGATGTAAATGTGGCTGAAGTTCATGAATTTGTAAAGCACATTCTGTGGGGTTTTAAGCCACGAAATTTCAGCCATCATTCACTGGATATGTTAAGTTTCTAAAGTATTTTTCCCCAGATTTATGGTTGGGTTTAAGGCCATTGATCATGCAAGGCAAAAATGGTGATCATAGAAAAAGAGCTGTTTGCGCAACCATTTTGTACAAATTGCCAAAAATCGGATATTTAATATTTTACAGTAAGACCAGTTGGGTTTGAAAGTTAACTCATGAAATTATCCAATACAAAAAGAATATCATGATTTGGTTCAGAAATGACCGAGTTATGGTCGTTCAAAGTTGAACAAAGTAATCTGGCAGATTGCATGTTTGCTTTGAGTGCATCCTTAGGACATTTTGACAAGAACATCATGCATGCCTTTGATAAGGTCCGATTTCTAGCACATGCATGGAGTGAATGAGCATCCAAGATGTATTAGAAATGGTTTAAATGCTTTTGACCATGCAAGAACACAAAAGAAATGGAGAAGAAGATGTAATACTTGTTTTTGAAGTCACATGAACATATGTGCATCATTTTCACTCCTTGCATGGGTTTGATCCCGGATTTTCACCATTTCAAACACATGCATTGTGTTATGGTGAGAATCTACAAACCACAAGGGGAAAATAAAGATTTATAGCCATGGAAAGGCATAGAATCCGAAAAGAAGAGAAAACTAAGAAGAAAAGGAAGTAGAATCATGAAACTGTGGAAGAAGATGTTGTTGTTTACCTTGGTTTTGATCTTGAGGGAAGTAAGAACACTTCAAGGTCTTCTAAATCTCGAAATTTGGCAGAGGAATGGGGAGAATTTCGTGAGTTAGAGAGAGAGAGGAAGAGAGTTTGTGTATTAGGAGGGTGGAGTGTGAGAGAGTGAAGAGATAAGAGGTAGTGTGAAGGTTTAAGCTTAATGATTGAGTTTTGGGAAGAGAGAGGGCATGGGGAGGGGAGAATGGCCAGATTTTTGAGTGGATTAGGGCCTTCTCTCTCCTCAATTCAAATTTTATAAAAATCCCTCCTTAATTTTTATAAAAACCCTAATTTTTATAAAAGTGATTTTTAAGCAATTTGATTTATTTAAAAATCTTGTTTTTAACTAATTAATTATGATTAATGCATGATAATTTATATTTCTATTTCATTGGTATAATCCATAATTTGATTAATAAAATTTGATATTTGGAAGTTTATAGCCAAATTTTATAAAGTTTTTAAGCTTTAAGATTTATAAATTTGGATTTTTAGCTCTCTTAGGGTTTTTGGAATATTGTTTGATATTCATCATCATAATGAAGTATAATTAGAATATTTTAATTTATTTTTAGGGTTTTATACCCTTTTTCAATTATAACAAAGCTTGAAAGTTTCATTCAAATTATAGCATTGGCATTTCCTATTGTAGTTAAGCAACTTACTAGAATCGTAAGTGTCAAGTATATTAGTCCTAGGTCTTAGATGGATCCTAGTTTATGTAAGATTTTGACCTAATTTATACTACTAGGCCATGGCATGATGTGCATGAATGGTTATTATAAAGATGCATGACTCCGAGAATGACCTGAATTGACAGTTGTCACATCGGTCTATTTCGTTTCCATAATTTTCGGGAACCGAAATGCACCGACCGCTCGGTCTATTTCGGATCTGGAATTTTAAGGAACCGAAATGAACCGAACGCTCGGTCTATTTCGCTTCACTCATTTAAGTTAAGGTTTCGGTTGTAGATTTTGTATATTCTTATATCTCATTTTTTTAGTGTGTTTTGTGCTTCTTTATTTTCTCTTTCTGTTTTTATTATTCTTCAGAAAACTTCAAAAATCCAAAAGCATTTTCTCTTTCTTTCTGTTTTTTTTATTTTTATTTTTTTTATTTATTTTTCAGAAAAACTCAAAACATCAAAAAAAAATTTTGGTTCGTTTGTTTTGTTGGTGTGGTGTGTTTGTTTGCTTGTTCTTTTAAATAGGTTTCAAGTACACCAGTACAACAGAATTTGGAGCTGAAGCAGGTATGATTATTCTTATATGAACTAGTTAAGGGTCCCTAGAAGCATGCTGTTGCATGTTGACCAAAGCCTCTATGACTTCGATCTGGGCCTTAATGATTCGATCTATACCTATCGTTTCTTCCCAATCAGGCTGTTTCAATCAATTCAAGTCAAGAGCTACCTTACTCTTCTCAGTTGAGTTAAGAGTTTTCTGCTTTGTCATTTTTTTTAGCAGAGGTACTTTCGGTTCTTTACACCACCTTCCTTATTTTCTCCATCAACTTTTGGTTCACCACTGTAACCCTTGAGACTCTCGGTACTTACCACTGAGGTTTATGGTTGCATAAAATCTGTGTTTATGATCTTAGATACGTATACCACGTGCTGAGTGAAACCCAAAATCCAACACCTATAATGAATTGACGGTGAATTATTATATTCAAACTCTTCCTGGTTACCTACTGGAATCTCATTTTTATTTTTGCGTGGTCTTCTATTAAATTGTCTAACACCAAGGCTTTTCTTCCCAAAAGGATCCAGTTTGTTTTAGTTTTTGACATTTCTATCTCTTCATCACTCACTATAAATTATATCCAACCTACTTGTTCAACAGACCACATTGGTTTCACAAGTACTTCTTCCAACGTTCGATCTTATGTTAAGACTCGATGTTCGGTTGAAGATAAGCTACCCTTAGCCTAACAATTAAAAGAAGCCTTTCAATGTTTCTCAACAAACACTTGATCGTATTTTTCGGGAAACCACACAAGCACTTCAAGTCTCTCTTGACTTTGAAGGAAGTGATTCTTGCCCGGAATCATCTGCTTCATGTCTTCTAATAGACATCACTCACATCCTATACATATTTTGCTTTATTTCTCTATCTTTTGTCACCCTATTGCACTAAATTTTTTTATTTTCCACATTCTGGTTGCTAATTGGTTTGATTTTTGTTCATCTATTGGAGCTTCAGGGGTTCTCCTGAATTTTGGAACGATGTTGAATTTAAACGGTTACTAAAATCACGCGTGCTGATGTATACCTGGGAATTTGAACGGTTACTAAAATCATGGTTGCTAATTGGTTTGATTTTTGTTCATCTATTGTTCATCTATTGGAGGATAAGATTTTGAGAGCTTGAATTTGAACGGTTACTAAAATCACGCGTGCTGATGTATACCTGGGAGAAACCACCCTGTCACATCGCGATTTTTCAGGCGACGTTTTAGTGATCACGTCATTATCATGATGATTTTCTCTCTCTCATGGCAACGATATATAAAGGGGTTGTAATTATATTTGTCTTTTACCAGCATCAAATTCTCTCAATATACACGAAGCTTTACAACTGTTCATCTTCTTCCTTCAATCAACAATGGCGACTTCTTCTTCAGTTCAAGATTAACTGCTTTGTCAACATTGCTCTCAATCAAGCCAAATCAGAATATAATCATCGAACTCAACCCGTTTCTGTATGATTTATATATGATGCACGTAGTTGAGTGTTTGAAGTATTCACCGTTGGTTCTAGCCCTAACGCAGGTGGAAGCCGTCCCGATGTCACTCCTATCCCAGGTTTAATCTACTGCCACATATGACAAGAACAAGGAACGAATCTACTTTCAAATTCATTTTAAAAAGGCTTCTATTTCAAAAGGGAGATTTTGTTCATTATTGCATCTTGCCGTGGGTTCATCCGTCATCTCACCAGACTTCATCACTACTACTCAATTGTTCTCGATGCTCTACGATATGGGTTATACGGATGTGCTCACCATAGTTACAAAGGTTAAGAAGTCGTGTTTACCATCCCAGTGGAATGGATTGCTTACTCTTCTCATCAAGAGTTTGGCGGAGAGGAGTGGTGGATCTGATGGCACCAGCAAGGGTTTTCTAACCCTTTTATACGGTCTTTACAATGGTCTCAATCTCGACTATGGGTCGATTATCTGGTCCCAAGTGGTGCAGAGCCTCAACACTTCTACGAGGCATTCAGAAATTTCATGTGGTCGCTTCTGGACTCTTATTACACGAAAGGCGATGAATACTTTGCAGATTCCTGTAATGAAGGATGCCCTAGTCGCGTGAATTGCTACGTTTCACACCAAGAAGATCATCATTTCTGATCCAACAAAGTTTCCTCACAATGGCTCTATTCCTGAGTCTATGTATCGATGTGTCACAGCCGTGAGTCATGTCATGGCTGATTATCGCAAACTTCCTCCTAAGGAACCGAGAGTCCTATCTCCCGAATAGCAGGCTGCCCTGGATGCTGTGGACAAGCCTGGAAACCGAGGGAAACGAGATTCTACCAAGAAGGAGACAACAGAGGAGGATAAGTCTAAGCCTACTAAGCCAAAGAAGCGAAAGTCTGATAAAGGAGATTCTTCTAAGCCAAAGCAGATTAAAAAGATGGCGAAGAGATCTAAGAGTCCTACTCCTCCCAGTTCAGAAAATGATGACGAGAATGAAGAAGTGGAAATTCATTATGAATCACCGAGAGGTAACACTCCTCCCCGATCCCCTACTCCAACCGAACCTGTTCATGACAAGATTCCAACACCACCTCCATCACCGAAACAGACAATTCCAGTTTCGGTTGCTCCCATTCCATCTCTCACCACATCTCAATCAACAACTTCTATACCACCACCACCACCAGTTACTTCCATTACTATTTCTACATCTCCCTTACCACCTCCCATTATTTCCCAATCAACTACCACCACCATTCCTGAACCGACAGTAGGAGTCAACGTATCTGATACGGGGACAACTACTGAAACTGAACCTGAACCTCCGGTCATCCCTAAAACTTTTTCACCCTCAAATACAACCGATTCCGGTGCCACTCTCGGTGGTGCTAATGATGAGTATGATTCTACATACTTCAGTCCCTATCGGCTTCCTATCGATGAGGAAGATGATGCTCCTATCACCAGCCAACACTTGCAGAGCATTCATGAGAAATTGGATAAATTGCTTGATGACAGCAAGTCCTATAGTCGTGTTGTGCTCAAAGCCTTTTTGGACACTGCTCTTGAACAATACACTGAGTCTATTGAAAAGTCCACCAAAGCTGTTAATGAGTCTACCTCCTTTTGCCAAAAGGCCGCCACTGATATTACTGACATTGTTCATAGTACTCAGATCTTTCTTGAGGCACTTAAAGGGCATGCTGATACAAATACAGCAAAGGTGAATGCTTCGGTGGATTCAAGAAGAGCAAACAAAGTTTGAGGCTGTGCGTTCATCCATCCAAGCCGAGATACCTTCACTTATCAGTTCGGTGAATTCTCGACTTGAATCTCTTAACGCTAATTTGTCAAAAGAAAGTGCTCTGAAGGAAGATCTTGTCCGACAAGCATCGACAATTGAAGTACAGAAAGTGCAGCTCGCCCAAGCAGAAAAAGAAATTTCTTTGTTGAAGACCGAAAGGGCTGTCTTTCGTAGCTGTGCTGGGGATGTAAAGGACATGCTGACCAATCTCCTTGGTGCTCATGATCCTATCCTTACTTTGACCATAAGGAATCATCTAACTACAAAACTTCTTCCTGCCCTTGCCATGTTACACGAGATGAAGGGTGTTTCGGAGAGATTCACACCTCCAAAACAAGGGGGAGAAGGTGCTCAACCGTAGGTGATTGTGAAAACAAAATCTGTCCAACCGAAAGTCAAAGTCACAACCGAACCCAATGGTAATGTAGCTTCGGGTTCTGGTTCTCAAGCTAAGCAGAAGGAGATTGAAGATGATAGTGATGATGATGTTGAAGAAACCATTGCTGAGGCTCTCAAAAGAAAGAAGAGAGACCGAGAGTTAGATGAAACTCTAAATATTGCAAAGGAGGCTGAGGAGAGGGAAAGGAGGAACAAGGAAGAAGAAGAAGCCTTAAACTGCAAAAAGGCCTTGTTTCCCCTGTGGACAAAAGAAAAACTTATCAATGAGGCTATAGAGTTTCCAAGTGTTTACTGGTTGGAACCTGTTGCTTCATTTGATTGTAACAACTCTAAGGACTTGCAGTTCGACATGCCAATAACAAGAAAGGCATTCATATTTCACTGTTTTGACTCGACTGTTGAAGTTCCTTTCCCTCATCTAAAGGTTGACCGAGAGCTTATTGATTTCTATCTGAAGTATGGACAACCTCAGTACTTGACATGGAGTGCACATAAGATTATCACTGTCAAGGTACTTAAACCCTCGCCTGCTGGGAGGTTCATAAATGTCAATTTCAAAATTACACGAGGATCAACAAACTCGGTGTCTATGATCTCCCTGGCAGACCTTCCGAATTTAAATCCTCATGACTGGATTCTACTGTTTAATATTCTACTCACTAATCCGAAAGAATATGAGCCGATTCTTGAACACTTGAAGAGAATGTTGGCCTCCTACATCCATGAGGTTGCTGTCATGGATCAGGAGATAGCGAAAGTCATGAACAAGAAAACCGACGGTTAAGCCAACACTGAAACCAGGAGATGTGAACAAAATGAAGATGGGCCAAATCGACTCTACACATCTCACTGTGATGTTTACAAAAGGCGAAGCTCATAGATTTTTATTCGCTCTTGTTGATAAACATCTGTTTTCAACAGACTGCTTGGAGCACATCATTAACATTATTCATCGGTGCAAGCAGAACTCTGAAGCAGACAAGAAGAACTTCACGGACATGCTTCGGTGGTACATAAAGTTTCGACATCATCTGTTGGCCATCATACCGAATGTGTTCAAAACGATAAAGAAGTCTTCTGCAGCTCAACCAAAGTGAGCTTTCGGCTCCATTGACGCAAAGCGGGAGATTGTTGAGTTTAATTGTGTTGCGTCATGGGCTTGTATTTTGTATCCAGATTGGGCCTGTCCATCCGTGATTATCTAGTAGGGTTATACTATAAATATGCATGCATGTATGCATTAGATGATGTTGATTATTACGTTTATTGTTTTGTAACCCTAAACACCTCTACAGTCGATGTTCTTAATCGAGCTCTTCTGAGGTGTTGAAGCATTAATTATACGACACATTCAAAGCCATTCTTGTGTTCATAATTACGTTCTTAATTGTTTGCTTGCATAGAATCTAACGATCCTAATTGAACATTGATTCAACACAAGGGACCATGCTTAGCCTTAGGAAAGGTAAGGGCTATAAGAACACCCTTTATAAGGGTTTATGGTCTATGAAGATGCACTAGACCGTAAATACCTTTTGTTCTTGAGTTTCTTGATGTTTTCTTGGTGTTTAACAAGTGATTCAAGTATATAACAAGCTAAGGTTAGTGTACTTACTTATTAGAAGCTTGTAATGGTGATTAGGATCCAAGAACACTAGTGTGTGTTCTTGGTGTTCTTGGTGAAATGAAGAACACTTGAAGATCTATCAAAATGAAGAGATTTCATGGATGAAATCATGTATAATCACTAGATATAGAAGGATATCCATTAATCAAGAGAAGAAATACTTACAATCTTGAAGATCTAAGAGAAAAGTCGGATGATACTTGAGAGAGAATGAGTTCTTTGGCTTGAAATGGTAAAAGTGATTGAAAAATGACTAAGTGTCATATATATAGCATGGAGTTTATGGTCACCATGACCGTAAGCTCTAAAGTCCTGACCGTAAACTCCTTTTGAGGAGGTTTACAGTTTGCTAGATAGTTTAGAACATAAACTGACACTTCCAGATACTGATTCCTTTGATGCACTAGTCTCAGAATACTCATAATAGACCCTAAACAGTGCTAAAGGATAGCAACACGAGTCTAACTTTGATAGATTTGAACGTTTATACAAGCTAGAAATTTTGGGATGTCACATCATCCCCCTGTTAGACAGATTTTCGTTTCGAAATTAGATTTTAAGGAATTAAGTTAATACAAATAACTAAGCGAAAAGACGAGGATATTTCAGTTTCATTTGATCCTCGCGCTCCCAAGTGAATTCAGGCCCTCGCTTGGCGTTCCAGCGAACCTTCACTATCGGGATACGACTTTGCTTCGTTTGCTTGACCTCTCGGTCCATGATCTCTACAGGTTCTTCCACGGAGTTGAGGGTCTCGTTGATCCCGAGCCCTGTTGGATTACAAGAGTCTCGTCGGATAGGCAATTTTTCAAGTTCGAGACGTGGAAAGTAGAATGTACATTACTAAGTTCGCGAGGTAGGTTTAGTTTGTAAGCTACAGGACCGATTCTAGCGAGAATCTCGAAAGGCCCTACATATCTTGGATTGAGCTTCCCACGCTTTCCGAAGCGTATCAAGCCCTTCTAGAGTGAGACTTCCAAAAGGACGCGGTCTCTCACCTAGAATTCCAAAGGTTTCATTCTCTTGTTTCTCTTCCCAGTCGAAGGCCACTCCTTTCTGGGTCAGCGTACTGAGCGGTTTAGCGATGCTAGAGAAGCTCCCTATGAACCTGCGGCTGTAGCCAGTGTGACCTAGAAATTGACGAATTTATGTAGGTGTCTTCAGAGCTGACTAGTTCTCAATGGCCTTGATTTTCGAGGGTCCACGTGAATTCTCTTCTTGCTAACAACCTTGCCCAAGAATTTGACTCTTCGAATCCAAAATTCGCACTTAGAGGACTTCGCATAGAGCTTCTTCGATCTTAATGTTTCTAAGATTCTTCGGAGGTGTTGACTATGCTCCCCCTTACTACGAGGGTAGATATGTATGTCATCGATGAAAGCAATGACGAACTGATCCAAGTAAGGACGACACACCCTATTCATTAGATCCATGAAGACAGCGAGTGCGTTGGTAAATTTGAATGGCATCACTACCAACTCGTAGTGTCCATAACGAGTTCGGAAGGCTGTCTTGGGGACATCCTCCTCTAGCACTCGCAACCGGCGATTTGGCTAATGGGGTAGCCCCTGGAACTAAGTCAATTCGGAACTCGACTTGACGCTGTGGTGGTAATCCTAGTAGTTCTTCTGGAAAGATGTTGGGAAAGTTGTGTACCTCTGGAATGTTCTTAATGTCCTTAATCTCTTGGCTCATATCGACAACATGAGCAAGGAATGAGCGACATTCCTTTCGCAAGTATATCTGGGCCTGAATACTCGAGATGATATGAAGGTCTATACTTGATTTGTCGCCGTAGATAACTAGAGTTTCGTTGTTGGGGAGGTTAAGACGAACGTCTTTCTCAAAGCACATGATGTCGACCCGATGAAGACTCAACCAATTCATACTGATTATGACGTCGTGATGATCTAAAAGAAAGTATGATTACTCATGAATCAAGGAAAATGATAGATACTTCTGTTCGATCTGCATCTCTTGTCCTGATCGGTGGAAAGGCATTTGTTGGGCTTCTAAGTTTATTCGCATGGCAGCACGATCAGTCGTAGTCTTGAGCAGTCTCCGTACTGAAGTTCATATCAGAACTCATAATTGATTCATCAATCACAGCCTCATGTGTACGAGTCGTATATAATTAAGATTGAAAAGTCAGTCAAATAAATGATTCTTCTCTAAGCTCACATCCAAACAAGGAAAAGAATTTAGAGCGGAATCATCAATTCTAAGCCTGTAGAACCTTGATTATATACCACCCTTGCGTACGCATTCCTTAGTGATAGATTAACCTTACGGGTCTTCGGATTGAACTTGACGTATGGCACGAGTGGTATTTCGGGGAGGTTTGCTGAGGTTAATTCGGGAAGGTTACGAATGATAAGGCTGTCTACGCATGAGTACCTTAGAGTTCTGGAATGACGGCTTCGCTAGAAAGACGATTACGGGAAAAGGAGTTTTCGCACGAAACTGGCACTGTGAGGATCGAATTGACTTAAGTTAATTGATAATGTCAGACTACTCGGAATAACTGGCGTTAGACTAGTTCAGAAAGGTGTTATAAAAACACAACGGTGCAACCTTTGACAGAGTTTCAGTAATTTAGTTTTATCTATGATACTACTGCTGCGAACAAGGTATACTACAAAAAGCAAGTATACGCAGCACGAGAGTCCCTTGACAGATGGGATCTCGCAGAAAGATATGACTCGAGTTGCACTAGTTTTTAACAGTTTATAAGTCGACTTTATCGCTACGGAACGTACTAGTATTTCAACGTGGGTCCGGAGTAGTCTCTTCTGTGGCGGTGATCCTAAGTATCTTCCCGTCTGCGCAAAAGTTCTTTGTTATCGGACAATCCTCCTTGAGTTGTCCTATCTCACCGCATATATGACATATCTGGCTTGCACCAGAGTCGGTGGTGGAAGTGCAAAGTTATGTGGACATGAGCACTTTCGTTGTTCCTCCTTTTTGGACAATCCCTATAATAGTGGCTGGTTTCACCACAACTATAGCAAGCCTGATTGGCTCCGGTGCCAGTGATTTGGGAGGTGGTTCGTGGCGGCGTTCTACAGATACGAGCAGTGTGCCCCATTCTGTTGCAATCGCTGCATTGCAATTCACGGCAAACTACGCTATGATGAAAGTTACACTTGTTACACTTCGGGAGTGTTCCCTCATATCGTTTAATCGGTGTTGACGTGACAGGGGTCGCCACTTGTTGCTGTTGAATGGCAAGTCTTTGAGATCGCTTGCACTCCTTTTGGGCTTGATGCTTTCGTTTCTTGTACTCAGATTTGTGGCTTTGGGTGTTTGTGACTGTTATCATTTGTTGATTTCCCGGATTGTTACCACGATTTGAATTGTCAACTCCGTTTCCATATTTGTTTGCGTTACTAGCGGTGAATTGTGCTAGGACAACTGTCAAGCAGCTGTTACTGCGGCTTGGAAGGTAGCGGCGTCTATATGTAGGATCGGGGTCTCGTTGTTTGGCTGACTATTTCAGGATAAAGACATGATTCTGTTATACGATAAGAAAATGAGTTTGTGAGCGATTATTGTTGAACCTAGATGTATTCTAATCATTCAAGCACATTTAAATTTTTCGTTTTGTTAAACTGTTCTCGATGGTTTGACCTACATCCCTATGATGCAATACTGGTAGAGAGTTGAAGTAAGTTCATAGAATGTTCACTAGACGATTGACATTCCGAACTAGGCTATCATTAGTTGGTGGATAACATGATCCAACCTTCGACAAGAATTGGAAGTGATCCTTGAGCTAAATTTCCATAGCTCAATAATTTGACGAGAGTGAGATTTAAATAGAATTCTAACGATAGTAGAATGAAAGTATTTGAACAAGGCTTGTCACAGGGATTAGCCGACTGTCAATGTCATTGATATTTAAGATGTAATAAGTTCGGGAAAATGACCTTAGAGTAGGTCTTACATCATATCCGAAGTAGAAAAAGTTTTGACATAACAAAGGCCCACGAAAAAGTACATACAGTACCAAGGTAGTTACATAGGAAAGTGCCACTTAGGAAATAGATAGGAAGGCTATTCTTTAACTCAAAAGGAAGGAAGGTAGAGCATCTCCTACTAGTGACGGGTATCCCTCGGATGAACCCTTAGTTCAGCCAGTTGACGTTCCACATCAAGTATGTGTCTTTCGTACACCCTTTCGCGTACCCGAAGTTCTATGACTTCGGCTCGAGGTGCAGCAAGCTCTTGCTGCAGGGCCTCGTGGTCTCTCCTAGACCTCTCACGAGAATCTTCAAGATGAGTCGTGCGGATGGTATGCATTCTCGCATTGGCATTAACTTCCGTGATTCGATGGAGAGCTGTCCTGCCTTGTATTTCGTTTCGAGCAACTCTGCGGACCAGGATTGGCAAGACCCTGTCTGCTGAGCCTCCTTCGCTCAGCTCATAAAAGCTTTGGTCACCATTAAATGGCATGGGTTGATTTTGCTCTTGGCTCCATGTTTCCAAGCTTTCCACCCACGGAGGCGTCGGGCCTTGAAAAGTCGGACGAGGGTTAGGATTTGGGATTGGAGCCACTGGGGGTAGATTCTCAATTTCTGGCTCGGGATCAAGATCCTCTGGAAGGTCTTCTCCCAGATCATCATCTAAGGGAAGTTCAGGTTCTGCTTCTAGTTCTACATTTAGCCCTCCTCGATTCTCTTGGCCGAGAAAGTAAGGGTCGTCGGGGAGGTGGAATTCAACCATTTATCTAGACGAGAAATGAGGGTAAGAAATTTAGCTAACCATTCTTAAATGAAGCGATAAACAAATAAAAAGTTTCTATAAGGGAAACTTACTGCTACTCCTAATAAGTTTGTTCTTTGAATGAATAGTGTCAAAAACACTCCCATAGTATTTTAATTTATGTCTTGTTCTCATGTTCTTCTGTATATGAAGATGTATAATTTGGTAAGTTTTAGGTTTGTTGCAACGCCCAAATCGCTCCCGACACACGTTCACCGTATCTCAAATAAATATAGTTGATCAGGCTATATTTATCACATATATGATTACATAACTGCCAACGTTTGACTGTCATGTCCAACCATTAAATACTTTTGTTCTGTCCTAGTGACACTGATTTTAGTATGAATGCAGGTATGTATACTTGGTTAAATATTTTAGTATTTAAAGTATAAACTCTTGATCAGAGTATTTTAAATCCCGTTGTGTTTATAGTTTGTATATCTTTTATGGGTTGATATACTCGATTCACTATAAACGATGCTATGATACCAATCTGTCACACCCCAAAACCGGAACGGCGGAAACTTTCGGTGGCGGAGGACGTCATGTACAATATCACAACAAAGCATAGTAGTAAACAAGCAACAACATCATCCATTGCATTAATAATATAATTTAATACAAGTGTGTTCTGTGAAGTTTATAAGACACCAAAAATGTAATTCAAAATAAGAGATGAGTCTTGAACGAGCTCCATCTTCTCAAAACCTGGCATCGGTACCTGTCTACTGATGAACTGAGAATACAAGTTATTTTGAAAGAGTTTATCAGCTTTAAAGCTGGTGAGTTCATAAGCATTTTAGTGTCATTGTTTGTATGAAAATGTTTGTAAGTGTTTGATGTATAAGTTTGTAGATGTTTGTAGTAAATGTTTGTATCTCCTAGAATATCCTATATTTTTTACTAAACGTAGCCTTCTACCAAGGCATCAAATGTTCTGTACGTTTGTTTCTTGTAAGAGTGTGTATTTTCCCAAGTGTGACTATCATTAACCAAAAATATAGCTTTACATTACCGTTTATGTGAGAAGATCACAATGTGAGTGCAATGGGGACATAATAAAGTACTGTTGTGTTGTATTATAGTAACTACTGCTGTACTAACTACCTTAAACCAATTGTTATTTAAGGTATAATGTGATATGATTGCACCATACTATCGACTAATAACACGACGATGAAAGACGTCGGAAGAAATGACATTTGGCACCCGTAGATATCAACTTATTAGGGTAAGAACCACTTACAAAGTTGAAGATCAAGAAGAAAAATCGGATGATACTTAAGAGGATTTGAGTTCTAGCTTTGAAATTGTGAAAAAGTGTTAAAAATGGCTAAGTGCCATATTTATACCCTTGGGGTTTACGGCCGTAAACACCTTGTTTAGGCCGTAAACTCCAAACTCTTGGAGTTTTGGGACATTATTGCTACACAATAAACCCTATGGCATCCTCTCTACTGTTATCTCCTGAAGTACTAACTTTAAAACACTCAAACTGACTCCAGAAAGCTTGAAAGTTAGCAGAAACAGTTCTGACTTCTATTGAAGTGAATGGTTGTACAGAATAGAAATTTCGGGTTGTCACATCATTCCCCCGTTAGAAGGAATTTCGTCCCGAAATTAGAGTTTAAGAAAATAAGTAGTTACAAATAACTAAGTAAAAAGATGAGGATATTTCAGTTTCATCTGATCCTCTCGCTCCCAAGTGAATTCCGGTCCTCGCTTGGCGTTCCAGCGAACCTTCACTATCGGGATACGGTGTTGTTTCGTTTGCTTGACCTCTCGGCCCATGATCTCTACAGGTTCTTCCACGAAGTTGAGGCTCTCGTTGATCTCGATCTCGTCGAGTGGGATTACAAGAGTCTCGTCGGACATACACTTTTTCAAGTTCGAGACGTGGAAAGTAGAATGTACGTTACTGAGTTCGCGCGGTAAGTTAAGTTTGTAAGCTATAGGGCCGATTCTTGCGAGAATCTCGAAAGGCACTATGTACCCTGGATTTAGCTTTCCACGCTTTCCTAAGCGTATCAAGCCCTTCCAGGGTGAGACCTTCAATAGAACACAATCGCCCACCTGGAATTCCAACGGTTTCCTTCGCTTATCAGCGTAGCTTTTCTGTCGGTCTCTAGAGGCTTTCAATCGTTCACGAATCTGAGCGAACTTCTCTGTCGTTTCACGAATGATCTTCGAACTGGTGAGAGTGCTTTCAAGAACTCGTCCTTTAGCTAACTGGGTATCACCCACCTCAGCCTAGCAGAGATGGGATCTGTACTTTCGGCCATAGAGGGCTTCGAATGGAGCAGCCTTTATGCTCGTGTGATAACTGTTGTTGTAGGAAAATTCGACAAGGGGTAAATGAGTATCCCATGCATTCCCAAATTCGATCACACAGGCTCGCAACATATCTTCCAAGGTTTGGATAGTTCTCTCACTTTGTCCGTCGGTCTGCGGATGGTAGGCTGTACTCATGTCCAGCCTAGTTCCTAGGGAACTTTGTAGCAACTGCCAGAACCTCGAAGTGAATCTACTATCTCTGTCCGAGATAATGGATATGGGAACACCGTGCAGTCGTACAATCTCCCGAATGTAGGTTCTTGTAAGCTTCTCCATCTTGTCT
This sequence comes from Lactuca virosa, assembly GCF_052849685.1. Lineage (NCBI taxonomy): Eukaryota > Viridiplantae > Streptophyta > Magnoliopsida > Asterales > Asteraceae > Lactuca > Lactuca virosa. The sequence goes on along the minus strand of NC_136428.1, from coordinate 150,721,451 downwards.
GTTTCTTTGATAGGCAGGAAATGTGCAGACTTGGTCAATATGTCGACGATGACCCATATGGTATCAAGTCCACCCGTTGTCTTGGGCAACTTGGTTATGGAGTCCATAGTGATCCGCTCCCACTTCCATTCAGGTATCTCAGGCTGTTGCAGTAGACCTGACGGTTTCTGGTATTCGACCTTGACCTTGGTGCAAGTAAGGCATTTACTCACGTAGGTAGCAATCTCTACTTTCATGTTAGGCCACCAGTATAACGTTTTAAGATCCAGATACATCTTACCTGAACCTGGGTGCACGGAATAACGAGTGTTGTGTGCCTCGGTCATGACCAAGTCTCTGAAGCCACCGTGTTTCGGTGTCCATATCCGATCCATGAGGTATAAGGCTACGCCACCATTGACTTCTAAATTCTTATCCATCCCTCTTAGGGTTTCACTCGCCACATTTTCAGGTTTCAAAGCATCGAGCTGAGCCTCCTTAATTTGCGTGAACAAGTGTGAATGGATAGTTAGAGTCAAAGATTTGACTCTACGACCAGAGTATTCTTTCTGACTTAGGGCGTCAGCTACTACGTTGGCTTTACCCGGATGATAACGAATTTCACATTCGTAATCACTGAGTAGCTCGACCCACCGTCGTTATCTCATGTTGAGCTCCTTCTGGTCGAATATATGTTGTAGGCTTTTGTGGTCTGTAAAGATAGTACTTTTTGTACCATACAGGTAGTGTCTCCAGATCTTCAGAGCAAACACAACTGCTCCTAGTTCAAGATCGTGGGTGGTGTAGTTAACCTCGTGTGTCTTCAGCTGTCTCGAGGCATAGGCGATGACCTTACCTCGTTGCATCAGAACACAGCCGGGCCCTTGATTTGAAGCATCACAATAGACCACGAAGTCTTCTATCCCTTCAGAGAGGGATAGTATTGGTGCGGTGCACAAGGCTCGCTTGAGCGTTTGGAACGCTCTCTCCTGCCTCACTTCCCAGTCAAAGGCCACGCCCTTCTGGGTCAGTGTTGTAAGAGGTTTCGCAATTCAGGAGAAGTTCTGAATGAACCCGCGATAGTAGCCAGCGAGACCTAGAAATTGACGAATTTCTGTAGGTGTCTTCGGTGCTTACCAGTTCTCAATGGCCTTGATTTTGGAAGGGTCCACGAGAATTCCTTCTTCACTAACTATGTGGCCCAGGAATTCGACTCTTCGAATCCAAAATTCGCACTTAGAGAACTTTGCATAGAGCTTCTCCGATCGTAATGTTTCTAAGACTCTTTGTAGGTGTTGACTATGTTCGTCCTTACTTCGAGAGTAGATGAGTATGTCATTAATGAAGACAATGACAAACTGATCCAAGTTAGGACGACACACCCTATTCATTAAATCCATGAATACTGCGGGCGCGTTGGTTAATCCGAACGGCATCACTACAAACTCGTAGTGTCCATAACGAGTTCGGAAGGATGTCTTGGGAACATCCTCCTCTAACACTCATAGTTGGTGGTATCCGGATCGTTGATCTATCTTCGAGAAGTAGTTGGCTCCTTGAAGTTGATCAAATAAATCGTCAATGCGGGGTAAGGGATAACGATTCTTAATGGTAAGCTTGTTGAGTTCCCTGTAGTCGATGCACATATGAAACGATCTGTCTTTCTTCTTGACGAACAAGACCGGTGCTCCCCATGGTGAGAAGCTTGGCCTAATGAATCCCTTCTTGAGAAGTTCGTTAAGCTGACTGGAAAGTTCCTGCATCTCTACTGGTGCCAGACGATATACAGATTTGGCTACTGGAGTAGCCCCTAGCACTAAGTCGATTCTGAACTCGACTTGGCGTTGTGGTGGTAATCCTGGAAGTTCTTCTGGAGAGATGTCGGGAGAGTCGCGTACTTCTGGGATGTTCTGAATATCTTTCACTTCTTGACTCGTATCGACGATGTGTGCGAGGAATGCATGATATTCCTTTCGCAAGCACTTCTGAGCTTGTATGCACGAAATGATGCGAAGGTTCGTACTAGGTTTGGCGCCGTAGATAACTAGGGTTTCGCTGTTAGGAAGGTTAAGACGAACTGCTTTTTCAAAGCACATGATGTCAGTGTGATGAAGACTCAACCAATCCATGCCGATAATGACGTCGAAACTTTTAATTGGGACCGGCATGAGGTCTATCTTGAAAGTATGGCCATCTAAAGTTAGAGTACAACCTACGTATATGCAGTTAGTACTTTCCGTTTTCCCGTTTGCCATTTCTACAGTGAATGATTTATCTAGTGCACGTGGTTTTTGTTTAAGCAGGTGTGCAAATTTCTGGTTTACGAAACCTTTCTCCGCTCCACTGTCGAAAAGTATGCAAGCATATGAGTTATCGAGGAGAAACGTACCAATAACTATTGTAGGATCAGCTACGGCTTCCTCGTGGCCTATGGCCATAACTCTTCCTACTCCGCCAGCTATCCCTGCCTTAGGACAATTCCTCTTGAAGTGGCCCACTTCGCCACAACGGTAGCAAGCTTGGCCCACACCGGCGTTAGGAACTTGAGCGGTCGGCCTTGCTGGAGTCTTGAAGAAACGGGCAGTATGCCCCCTTCTTTTGCAGTTAGTGCACTGCATTTCCCGGCAAGGTCCGTTGTGGTGGAAGGTGCATTTGTTGCACTTCGGAAGATTACCGGCATAAGGCTTAGCTGGTAAGGGATTAGCAAGGACAACAGGAGTTACCGTGGCAGCATTGATTGTAACTAGTTGTTGTCTCTTTGAGGATTCTTGCGAAGTCCCGCTTTTCCTCTTGTTCCACCCCTTTTTCTTGTTGTTGTTGTTGTTGTTGTTTCCGTTTTGTTGCTCGGGTGTGGAAATCATTGGGTTCTGGTAGTTTCCATGATCTATAAGAGATTGTGCCAGCTCTTTAGCACTGTCAAAGGTATCAGGCCTTGATGCTAACACACTACACTAGATCTGGGGCGACAATCCCCAAATATATCTCTCTATTATTTTCTTGCTCTCTAGAGCAACCATATCAGGGCAAAGAATTGCCAGATCACAGAATCTATTAGTATAGGTTGATATGTCAGGAGCAACCATTACAAGACCCCATAGTTCCTGCTCGAGTTTTTGAATTTCCCATCGTGGACAGTACTCTCTCATCAGCATGGCTTTCAAGTTCTCCCAACTTATCGAATTTGCCACTATTAGGGTCAGTGACTTAACGTGGCCATTCCACCAAGTTAAAGCCCTGTCAGAAAAGGTACAAGTAGCAAACTTGACCTTATTGTTCTCTGGGCAGGCGCATATTTCAAAGACTTCTTCTGTCTTTTCTATCCACTACGTTAGGATCATAACCCCTCCAGTTCCATTGAAATTCCTGGGTTTGGCATTCGTAAAATCCTTGTAAGTGCATTCTCGGGGGTGCCCATGGCTTTCGCCATGGTTAGAAATAGGTGCACCAGTTCCCGATCCACTAGGGACAGGAGTATTGATGTGTGACATGGCAGCCGCTACGGCCGCCGTGACAGCTGCTTGGAACATAGCAGCGTCGAACTGAGGAGGTGGTGGAGGTGGTGGTGGTATCGGTGTTTCATTATTATTGTTACGCCTCAGATTTCTACGAGGAGGCATCTTTTAACTATAATTTTAGAAAGATGAAGATATTGATAAGAATTTAATAGTAAAGTTGATGAAAATGACTCATGGACTAACTCTTCATAGCCCAACAGCACGATTGAATGTAGATCTAGAACTAACAGATGATAACATTTGGATAATAATTCCAATGAGATTAGGTACCTGTCAATATTACTGGAATTACAGATGTAAGAAGTTCGGGAAAAACGGCCTAGTAGGAGGCCTTACATCAACCAAGATGGGAAAATTTTTGACAGGACTACGACCTAATCAAGACCTAACAGGTCTAAGATTTACAGAGATAGGAAATTAGACCAGAGTTTTACATAACTAGGTTATATCCAAAAGAGAGGTCGATGGGATTCTATCGGCGACGAGAACTACTAGAGTGAGTTCTTGATTCCGACAGAAGGCGTTCTATGTCGCTCACATGCCTGTCAGATCTTACTAGCTGAGCTCGGAGTTCCCTGACTTCAGCTTGGGTTCCAGCAAGTTCGCTCTGCAGAGCTGCATTGTGGACCAGAGTCCTTTCATGAGCAGACTCTAGTTGGCGAATGCGGACTGTGTTAACGCCAGAGTTGGCATCAATCTCCATGACTCGGTCGATAGCGGCTCGACCTTGTTCGGTGTTCCGGGAAATCCTACGAACCATGATGGGTAGGACCCTGTCAGCTGAACCTCCCTCAGTGAGGTTATAGAAGCTTCTGTCTCCATTGTAGGGGATGGGTTGACCCTGTTCCTGACTCCATCTATTCAAGTTTGTGGCCCACAGAGGTGTGGGTCCTTGAAATGTTGGGCGAGGGTTTGGGTCATGAGCAGCTGGGGGTAGGTTGTTGACTTCTGGTTCTGAGTCAGAACTGTCAGAAAAGCCTTCAGCTTCGTGATCATCCAAAGGAATTGGGTGATCATTCTCTGGCTCTTCTTCGAGCCATCCAGCATTGCCGTGGTTAGGGTAGTACGGGTCGCTGTGGGGATGGAATCCAGCCATGATATCCACGCGAGAAAAAGGGATATAAGAAGAAATTAATAGACGTACTAACTAAGGTAATTATAAGATGATCTTCATCAGTTACTTCAATACTTGTTTAGTGCATACCAGTTATATGTACCCAGGACAGGATAGACCTTCGAATAGGTGACCCTAACTCTAAGCCCACAACCAAACGAGGAACAAGAAGTAAAGCAAAGATTCACAGATTCTAAGTCTATGACGTCCTAGGTGCCTATAACCTTAGTGTATCCACTCAGCAACTATTGACCTACTGATAAAGACCTTTTTAGTTCTCAGAGAAGTAATTATAGTAACACCAAATACCCCTATGGTATTTCATTGTGGTAATGTTGGTAAGTTTTTAGACTTGTTGCCATATCACAACCATTCTTGGGCATATGCTAATCACTCATCGGACCAGCATAGTTGATCAGGCTATGCCACTCCCAGGACTGACCATATATCCCCGAGCTCACTTGTGATATTCAACAATCGTAATACTTTTGTTCTTGTCATTGTGACACTGATTTTAGTATGAATGCAGGCATGTATACTTAGTTAAATATTTTATTATTTAAAAGTATAAAATCTTGGTCAGATTATTTTAATCCCATTGTATTTATAGTCTGTATATCATTTATGGGTTGATATACTCAATTCACTATAAACAATGCTCTGATACCAATCTGGCACACCCCAAAACCAAGAACGGCGGAAACGTTCAGGGGTGGAGGACGTCATGTAAAGTATCATAACAGTGAAAAGTAGTAAACAAGCAACAACATCATCCATTGCATTAAAAGTAAAGTTTTAATACATGAGTGTTCTTTCATTGTAATAAGACACCAAAATATGTAATCAAAATAAAAGACGAGTCTTGTCTGTGCTCCGTCTTCTCAAAACCTGGTCATCGTACCTGTCTACTGGTGACCTGAGAATACAAGTTATTTTGAAAGTGTAGATCAGCATAAAGCTGGTGAATTCATAAGTATTTTAGTGTCATTGATTTGAAAAGCTGTTGTGAAAGACTTGTAAATGTTTAATGAAACATTTAGTATAAGTGTGAAAACCCTAGAAAATCCCATATTTCCTACTAGTATAAAAGGTAGTCTTCTACCAAGACCTGAATGCTTTGAAAGTTTGCATTTCTGTATCAATGAAAGATTTTCCCATGTGCAACTATTATTATAAATATATAGTCTACCTCATCGTTTATGTGAATGTGTCACAAAATAAAAGTAATAGGGAAAATTATATAATCATTGAAATCGTATACTTTTGCCTTAGGATAATCACGGAGTGGAAACTCGCCGAACAGTACAACCGAGAACATCCATCGATGAACAGGTCCCGCTGTAGCTAGCAGCCAGGTTGATGCGGGCCCTTGCGTTCCTAGAGGCCCACGATCGTGTGACTAAAGGGGCTTCATGGAAATGGCCATAACTTTGGCTACGAATCTCCGTTTCGGGCCTACGACCAGTCAAATCGAAGCTTGGAGCAAGGAGCACGTCTAGATAAGTCCCCAAAGGGGACTTACCCATTTTTGAGTCCAGAAATCGCTTTCTAAATGGAGTTATGAACAATTTTTGTTATTTTTCCTTAATTTTTGGGTTTTGTTTTTGGGTTTGTATTTGGCCCATGGACTTTTAGGGTTTCATTTTAATTTCTGCTTCTTATTTAACTGTTTTTGATGTAATTTGGATGGTCGATCATCAATTTTATGAACTTTCGATTTTCTCGCAAATTCTGTGTGTTAACCCAGATTTTGAAGTTAATCCCACGGTATTCGTAGAATCAACGTGGTTTTGAAGAGATTGACCTGGCTATTCTTTTAGAATCAACAGGTTCATTCTTGGTTATCTTTGTGTTGTTTTTTTGCGCTGCATCACAGGTGTAGGATGGTCAGTCCCGTATAGTATATATAGTATTTCTGTCTGTATAGGTATAGTATTTCTCTCTATATAACATGTAATAGTATCTCTTCATATAGTAGTATAGACTCATGAATGAACTGACTCCTGTGTAATTCCTTGTAATAGGAATAGTAATTTGTATCCCCTAAACTATACCTATAATAGTTTACTGGAATGTAAATTGAATGTCCAAGTAGGTTTATACACCCTTGCTACTCAAGAGTGTTGGAACTGAATAAAGAATGAAAGCTCTCATATCAATACATATATACATGAAACATAAGTGTATAGATATGTTATTTAACAGTAAATTGAAAGAGGTTTTGTAATACATTTGTGAGTTTTGAACAATAAATAATAATGACTTGATGTCAGTTTATAAAATGATATAAAAGTAGTTTATTTGATGACTTCTATTGAAGTGAATGGTTGTATAGAATAGAAATTGCGGGTTGTCACAGCCCCGATACCAAATCCTAACCCCCAGCTCGAATTCCAAGGCCCAACTGTGAGAACCTGAAATTTGTATTTTGTACAACCACTCAATTCAATAGGAGTCAGAACAGTTTCTGCTAACTTTCAAGCTTTTTGGAATAAGTTTGAGTGTTTTTAAGTTAGTACTTCAGGAGATAACAGGAGAGAGGATGCCCTAAGGTTTATTGTGCAACAATAATGTCCCAAAACTCCAAGAGTTTGGAGTTTACGCCCTAAACAAAGGTGTTTACGAGCGTAAACCCTAACAAAGGGGCCAAAGTGTGCCCTAGTCCCTTACCAAGCCTTGGAAACTAGTCTAGACCCCTTCCTTGTTGTGCTTAGGACTTAAAACATCGAAAAGACCATAAATCATTTGGGTTTACGGCCGTAAACCCAAAGAGAATTGGTCCAAGGACCGTAAACTCCACAAAGGAGTGAAATGGTGCCCTAATCTCTTCCTAAGGCTTAAAGATGAAGTAGGAATGTTTCTTATGACCTTTAAGGCTTCAAAACACAAAATGGTCAAAGTACCATGAGTTTACGGCCGTAAACACATGGGTTTACGACCGTAAAATTAAGGAGTGATGGTCACAAAACGGTAAACTCCAAAGGAGTTTACCCTTGAACCCTAAACTCAATTGCAAGGTCCTACCACCCTTAGATGCAATCCGTAGTACTTATAACACTTAAATAAAGTGTTTTACATGTCTTGGGATGTCTTAAACTTGGTTAATTAGTTGTTTGATAACTAATTGGATACATATATGTATTATTATATGTTAACTAGGATCATTGAGTGTGTACAAGTCTTCACTTGATACTTAGCATCCTATACAGTCCGTTCATCCAAACCACTCACTACAGGTGAGTTCATACCCCTTAATTAACCTTTTAAATGTTTTTAAATGCTTTTATGGGGGGGGGGGGATACAAGTTGAACTATTGTAGTTATTATATCAATCACATGTGATTAATAACTACCAAACAAGTGGATTTCTTACTTTTCAAACTGTGTTACGAAACTGTTTTACTTCAAACTGTTTTACAAACTCTTTTTCATATCAAATACTTTTATTAAACTCTTTTAACTTATATTCTGTGTATCTATATAGATATAGTTATATAAGTAGGATTGAAAGGACTTAGGACTGATAGCTCACCTTGCTTCCTGTTCCTTGTTTGGTTGTGGACTTAGGGTATTCAGGTTATTTGTCCGAAGGTCGTTTGAATCCTAGTTATATATCATGTATATGTGTATAGATATAAAGGTTACTTCATTCAGTTCAATACCTTTGGGTAGCAAAGGTATACAAACATGTTCATACATTCAAACAACATTACTAGTAAACTATAATAGGTATAGTTTAGGGAGATACTAATACTATTACTAGAACAGTGAAACATACAATGAGTCAGTTCATACATGAGTCAATAACAAACAATAGATACTATGATGAGAAACAAACAATAGATACTATGATGAGAAACAAACAATAGATACTATGATGAGAAACAAACAATAGAATACTATGATGAGAAACAAACAATACATGCGAGACAGAGAAAGAACACACAATACAACTAGCACATACATATACTATAACATTACTACAGTTATGTGAGCCACGTAACGGGGCATGGCACTACCTGTCATGACCGTTTTGTATCCAGAATCTCCTTAAATGGCGTATGAGTTTGTGTATAGATCTATACTGGATTGACTATCCTACACCTTGCTGCTCGCTACAGTGGGACTTGCAAGTCTATCGGTGCCAAACGTCATTTCTTACGGCGTCTTACATCGTATACAGGCTGATCACATGGTACGTTTTTCTAGAGTCGGTAGCAGGATACAGGCCGATCACATGGTACCTTAAATAACAATTAGCTTAAGGTAGTTAGTACAGCAGTAGTTACTTAATACAACACTACAATACTATTTCATTTTCCCATTACATTTACTTTGTGATCTTCACACAATAAACAATAATGTAAAAACTATATTTTTGGTTAATGATAGTCAGATTTGGGAAAATACACACTCTCACAAGAGACACACATAGATACTAGATGCCTTGGTAGATGGCTACTTTTAGTAGGAAACATAGGGTTTTCTAGGAGAGTTCAAACAAATACAAACTTATACATCACATACTTACAAACACTTTCATACAAGCAATGACACTAAAATACTTATGATCTCACCAGCTTTAAAGCTGATAAACTCTTTTAAAATAACTTGTATTCTCAGCTCACCAGTAGACAGTTACCGGTGCCAGGTTTTGAGAAGATGGAGCTCGTTCAAGACTCATATTTTATTTTTATTTATATTTTTGGTGTCTATATAACTTGACAGAACACATTTGTATTAAATTATATTATTAATGCAATTCATGATGTTGTTGCTTGTTTAATACTTTGCATTGTTGTGATACTGTACATGACGTCCTCCACCCCCGAACGATTCCGCCGTTCCGGTTTTGGGGTGTGACAGATTGGTATCAGAGCATTGTTTATAGTGAATCGAGTGTATCAACCCATAAAAGATATACGAACTATAAACACAGCGGGATTAAAGTACTCTGATAAAGAGTTTATACTTTTAAATAATAAAATATTTAACCAAGTATACATACCTGCATTCATACTAAAATCAGTGTCACTAGGACAGAACAAAAGTATTACGATTGTTGGGCAGCACAAGTAGACTTAGAGACATATAGTCAAAGCTGGGAAGATATAGCCTGATCAACTATATTATCCGAGGGTTGACTAGCATGTGCCTAAGTGTGGTTGTGAGGTTGCAACAAGTCTAAAAACTTATCAACACTACTACAACGAGAACAGTAGAACAGAACATAAACTTAAAATACTATAGGAGTATTTTGTGTTACTATTAATTACTTATCTGAGAACTAAAAAGGTCTTTATTAGTATGTCAATAGTTGCGGGGTGGATACATTAAGGTTATATGTAACTAGGATGTCATAGACTCAGAATCTGTGATCTTTGCTTTATTTCCTGTTCCTTGTTTGGTTGTGGGCTTAGAGTTAGGGTCACTTATTCGAAGATCTATCCTGTCTTGGTTACATATGACTGGTATGCACTACGCAAATGTTGAAGTAACTTATAAAGATCATCTTATAATTATCTAATTAGTCCGTCTATTTAGTTATTTCTTATATCCCTTTCTCGCATAGATAAAATGGCTGGATTCCATTTTCCCGGAGACCCGTACTACCCCAACAACGGCAATGCAGGATGGCTGGAAGAAGAGCCAGAAGATGATCACCCAATCCCTTTGGATGATCACGAAGCTGAAGGCTTTTCGGAGGATTCTGACTCGGAGCCGGAAGTCAACAACCTACCCCCAGCTGCTCAAGACCCAGACCTGAACCCTTGTCCAGCATTTCAAGGACCCACACCTCTATGGGCCACAAACTTGAATAGATGGAGTCAGGAACATGGTCAACCCATTCCCTACAATGGAGACAGAAGCTTCTACAACCTCACCGAGGGAGGTTCAGCTGACAGGGTCTTACCCATCATGGTTCGTAGGATTTCTCGGAACACAGTACAGGGTCGAGCGACTATCGACAGAGTCGTGGAGATTGACGCCAACTATGGCGTTAACACAGTCCGCATTTGCCAACTAGAGTGTGCTCATGAAAGGACTCAGGTCCGCAATGCAGTTCTGCAGAGGGAACTTGCTGAGACCCAAGCTAAAGTCAGGGAACTTCGAGCTCAGCAAGCAAGATCTGATAGGCGCATGAGGGACATAGAACGTATTCTGTCGGATTCAAGAACTCACCCTAGTAGTTCTCGTCGCCGATAGAGTCTCATCGACTTCTCTTTTGGATATATCCTAGTTTTTGTAAAAACTCTAGTCTAATTTCCTATCTTTGTAAATCTTAGACCTGCTAGGTCTTGATTAGGTCGTAGTTCTGTCAAAATTTTCCCATCTTGGTTGATGTAAGACCTACTTCTAGGTCATTTTTCCCGAACTTGTTACATCTGTAATACCAGTATTATTGACAGATATCTAATCCCATGGAAATTATTATCCAATTACTATCATCTGTTAGTACTAGATCTGTTGGGTTTTGAGCATTCTAACACTCCTAAGTGTACATGCAACCCTAATAAACCTTGGATCTATGTTTTCTCTAAAGTACATGCAAATAATAATTTCCAAGGTTTACATCCTAACTAGCATGGCATGAAGAACTAGAATCATAAAACACTAGAAGAATGACATACCTTTTGATAGTGATTGATTGCTTGGAGTTTGAGAGCCTAGCACCAATAATGTGAATGCCTAAAGTGGAATCACAAATCACCACAAACCTTGGAACCTTGAGAGAATAATATGTGTGCTCTAGAAATTAGGCCACCACTCTTGTTCACACACAACTAGTGTCATTTCAAGCATCATAAGCTTCTTTATATAGTGTGGAGGATTAGGGTTACATCCATGTAAACCCTAATACCCATGACTCTTCCTTTCCAAGGATCCATGGGTTAAAAGCTCCATGGACTATCCATGGATTCCCATGCATGCCAAGCCCATTCCAAATGAGTATTAGCCCACACTACATAAAATACAAGAGCCCATATTTAATTAGTCACCTTTTTGATCACCAAATTCATTCTAAATTAATTTATGACCAATACTAATTAAATAATATGATTTAATATTAGTATATTATAACTTATAATATATTAATAAAGCATGAACATACTATTCTCAAAAGATTATCCAAACAAATTGTTCAGGTGAAGTGCAACCCAAATGGACCATGCCGGGTCGGGTCAAGTACATCTCAAATATTGTTATGGACTTAGACACCTTATCCAACAGTCTCCCACTTGGGTGAGTCTAATAACATATTTGCAGATATGACTTCAGGAACCAACCGGCAATCATAGCTCTCAAAAACTCTGTTGAACTATGAAGCGCCATTTTAGATAAGTGATCATATAATTCTCTCCTCTCATGATATCAGCCGAACAAATACATGGAACAATATCTTACTTATTGTCCAACAGTTTGTTTCACGATTTCTGATTTGTTTGACAAAGAACTTAATCGAACACATCAATTTAGTTCTGACTGGGCCCGATACATAGGTCAAAACAAAATCATCAAGGGGCCTAGATATCGCTTCTATTTCTAGAAGGAACAGATAAACTTCGACTCATATACTTGTTTCTACTACTTGTTGAATTATACACAAAGGCACGTTTTATAACATCAAGTTTCTGATGCGTTTTCGTGCAATCAATGTACAACCAACTCATAGGTAACAACTCATATCTCTAGGTTTGAAGACTTATATGATATTACCGTCTCACGATCACTCGAGATAAATTCCATGAAGTGATGCAAGTGAGCGTGGGTTGAATCCAATACTCATAACTTATGAGCACTCATGAGTGTTGTAGCCATGTCCAACATCTTAGACCTCTAAACCAACTCATGACATTCTTGATTCATATCTACTTCCAACATATGACCGACTGTGGATGGTTTGAATAACTTAATCATTCGAAAAGAATAACCTAGTTATTATGGAAGTCAAAACATGCAAAGTGAAACACAATAATAATCGAATCCAATATGGTCTCAGAACCCTTTTGAATATAAATATAACCACCTTTTATTTATCACCATATTGATTACACATTATTCATTGTATAATGTTTCAAATAATCAACTTAATACTTGAATAAAAACAACAGTTGTCCCATGCTCCTAGCATGTACACTTTGTTTTTCTAAACAATAGTTATGCCATACTCCAAGTATGCACACTATGTTTGTCTATGATCTTTACTTTGTGAAATAGATCAATTGAACATGATTCCAATGATGCTCATTTCACAATCCCAAATCCTTATTGTAAATGTAAGAATTCCTAATTCCTACCATTTACCAAAAATCTGTTAGATTTAAACTTATATGCACTGATCCTTTCGTAATGATTATGCACAAGGTCACCAAAACCTTGTCATCAGTCATTACAGAGGATTCCAAAGGAGATCAATTCCATGGAAACGAAGTCTCATATTCAAAGTACATTGCTTTGAACATCCTTCTTGCACTAAGGTTTTCTAATCTTACACAGATTGAACAACTTCCACCTATGGAGACATTTCCATAGTCCCATTTCGACCATCACTTCCGAACAAAAGTTACCTCTTTTCAGAATATGTCAATATGGTCCTTTCCAACAATTTACATCATACTTCCAACTGTCCCTGAGCAACCAATCTTTGGCGAACCTCAGACTGTCCTCGACAATTTCTTAATCATTTTAGTCATATCTGGTTCTATTCCTTTTTCCCTCTTAATGCTCTAAGCATTTTTGGAAAATTTAGAACGGATAAATATTATAGCACATGTGACCGATCCTACACCCGAAGCATACGGGACACGATCCATGATGTCTCACATAAAGACCTGATACTAGATCAGTCTTTTGCTACAATATTTTTTATTTGCCATGTTTTCAAAAATCGACTATGAAGAGGGATGCCGTAATCATAATCGAATTTGAGAACGCAATATATATAGAATCTCCTTATGTTGAACCATTCCAACATAAAATCCATATATATATATCCTTGACTAAAGATGATTGAAATCTCAATCTAAACTTTTAGGATTGAAATGAAGTATAATCTCCTCTCCCTTAATTATAGCAAAACAACCTTTTCCAAGTGAAACTCTTGTTTTCTATAATTAACAATACTCATCATAATTGATTATGCTCCCACTAGCATAATAATTATTTAGCACTACAATTATGCTCCCACTAGCTTTGACATGTACTCTGAAATTGACTTCTAGAAATCAATACTTTATTGACTTTCATCACCAAAGTTCAGACTTCTGACACGAGATCCTTCGACAAAACTTTATCTAAGCTTCTCAGACTCATACATCTTTCCTTAGATAGCTCACATGTGTGTCTAAACAATTATGAAGAGGGATGTCGTAATCATAATGTTTAGACCTGTTTGGCATTTCTCACAAGTCCATGTTAATGTGCCGGTTAACCACACACGCTCCACTAACGACTTTGAGAATGCAAACATCACAATTGCTATCTACTTAAAATCTACTTAGTGAAAGCGTTTCCTCACCATCATTTTCATGAATCGGAGAGAAACCTTATGACACTTAGATTTTATAGTGTATGAGTTTCTATCCATGTGAATTTGTCAAAACCATAATCACAAGACAAGGTTAGTGACAAATTCAGCTTTACATGGATTGAACTTGTTCAATCTTAATTTCTTGTCACCTGGTAGCACAAGGCCCACCAATGCTTCCAAGCTGTTATGCACACAGTTTAGAACTGACAAAACTCATATGCATAGTCAACTTAATAGGAACAGACACAGAAACAAGAATCATGTCAAATTAATAGGTTGCAAACCTTAAGTCGTGTGCTAGTGATAAAACTCAGGTTTTACTCTAGATTAAATCTTGAAATCCTTTCAGGATCTTTAAGACTCCCACTGTCCTCTTGACATATAAGTTTCCCTAGTCAAGGACCATTCCTTGACAAAACAAATATTCAAGGGATAGTGCGGATTCTTATCAAGATAAACACTTCACACAATTGGTCTTAGTTGTTCTTTGTCTTATCCAAGACATCACAACTTACCAATTTCAAATGTACAGGAGTAGAAAACATTTTACACTACATTTGATAAGTGTTTTAAACCTTTATGTCACTCAATGTTACAATCTTGGAGTATGACTCTAAGAGTTGTTTTGGAACGAAGTATGATTCATCTTTTTGATTTTAATCATTCCAACAATTCATGAATCCCCTTCTTAGCCATAAAATGCACTAAGATGTCCTTAGAGGATGAATTGTGACATGGTTTCTTAATCATTAAGATGATCATAAAACAAGATACTAAAGTACTCTCCCATCTTTTTCAGATTTGAGAAACCTTTTATCTTTCTGCCCAATTTGATTCTTCCCATTCGTCCTGCCATACATTGAAACTTTTCCAATGTTTCAGAATTGTACTACAACTTGTAGGTACAACCATATTTACTAAACTTTAGTAAATCATGACGAATAGTATTATCGATCTTTGTGGTGGACCTTGACCATCACACACCCAGTGTACCTAATTCCTTAGTCCTTCAATTGACTCACATATGCATGTGATCAATGAATTAGTCTCAATTTTACAAAGATGAAAATTCTCATTCATCATACAATACAACTTGTATGATTCCAAGTTTCTGTCCAATTGAAGCTTGGGTGATGAGAACCTTTCCTCATTTGGTAAATTCAGACACAACCACAAATGAGAGAATCAAACTCATATTTCCATTATTGCTAGAAACATACAAACATCAATTTTCCATAAATGCCATTGCAAGGAGATATAAAATAAAGTAAAACAAAATTTTATTTATTCATAAAATGCGGAAAAACTTTTCCTTACAATGCAACTTTAAATGGAAACTATGCTATTACATATTTCCTAGCAATCTATCATAACTTCTAAGTAGTAGCTCAAGAATCCGATCCTCGAACCATGCAATAGAAATCCATCTTCGTGATCAGATTCAGCACACTCTTCTTTTAACCTTCCTTTTGCTCGATCCTGCTAAACATCAAGATGCAACCTAGTCACATCATCTAATAAGAATCAACAATTAGGAACTTTAACAAAGTTAGATAGTGGACTTACCTGAAGCCGAGTCAAACATTTTGTCTCTACTTGCTTTCAAATATTTCAGGTATTCAGGGCAGCTTCGCTTCCAATGTCCCTTCTCATGATAATAAAAACATATAGACTCTTTGGGAATGGTACACGAGACAATCATAGACTTAGCCTTTCCCTTTACCTTTTGGTCAACCGGGTTGACCAAGGCGATCCCTTTCCATTGGGAAGAGAAAGCTTTTCTGGACTTCCAATGTTACCATTGTCCATGTCCATGGAAGTTTGAGAATTAGACCTTCCATCAATATTTGCTTGACCATTGCGCCAAATCATTGCTGATTCAGCAGCAACAAGCAAACAAGAAAGATCTATTAGGGTTATGTCAGGATCTGTCATATGGTAGTCTTTAATAAACTCACTATATGACTCAGGAAGTGACTGATGAACCGAGTCAACAACGAACTTCCTTGAAATAACAGCACCCAACATTCTCATCCTGTCAATGTGTGACTTCATTCCTAAGACATGAGTGCACACAGGTCTTCCATCTTTATGTTTCATTTCTAGTAGAGCTTGAGTGATCTTGAACCTTTCAAGTCTTCGGGCTTGTGGGTCAGGGAGAATAAATGGAGGAGGTGGAGGAAGTGAAGCATGATGTTGAGGGACATCATCTTCAAGAAGAAAGTTTGTTCCAAGAGATTTGGGAAGATCATAGTTGTCTGAACTAGACATTTACAATGGGAGATATTCAAGTTAGTTGATTTTAAGTCCTTAATATAACACCGAATATGAAATATTAAGGCTAGGACCCAACACAATATTTTATAACTTGGAAGAGGGATGCCGTAATCCAAGCTATAAAATATTTGAAGGTAGGTGAATGACGATTCACCAATTTCCACCATGAAAAACGAAATAAATTATTAGGTTTTTATTGGATTTGAAACTCCTAGATCTTTTGAGATTCATTGAACTTTTCAATGGCGTGTTTCAATCTCGATTGTGCCCTCTCAAGTTTTGTGACTGGGATGCCGAGGATCACAAAACAAGGTGTGAATAACCATGCAAACTCACTTGGTACCCTTAATATTATCACCTAATCGATGTGCCGGTTAACCACACACGCTCCACCGATCTATGATAAACATTAAGTCGCCCTTCGTGATCCATACTAGTCCAAGTTAGTGTGGCGGTTAACCACACACGCTCCACCAACGACTTGGTAAGGTACAAAGTGTGAATTTCATGGGTTAGCACCATATTCACATTTTCCTAAAGTAACTAAGATTGGGAATTATAAAAATATTTAGTTACTTTATAATAATCCTTATACTTTTAATGACAATTAAAGTCATTGTTCTACCCGTTCGGCTAACGACCCTCCACCGATCAAGGAAGCGGTGGGTGAGAGTGGACACCCATTAAGTTTCCATTTTATAGGCAACAACCTTATACCCCCCTTATAGACCGGGATCGTGAATGAGGCCTACTAACGGTAAAACGACTTGATCTTATACATATATATAATAATTAACCATTAATGTTATAAATAGTATAAGTGTTGAATTTTAACTTTTAAAACTCTAGGGTATGGAATTAAAGTTTGTGTAGGACTTTACAAATTTCAAAACTTGAGGGCAAGTTTTGAAAAATTCAAAAACTATTGGACATTCATAACTTATGAGTTTTAATTAAGTGTTTTAAAACTTTTAATGAAGAGACTCTTGGATATCCATAACTTGAGGACAAGTTATGGAGTCCATAAAAGCATTTATTAGAAAACTCTTCAAGAAAAAGTAACTCATGACTTCTTAAAAAACATTTAAAAGAAAAACTTTTGGAATTCCGTAACTTGAGGACAAATTATGTATTCCATTAAAACACATTAAGATCAAGAATTAACTAACAAACAATTTGCAAATAATTCCTATGATCTAACAAAACTCATATGAACATGAACATCCACATCAACAATTTCAAGAATCATATGAACACATATAAAAACTTGGAATTTTGATATTAGTCTTGACATTGGTTTACCACAATCATTACCACATCAAAACAGGTTTTATAAGTCCAAAACAGTTTAAGGTAATGATTCTAGACCAATTCCAGCACAAAATCTCGAAAATCTGCACTCAGGCCTGCCAACTCGTCGAGTGCATGAACTGACTCGGCGAGTTGGTTGAATATATGCATGAACTCGGCGAGTTCCATGAGGGACTCGGCGAGTCAGTTGTGCAGAATGCAGTTTTTCGACATTTTTCAGCTATTTGCATCAAGTATTCAAGAAAACAAGCCTAGGCTCTGATACCACTTTTGGGTTTTGAGCATTCTAACACTCCTAAGTGTACATGCAACCCTAATAAACCTTGGATCTATGTTTTCTCTAAAATACATGCAAATAATAATTTCCAAGGTTTACATCCTAACTAGCATGGCATGAAGAACTAGAATCATAAAACACTAGAAGAATGACATACCTTTTGATAGTGATTGATTGCTTGGAGTTTGAGAGCTTAGCACCAATAATGTGAATGCCTCAAGTGGAAACACAAATCACCACAAACCTTGGAAACTTGAGAGAATAATATATGTGCTCTAGAAATTAGGCCACCACTCTTGTTCACACACAACTAGTGTCATTTCAAGCATCATAAGCTCCTTTATATAGTGTGGAAGATTAGGGTTACATCCATGTAAACCCTAATACCCATGACTCTTCCTTTCCAAGGATCCATGGGTTAAAAGCTCCATGGACTATCCATGGATTCCCATGCATGCCAAGCCCATTCCAAATGAGTATTAGCCCACACTACATAAAATACAAGAGCCCATATTTAATTAGTCACCTTTTTGATCACCAAATTAATTCTAAATTAATTTATGACCAATACTAATTAAATAATATGATTTAATATTAATATATTATAACTTATAACATATTAATAAAGCATGAACATACTATTCTCAAAAGATTATCCAAACAAATTGTTCGGGTGAAGTGCAACCCAAATGGACCATGCCGGGTCGGGTCAAGTACATCTCAAATATTGTTATTGACTTAGACACCTTATCCAACAAGATCATCATTCAATCGTGCTATCCAAATGTACTGTTGGGCTATGGAGAGTTAGTCCATGAGTCATTTTCATCAATTTTTCCTCTTAAATTCTTATCAATATCTTCATCTTTGTAAACTTATAGTTGAAAGATGCCTCCTCGTAAATCAACAAGACGCGATCCGCCCGCACCAACACCACCTGCTCCTCAATTCGATACGGCAGCTCTAAATGCTGCTGTAGCTGCGGCTGTGGCTACAGCCATGACACAATATCATTCTTCTGGTTCCACTGGAGGAGGAACCCCTGTCCTATCTACTCATGGTGAAATCCCTGTGCGCTTGAGAGAGTGCTCCTACAAGGACTTCACCAACTGCAAGCCCAAGTCCTTTAGAGGGACTGGCGGAGTCATTGCCCTTTCGCAATGGTTCGAGAAAACCGAATCGGTTTTCGAAATCTGCTCCTGTCCAGAAGGGAGCAAGGTCAAGTTCGCTGCTTGCACCTTTGAGGAAAAAGCCCTGACATGGTGGAATAGCCATGTCAAGTCACTATCTCTTGTGGTGGCAAATGCTATGGGCTGGGAAACTCTGAGAGATCTAATGATCGAAGAGTACTGCCCGAGGGGTGAAATCCAAAAGCTAGAAGAGGAACTGTGGAGCCTAACCATGAAGGGCTCCGACATAGTCTCTTATACCGCCAGATTCTACGAGCTGGTGGCCCTCTGTCCCAACATGGTTCATACAGAGGGAAAGAAGATTGAAAGATACATATGGGGGCTGATGCCACCATTCTAGGGAAATGTTCTGGTTTCACACCCCACTACATTTGATAGTGCCAAGCGATTGGCGCAGCGGCTTATAGACCATGGGGTTCGTACCCCGGCCGCAACAACCTTGGCCATCTCAGAACCCGCCAGAACCGCTGATTCCAAGCGGAAGTTCTAGGATTACAAGAAAAAGAAGAAGGCTGCCAAAAAGCAGCAGGTCGTGGCAGTTCATGCTGCGATAGCACCTGCCGCTGCTGCTCCGTTAAGGCAGTACTCAGGAAGTTTGCCTAAGTGCAACAAATGCAACTTCCATCACACAGGAGCCTACCGGGAAATGTAGTGTTTGAACTGCAACAGGAAGGGGCATACTGCCCGTTTCTGCAAAACTCCGGCTAGGCCAATCACCCAAATCCCCGGTGCTGGTGTGGGCCAAGCTTGCTACGGATGTGGCGAGGTGGGCCACTTCAAGAGGAACTGCCCGAAGGCAGGGAATGCCGGTGAAGTGGGAAGGGTTCTGGCCATAGGCCACGAGGAGGCGGTTGCCGACCCCACAGTGGTCACAGGTACGTTTCTCCTCGATAACTCTTATGCATGCATACTGTTTGATAGTGGAGCGGAGAGGAGTTTCGTGAACCAAAAATTTGCTCATTTACTTAAGCAAAAATCACGAGCACTTAAAGAACCGTTCACTATAGAAATGGCTAACGGAAAGACGGAGAGCACTAGAAGTATATTCATAGGGTGTACCCTAACATTAGATAGCCATTCATTATCGATCGACCTCATGCCGGTCTCAATTAAAAGTTTCGACGTCATCATCGGCATGGATTGGTTGAGTCTTCATCGTGCTGACATCATGTGTTACGAAAAGGCTGTACGCCTTAATCTGTCGTCTGGCGAAACTCTAGTAGTATATGGCGACAAACCCGGCACGAACCTTCGTATCATCTCGAGCATTCAAGCTCAGAAATTCTTGCGAAAGGAATGTCGCGCATTCCTTGCTCATGTGGTCAATGTGAGCCAAGAAAAGAAAGACATTCAGAACATTCCAATAGTGCGCGACTTTCCCGACATCTTTCCAGAAGAACTCCCGGGATTACCTCCGCGACGTCAAGTCGAGTTCAGAATCGACTTAATTCCAGGGGCTACCCCCGTAGCCAAATCGCCCTATCGTTTAGCACCTATAGAGATGCAAGAACTGTCCTGTCAACTTAACGAACTGCTCAGCAAGGGCTTTATAAGACCAAGCTTCTCACCCTGGGGAGCTCCAGTCTTGTTCGTCAAGAAGAAAGACGGATCGTTTCGTATGTGCATCGACTACAGGGAGCTCAACAAACTGACCGTCAAAAATCGTTATCCTTTGCCTCGTATTGACAATTTATTTGACCAACTTCAAGTGGCGAACTTCTTTTCAAAAATCGACTTAAGATCCGGATACCACCAACTACGAGTGCTAGGGGAGGATGTTCCGAAGACAGCCTTCCGAACTCGTTATGGGCACTACAAATTCGTAGTGATGCCGTTCGGATTAACAAACGCGCCCGTTGTATTCATGGATTTAATGAATAGGGTGTGTCATCCTTACTTGGATCAGTTCTTCATCGTCTTCATCGGACATACTTATCTACTCTCGTAGTAAGGAGGAACATAGTCAACATCTGCGACAGGTTTTAGAAACACTGTGTTCAGAGAAGCTCTATGCAAAGTTCTCGAAATGCGAATTTTGGATCCGACGAGTCGAATTCTTAGGGCACGTGGTTAGCGAAGAGGGAATACACGTGGACCCTTCCAAAATTAAAGCCATTGAGATCTGGTCAGCACCGAAGATGCCTACAGAAATTCGTCAATTTCTAGGCCTCGCTGGCTACTATCGCAGGTTCATTCAAAACTTCTCCCGCATTGCGAAACCTCTTACAACACTGACCCAGAAAGGCGTGGCCTTTGACTAGGAAGAGAAGCAGGAGAGAGCGTTCCAAACGCTCAAGCGAGCCTTGTGCACCGCACCAATACTATCCCTCCCTGAAGGGATAGAATACTTCGTTGTCTATTATGATGCATCAAATCAAGGGCTCGGATGTGTTCTGATGCAGCGAGGTAAGGTCATCGCCTACGCCTCGAGACAGCTGAAGACACACGAGGTGAACTACACCAAACATGATCTTGAGCTAGGATCAGTTGTGTTTGCTCTGAAGATCTGGAGACACTACCTGTATGGAACAAAAAGCACTATCTTTACAGACCACAAAAGCCTACAACACATATTCGACCAAAAGGAGCTCAACATGAGGCAACGACGGTGGTCGAGCTACTCAGTGATTACGAATGCGAAATTCGTTATCATCCGGGTAAAGCCAACGTAGTAGCTGACGCCCTAAGTCGGAAAGAATATTCTGGTCGTAGAGTCAAATCATTGACTATGACTATCCATTCACACTTGTCCACACAAATTAAGGAGGCTCAGCTCGACGCTTTGAAACCTGAAAATGTGGCGGGTGAATCCCTGAGACGGATGGATAAGAACTTGGAGGTTAAGGGTGGCAGAGCTTATTACCTCATGGATCGGATCTGGACCCCGAAACTTGGTGGTTTCAGAGACTTGGTCATGAACGAGGCGCACAAAACTCGTTATTCCATTCACCAGGGTTCAGATAAGATGTATATGGATCTCAAAAAGTTATACTGGTGGCCTAACATGAAAGCAGAGATTGCTACCCTCGTAAGTAAATGCCTTACTTGCGCAAAGGTCAAGGTCGAATACCATAAACCCTCCAGTCTTCTACAGCAGCCGGAGATACCTGAGTGGAAGTGGGAGCGGATCACTATGGACTTCATAACCAAGTTGCACAAGACAACGGGTGGACTTGATACCATATGGGTCATCTTCGACAGATTGACCAAGTCCGCACACTTCCTGCCTATCAAAGAAACAGACAAGATCGAGAAACTTACAAGAACTTACATTCGGGATATTGTACGACTGCATGGTGTTCCCATATCCATTATCTCGGACAGAGATAGTAGATTCACTTCGAGGTTCTGGCAGTCGCTACAAAGTTCCCTAGGAACTAGGCTGGACATGAGTACAACCTACCATCCACAGACAGACGGGCAAAGTGAGAGGACTATCCAAACCTTGGAAGATATGTTGCGAGCCTGTGTGATCGACTTTGGAAAAGCATGATATACTCATTTACCCCTTGTCGAATTTTCATACAACAACAGTTATCACACGAGCATAAAGGCTGCTCCATTCGAGGCCCTCTATGGCCGAAAGTGCAGATCCCCTCTGTGGTGGGCTGAGGTGGGTGATACCCAGTTAGCTAAAGGACGAGTTCCTGAAAACACTCTCACGGGTCCGGAGATCATTCGGGAAACGACAGAGAAGATCGTTCAGATTCATGAACGACTGAAAGCCTCTAGAGACCGACAGAAAAGTTACGCTGATAAACGAAGGAAACCGTTGGAATTCCAGGTGGGCGACCGTGTTCTATTAAAGGTCTCACCTTGGAAGGGCTTGATACGCTTCGGAAAGCATGGAAAGCTAAATCCAAGGTACATAGGGCCTTTCGAGATTCTCGCAAGAATCGACCCTGTAGCTTACAAACTTAACTTACCGCGCAAACTCAATAACGTACATTCTACCTTCTACGTCTCGAACTTGAAAAAGTGTCTGTCCGACGAGACTCTTGTAATCCCACTCGACGAGATCGAGATCAACGAGAGCCTCAACTTCGTCGAAGAACCTGTAGAGATCATGGACCGGGAGGTCAAGCAAACGAAACAAAGCCGTATTCCGATAGTGAAGGTTCGCTGGAACGCCAAGCAAGGACCTGAATTCACTTGGGAGCGAGAGGATCAGATGAAACTGAAATATCCTCGTCTTTTTACTTAGTTATTTGTGACTATTTATTTGCTTAAACTCTAATTTCGGGACGAAATTCCTTCAAACGGGGGGATGATGTGACAACCCGAAATTTCTATTATGTACAACCACTCAATTCAATAGGAGTCAGAACAGTTTCTGCTAACTTTCAAGCTTTTTGGAATAAGTTTGTGTGTTTTTAAGTTAGTACCTCAGGAGCTAACATGAGAGAGGATGCCCTAGGGTTTATTGTGCAACAATAATGTCCCAAAACTCTAAGAGTTTGGAGTTTACGGCATAAACAAAGGTGTTTATGACCGTAAACCCTAACAAAGGGGCCAAAGTGTGCCCTAGTCCCTTACGAAGCCTTGGAAAATAGTCTAGACCCCTTCCTTGTTGTGCTTAGGACTTAAAACATCGAAAAGACCATAAATCATTTGGGTTTACGGCCGTAAACCCAAAGAGAATTGGTCCAAGGACCGTAAACTCCACAAAGGAGTGAAATGGTGCCCTAATCTCTTCCTAAGGCTTAAACATGAAGTAGGAATGTTTCTTATGACATTTAAGGCTTCAAAACACAAAATGGTCAAAGTACCATGAGTTTACGGCCGTAAACTCATGGGTTTACGACCATAAACTCATGGGTTTACGACCGTAAACTCAAGGACTGATGGTCACAAAACCATAAACTCCAAAGGAGTTTACCCTTGAACCCTAAACTCAATTGCAAGGTCCTACCACCCTTAGATGCAATCCTTAGTACTTATAACACTTAAATAAAGTGTTTTACATGTCTTGGGATGTCTTAAACTTGGTGAATTAGTTGTTTGATGACTAATTGGATACATATATGTATTATTATATGTTAACTAGGATCATTGAGTGTGTACAAGTCTTCACTTGACACTTAGCATCCTATACAGTCCGTTCATCCAAACCACTCACTACAGGTGAGTTCATACCCCTTAATTAACCTTTTAAATGTTTTTAAATGCTTTTATGGGGGGGGGGGTATACAAGTTGAACTATTATAGTTATTATATCAATCACATGTGATTAATAACTACCAAACAAGTGGATTTCTTACTTTTCAAACTGTGTTACCAAGCTGTTTTACTTCAAACTGTTTTACAAACTCTTTTTCATATCAAATACTTTTATTGAAAGGACTTAGGACTGATAGCTCACCTTACTTCATGTTCCTTGTTTGGTTGTGGACTTAGGGTATTCAGGTTATTTGTCCGAAGGTCATTTGAATCCTAGTTATATATCATGTATATGTGTATAAATATAAAGGTTATTTCATTCAGTTAAATACCTTTGGGTAGCAAAGGTATACAAACATGTTCATACATTCAAACAACATTACTAGTAAACTATAATAGGTATAGTTTAGGGAGATACTAATACTATTACTAGAACAGTGAAACATACAATGAGTCAGTTCATACATGAGTCAATAACAAACAATAGATACTATGATGAGAAACAAACAATAGATACTATGATGAGAAACAAACAATAGAATACTATGATGAGAAACAAACAATACATGCTAGACAGAGAAAGAACACACAATACAGCTAGCACATACATATACTATAACATTACTACAGTTATGTGAGCCACGTAACGGGGCATGGCACTACTTGTCATGACCGTTTTGTATCCAAAATCTCCTTAAATGGGGAGCGTATGAGTTTGTGTATAGATCTATAATGGATTGACTATCCTACACCTTGTTGCTCGCTACAGTGGGACTTGCAAGTCTACAGGTGCCAAACGTCACTTCTTACGGCGTCTTACATCGTCGTTTTTCTAGAGTCGGTAGCAGGATACAGGCCGATCACATGGTACCTTAAATAACAATTAGTTTAAGGTAGTTAGTACATCAGTAGTTACTTAATACAACACTACAGTACTATTTCATTTTCCCATTACATTTACTTTGTGATCTTCACGCAATAAACAATAATGTAAAAACTATATTTTTGGTTAATGATAGTCAGATTTGGGAAAATACACACTCTTACAAGAGACACACACAGATACTAGATGCCCTGGTAGAAGGCTACTTTTAGTAAGAAACATAGGGTTTTCTAGGAGAGTTCAAACAAATACAAACTTATACAAACTTATACATCACATACTTACAAACACTTTCATACAAGCAATGACACTAAAATACTTATGATCTCACCAGCTTTAAAGCTGATAAACACTTTCTCAGGTCACCAGTAGACAGGT
Source organism: Lactuca virosa (assembly GCF_052849685.1). Classification (NCBI taxonomy): domain Eukaryota; kingdom Viridiplantae; phylum Streptophyta; class Magnoliopsida; order Asterales; family Asteraceae; genus Lactuca; species Lactuca virosa. Next base: position 150,695,835 of record NC_136428.1, on the reverse strand, counting down.
ACCGGTGCTAGGTTTTGAGAAGATGGAGCTCGTTCAAGACTCATCTTTTATTTTGATTCATATTTTTGGTGTCTATATAACTTGACAGAACACATTTGTATTAAATTATATTATTAATGCAATGGATGATGTTGTTGCTTGTTTACTAATTTGCATTGTTGTGATACTGTACATGACGTCCTCCACCCCTGAACGATTCCGCCGTTCCGGTTTTGGGGTGTGACACCAACGCTCATGTGGGTTGGGAGTTTGGATAGGTGGAGCCACGAGCAAGGCCAACCCCTCTCGTACATTGGTGATCGCTGCTTTTACAATGTAAACGAAGGAGGCTCCACAGATAGAGCTCTTCCAATCATAGTGTACCGAGTGGCCTGAAGTGTTGAGCTAAGTGTGGTGGCCATTCAGCGAAATGTAGAGCTTGTGGCAGACTCAGATGCAAACACAAACCAAATTCACAGTCTTGAAGTTTCTTATGCGAGGGCTATGAGAGACAATGAGGCCCTACAACAAGAGCTAGTTGTAACTCGAGCCGATGTCATCGAGAACCGAGCCCGTGTGATGGTATATGAAAGACACCTGCTTGACGTGGAGCGTCAGCTAGCTAACTTAAGGTTCTGTCCGAGGGGTGCCCGCTGCCATGAAAAGATATCCTATCACCCTTCTCTTATGGTTTAAGGAATAGCCTTAGTAGATGCTCTATAGAGCACTCTTTTATGTAAATATTCCTATCTAACAAGTACTGTTTCCACTAAACTTTTATGCTGTCAATTTTTCCCTCTATCAGTATGTTGTCAGACCTGCTCCAAGGTCAAATTTTCTGAACTCTATGTAACTTCTATACCAACAATTATGACAGATATAGTTTCCGCTAAGTGATCATCTCTATTAAACTTTATTCTAACACTATATTTCTCTTGATAATCCTAATGAAGTCTTATCATCATTTTATATTTTATAGCTAAAAGATGCCGCCTCGCAAGCATCCGAACAGAAACCCACCTGTAAATCAAACTCCACCACCACCCCCTTCGCAGTTCGATGCGATGATGTTTAAGGCTGCTGTGACCATTGCTGTGACCGCAGCCATGACACAGGTGAATTCTGGTGGCGCCAATGGAGCTGGAACCGGTACCAACTCTAACCATGGTGATAGCCATACGCGTACACGGGAGTGTACCTATAAAGACTTCATCAACTGCAAACCGGTATTCTTCAACGGAATCGGAGGAATCATTGCGCTGTCTCAATGGTTTGAAAGAACAGAGTCGATCTTCGAGATCTGCTCCTGCCCAGAAGGAAGCAAAGTAAAGTTTTTTGCCTACACCTTCTCCGAAAGGGCCCTGACATGGTCGAATGGTCATGTCAAGTCACTCACCCTGGTAGTGGCTAACACAATGGGCTGGGAGACACTGAAGGACCTGATGACAAAGGAGTACTGCCCGAGGGGCGAAGTTCAAAAACTCGAGGAAGAACTTTGGAGCCTTAAGATGAAAGGTTTCGATATAGTAGCCTATGTGACCAGATTCAGCGATCTGGTGACTGTATGTCCCAATATGGTCCCCACCGAAAGCAGGAAAATCGAGAGATACATCTGGGGTTTGGTACCCCATATCAGGGAAACGTTCTGGCATCCAACCCTGCAACCTTTGACAATGCCAAGCAACTAGCCCAAAGGCTTATCGACCATGAGATTCCTCCTCCTCCAACAATAAAAACTGATGTCCCAGCACCAACCAGAGCAACCGACAACAAGAGGAAGCACTAGGACAGAAAGAAGGACGAATCAGCTCGACCTTCATCCAAGAACCAACAGGTTGTGGCTGTTCATGCTGCCACGACTCCAGTTGCCCTTACACCAGCAAAGCAATATGCGGGGAGTCTACCTAAGTTCACCAAGTGCAATTTCCACCACAACGGCCCCTGCCGGGAAATACACATCACCAACTGCGACTGGAAGGGCCATACTATCCGGTTTTACAAAGCACCACCAAGACCAATCACCCAGGTCCCTGGTACAGGAGTAACCAAGGCCTGTTATGGGTGTGGCGAGATACGACATTTCAAAAGAAACTGCCCTAAGGCTGGGAATGCAGGCGGAGCAGGAAGACTACTTACTATTGGTCACAATGAAGCCGTGGCAGACCCTACGGTGGTCACGGGTACGTTTCTCCTCAATAACTCATATGCATGTATCTTATTTGATAATGGGGCGGAAGGGAGCTTCGTGAACCAAAAATTTAAACACCTACTTAATCAGGTACCGCAAGCACTAGAAGAAACCTTCGTCGTAGAAATGGCAAACGGAAAGACCGAGAGTTCTAACGAGATTTACCTAGGTTGTACCCTCTCGCTAGATAACTATTCGTTTCCGATTGACCTCGTGCCTGTGTCAATCAAGAGTTTCGACGTCATTGTGGGCATAGATTTGTTGAGTCTCCATCGTGCTGACATTCTGTGTTTCGAGAAAGCAGTTCGTCTAAATCTACCAAGTAGCCAACCTTAATGATCTACGACGACAAACCAAGTGCGAGGCTTCATATCATCTCGAGCATGCAAGCCCAGAAGTACCTACAAAAGGAATACCGTGCATTCCTTGCTCATATAGTCGATGTGAGCCAAGAAACGAAAGACCTAAAGGACATTCCAGTAGTGCGCGACTTTCTCCACATCTTTCCAGAAGAACTACCACGATTATCACCTCAACGCTAAGTAGAGTTCAGAATCGACTTAGTTCTAGGAACTACCCCAGTAGCCAAATCGCCCTATCGTTTAGCACCAGCTGAGATGCAGGAACTATCCAGTCAACTTAGCGAATTGCTCAGCAAAGGCTTTATTAGACCAAGCTTCTCACCTTGGGGAGCACCGATCTTGTTTGTAAAGAAGAAAGATGGATCGTTCCGAATGTGCATCGATTACAGAGAACTGAACAAGCTTACTGTCAAAAATCGCTACCCTCTACCTCGCATAGACGACTTATTAGATCAACTCCAAGGAGCGAGCTACTTTTCAAAAATTGATTTAAGATCCAGGTATCACCAGTTGCGAGTGCTAGAGGAAGATGTTCCCAAAACAGCCTTCCGAACTCGCTATGGTCACTACGAGTTTGTAGTAATGCCTTTCGGTTTGACCAATGCACCTGTAGTATTCATGGACTTAATGAATAGGGTCTACTGTCCTTACTTAGATCCGTTCGTGATCGTATTCATCGATGGCATACTTGTTTATTCGCGCAGTAAGGAGGAACATAGTCAACATCTACGACAAGTCTTGCAAACGATGCGAACAGAGAAACTTTACGCGAAGTTCTCTAAATGTGAATTTTGGATCCGAAGAGTCGAATTTTTGGGTCATGTGGTTAGCAAAGAGGGAATTCATGTGCAACATTCCAAAATTAAAGCCATTGAAAACTGGTCAGCACCGAAGACGCCTACTGAAATTCGTTAATTTCTAGGCCTCGCTGGCTACTATCGTAGATTTATTCAGAACTTCTCTAGGATCGCAAAACCGCTCACTGCATTGACCCAGAAAGGCATGGCCTTTAACTGGGAGGGAAAACAAGAAAAAGCGTTCCAAATGCTGAAACAAACCTTATGCAGTGCACCAATACTATTCCTCCCAGAAGGGATAGAAGACTTCGTGGTTTATTGCGATACATCCAACCAATGGCTTGGTTGTGTTCTTATGCAACGAGGTAAGGTGATCGCCTATGCCTCAAGACAGCTAAAGACACACGAGGTCAGCTACACCATGCATGATCTGGAGTTAGGAGCAGTGGTATTTGCTCTGAAGATCTGGAGACACTACGTGTATGGTACAAAAAGTACTATCTTTACAGATCACAAGAGCCTTCAACATATATTCGACCAAAAGGAGCTCAATACGAGACAACGATGGTAGGTTGAGCTACTCAATGACTACGAATGCGAAATTCGTTATCATCCCGGTAAAGCCAACGTAGTAGCTGACGCCCTAAGTCGGAAGGCATACTCTGGTCGTGGAGTCAAAACATTGACTATGACTATCCATTCACATCTGGCCACACAAATTAAGGAAGCTCAACTGGAAGCTTTAAAGCCTGAAAATGTGGCGGGTGAATCCCTGAGAGGGATGGATAAAAACTTGAAAGTCAAGGGTAGCGGAGCCTTATATCTCATGGACCGGATCTGGACACCGAAGCACGGTGGTTTCAGAGACTTGGTCATGACTGAAGCACACAACACTCGGTATTCCGTCCACCCAAGGTCATATAAGATGTATCTGGATCTCAAAAAGTTATATTGGTGGCCTAACATGAAAGCAGAGATTGCAACCTTCGTGAGTAAGTGTCTTACTTGCGCCAAAGTGATGGTCGAATACCAGAAACCCTCAGGTTTACTATAACAACCGAAGATACCATAATGGAAGTGGGAGTGAATCACAATGGACTTCATAACCAAGTTGCCCAAGACGACGGGTGGCCTTGATACCATTTGGGTGATCGTAGACAGATTAACAAAGTCCGCATACTTCATGCCTATCAAAGAAACTGACAAGATGGAGAAACTAACGAGAACCTACATTAGGGAGATCGTACGACTGCATGGTATTCCCATATCCATTATCTTCGATAGAGATAGTAGATTCACTTCAAGGTTGTGGCAGTCGCTACAAAGTTCCCTAGGATCTAGGATGGACATGAGTACAGCCTACCATCCGCAAACCGACAGACAAAGTGAGATGACTATCCAAACTTTGGAAGATATGTTGCGAGCTTGTGTAATAGACTTTGGGAAGGCATGGGATACCCATTTACCCCTTGTCGAGTTCTCCTAGAATAACAGCTATCACACAAGCATAAAGGCTGCTCCATTTGAAGCCCTCTATGGCCGGAAGTGCAGATCCCCTCTATGCTGGGCTGAGGTGGGTGACACACAATTAGCTAAAGGATGAGTTCCTGACATCACTCTCACTGGTCCGAAAATCATACGAGAAACGACAGAGAAGATCGTTCAAATTCAGGAACGATTGAAAGCCTCTAGAGACCGTCAGAAAAGCTACATGGACAAGTCAAGAAAACCTTTGGAATTCCAGGTTGGTGACCGTGTTCTTTTGAAGGTCTCACCCTGGAAGGGGTTGATACGCTTCAGAAAGCGTGGAAAGCTAAATCCAACATACGTAGGGCCTTTCAAGATTATCGCTAGAATCGGCCCCTTAGCTTACAAACTCAAACTACCTCATGAACTTAGTAACGTGCATCCTACTTTCCATGTCGCGAACTTGAAAAAGTGTCTATCCGATGAGACTCTTGTAATCCCTCTCGACGAGATCGAGATCGACGAGAGCCTTAACTTCGTGGAAGAACTAGTAGAGATCATGGACTGGGAGGTCAAGCAAACGAAGCAAAGATGTATCTCGATAGTGAAGATTCGCTGGAATGCCAAGCGGGGACCTGAATTCACTTGGGAGCGCGAGGATCAAATGAAACTGAAATATCCTCATCTCTTTACTTAGATACTTGTAATTTCTTAAACTCTAATTTCGGGATGAAATTCCTTCTATCGGGGGGATGATGTGACAACCCGAAATTTCTATCTTGTACAAGCCATTCAATTCAATCATAATCAGACTCGTTTCTACTATATCTTAGCATTTTTAGGGTCTGTTTGAGTGTTCTGAGCTTAGTACAATCAAGGTTTGGGTTTAGGGATGAGTTATCTCCAGTCATAGGGTTACATTCGGGCCAAACACTCCTTCAAGAGGAGTGTATGGTCGTACACATGGGTATACGGCCGTACACCCCCTCATGGCCATGAACTCATGCCCTTATATAAGTTTTCCCTTCTCTTTCCTTCACTTTTCACACTTCCAAGTCAAGAAAAGTCAACACTCTCTCAACTATCATCAAGGTTTCACCTTGATCTTCCAAAATATAAGAATTCCTTTCATTTTATTTGTTGTTATCCTTCTTGATCTTGTATCACACTTTGATTTCATCCATGAAATTCATCTTTTTGGGTAGATCTTCAAGAATCTCACCTTTCACCAAGAACACACACTAGTTCTTGGTGGCCGTGAACCCCATACGGACCCTCAAAAGTGTAAGTATCCCTTCTATCTCCTTGTTAGGATTAAGAAACACTCGACTTCTAGCCTTAAATCTTCATCAAATGCATGAACACCAAGGATGTACGGCCGTACACTCATCATATGGCTGTAAACCCTTGTTTAGTGCATGATTAGGCCTCAAACACACCCCATGTCTCAACATAAGACCTTGAACACTAAGTAGAGGCTAGTTGGAGCCATGAAACACCCCGTTTTGCAAGTTTTTCCATGGGTGTACGGAAGTACACTCCATGGATGTACACACCATGACCGTATACCACAAGGGTCATACATATACCGGTGATACATACCTTAGTGTGGCCGTAAACCCCTTTGATGCAATCCTATGTGATTGTAACACTTCAAAATAAGTGTTTCCTAGTCCCTATGGTGGTTTCCTTGCATCATTAGTTGCGTAAACACTAATTATATCCATATATGTGTCATTATATGCTTATTAGGATCCGTTTGTGCCCGAGAATTCATATAGCACTCAACATCCTTTTCCGATCTTATATTCGAATCACTCACTGCAGGTGAGTTCATACCCCTACAGTCAACCTTTTAACTGTTTTAAATGCTTTTAAGGGGGGGGAAGACAAGTTGAACACAATTAAATTTGTGTTAGTATAAACATTTATATACTTGTCAAATATCTCGTTTCGAACTCATTTTTTTCGAACTACTTTAAACATTGTTAGACTTTATTGTAATACCCTTTCTAAACTACTTTTAAACTCTTTTTAAAAAAAAAACTCTTTTACTTTCAAAAACGTATTATTTTAGGTATTGGTGTATAAGTATGCTTTAATGGACTTAGGACTATTGTTAATGACCTTGACTCCTGTTCCTTGTTTGGTTGTGGGCTTAGGGTAGGACACACTAGTCCGACTGTCGGTTAACTCACATTTATACACACTACATACGTATAACAATATAAAATCTTACTTTTAAAAGTTATACTTAACTCAATTATTCCAGCTGAACAATTGAGGTTTTTCTGCTAGTTAGATGCGAAACAAACATACTAGTAAGCTATAATAGGTATAGCTTAAAGAACATAAACATATACAAGAACAGGAAAGAACATATACATATACATTTACAAGTACAGAAGGGAACATACATACTATAACAAGTACATAATAATTAGAATGTGAGATACTACTTCATGGTACAACAATACATTGTTGTATCACATCAGTAACCAGAGTCTCCTGGAGGGAGATCGGGCATTGTGTGTATAGATCTATACGAGACAGACCCTCCCACACCCCGACTGATAGCCACAGTCCCAACCGGTAAGGCCAAGAGGTGACAAAATGTCACCTCACTATTTTCGACGCCAGAAGGTCATCGTGTATTCAGCCGTCAATCAACATGGTTACAACTACATCACATTCTAAGCTTTAATTAACCAAATTCAGTTTTAAAGGAAATAAGACTCTCCTAAGCATATGGTTCATTTAATACGACTACGAGTCTTCATTTTCCCATTTCATTATACGACAGTGGTACTGTTGGGTTAAAACATACTATTTTCCTAGTAAAAGATAGTAATAATATGGGAAAACCTACATTTATATAGATATAAAGTACTACTATTCTTACTACACTATTTCAAGTACATATACAAACATTACATTTTTACATGAGAACAAACATAAAAATATTTGGGCCTCGGGTAGTAGGCCACATTTCATTATAATCAGGAAATATAGGACTTTCTGGGAAAACTATACAAACATTTCAAGGTTTAAATACAAACATTTCGAGATTTTAATTACAAACAAATGACACTAAACACTAAACACTTAGAAACAGTAGACAGTTACACCCATGCAGCTTTTGGAGGACGAAGTGGATTCAAGACTCGTCACTATTTTATAGATTTTTGGTGTCATTTAAACTTTACCAAAGAACACATCCTCCACCCCCGAATGTTTTCGCCAATTCGGTTTGGGGGTGTGACAGCATAGTTTTCATTTAATGTTGCATTGTAAGGAAAAAGTTTTTTCCGCATTTTATAAATAAATAAAATTTTGTTTTATTTTATTACATCTCCTTGCAATGGCATTTATGAAAAATTGATGTTTATATGTTTCTAGCAATATTGGAAGTATGAATTTGATTCTTTCACCCAAGTTTCAATTGGACAGAAACTTGGAATCATGCAAGTTGTATTGTATGATGAATGAGAATTTTCATCTTTGGAATATTAAGACTAATTCCATGTTCATATGTATAAGTGATTCAAGTGAAGGACTAAGGGATCGAGTACACATTCTTGTGCACTTTTCAAGTCCACCACAAAAGATCGATAAGCCTATTCGTCATGATTTACTAAAGTTTAGTAAATATGCTTATACTTACAAGTTTAAGTATAATTCTGAAACATTGGAAAAGTTTCGATGTATAGCAGAACGAATAAGAAGAATCAAATTAGGCAGAAAGATGGGAGAGTACTTTAGTATCATGTTTTGTGATCATCTTAATGATTAAGAAATCATATCACAATTAGTCCTCTAAGGACATCTTAGTGCATTTCTATGGCTAAGAAGAGGAATCTTGAATTGTTGAAATCGTTAAATCAAGAAGATGAGTCATACTTCGTTCCAAAACAATTCTTAGAGTCCTACTCCAAGATTGTAACTTGAGTGACATATCTTAAAGAAGGTTTGTAACACTTGTCAAATGTAAGAGTAAAATGTGTTCTACTCTTGTAAGTTTAAAATTGGTAAGTTGTGATGTTTTGGATAAAAAAAAAGACCAACTAAGGCCAATTGTGTGAAGTGTTTGTCTTGATAAGAATCTGCACTAACTGTTGAATGTTTGCTTTGTCAAGGAATAGTTCTTGACAAGAGAAGCTTATATGTCAAGAGGTCAGTGGGAGTCTTAAAGATCTTGGAAAAGTTACAAGAACTAATGAAGAATAAAACTTGTTGGTTATCACTAGCACACGACTTGAGGTTTGTAACCTATCGTGTTCACGTATTACTATTTATGTGCCCATTCCAGTTAAAGTTGACTATGCATCTGAGTTCTACATGTTCTCAGTTGTTCGCATAACTACTTGGAAGCAATGGCAGACCCTTGTGCTGCCAGGTGGCAAGAATTTAAGATTGCACAAGTTCAGTCCATATGATTTTGGATTTGTCACAAACCTTGTCTTGAGATTATGGTTTTGACAAATTCACATGGATAGGAACACATACACCATAAAATCAAAGTGTCATAAGGTTTCTCTCCGATTCATGAAAATGATGGTGAGGAAACACTTTCACTAAGTTGTTTTAAGTAGATAGCAATTGTGATATTTGCATTCTTAAAGTCGTTAGTGGAGCGTGTGTGGTTAACCGACACACTAACATAGACCTGTGAGGAATGGCAAGGGTCTAAACAATTGAGACTATGATTACGACATCCCTTTTCATAGTTCTGAAATTGTTTAGACACACATCTGAGCTATCTAAGGAAATGTGTATGATTTTCATAAAGATTGTAACTTGAGTGACATATCTTAAAGAAAGGTTTATAACACTTTTCAAATGTAAGAGTAAAATGTGTTCTCCTCTTGTGCATTTAAAACAGGTAATTTGTGATGTTTTGGATAAAACAAAAACCAACTAAGGCCAATTATGTGAAGTGTTTGTCTTGATAAAGAATCCGCACTATCTCTTGAATATTTGGCAAGAGAGTCTTATATGTCAAGAGAACAGTGGGAGTCTTAAAGATCCTGAAAGAGTTTCAAGAACTAATTAAGGACAAAACCTATAGTTTATCACTATCACACGCCTTGAGGTTTATAACATATCGTGTTGACATATTCTTATTTATGCGCCCATTCAAGTTAAAGTTGGCTATGCATCTGAGTTCTACAAGTTCACAGTTGTTTGCATAACTACTTGGAAGCAATGGTAGGCCCTTGTGCTGCCAGATGGCAAGAAATTGAACAAGTTCGTTCTATATGAGTTTGGATTTGTCACATACCTTGTCTTGTGATTGGTATCAGAGCATTGTTTATAGTGAACTAGTATATCCAGCCATACAGGATATACAACTATAAATACAATCTGACTGAAACACTCTGACTAAAAGAACACATACTTGCTAGAACTGTATCATAACAAGGAATAAAACAAAATAACTCAGAGGTTGAACACCACAGTCAAACTTGAGCAGTTATGTAATCATATCTGGGATAAATATAGCCTGATCAACTATATTTATTTGAGATATGACCAACATGTGTTCGGGAATGGTAATAGTGTTGCAACAGTTCTAAAACTTCTCTACTCGTTATCCAAATGTTTTAAGAACCAACCCTAAAACAAGTAAAATACTATAGGAGTATTTTGACACACTATCTATTTCCTCGTACTCACTTATTCTTGCTCATACGACAAGGCAGGATTTCACCACCCCGGAGACCCATACTTTCCCAATCAGAGGAATGGAGGTTGGATTGAAGAAGACCCAAAAGAAGACCCAGAAGAAGACCCCGAGGAACCTATGGAGGATCCCGAAGAACCAACAGAGTTTGAAGAAGAGGACATCGATGAAGAAATGGCGGAAGATGACGAGGAGGAGGTTGAGCAGGACGAGGAATCAGACGCTGACTCAGAAATTATCAACCCTCCATACATGGCAAGGGTACCACCGTATAGGATGGGCTACAATGGCCCTACACCTCCTTGGGCTGACACTATTGAGAGATGGGGCCGACACCAGGGTCAGCAACCAACGTTTGGGATGAACCGAGATTACTACGATCTTCGACATAGAGGACCAGCGGATCGCGCACTTCCCATCATGGTCAGACGTATTAGGGACATCGGGGACTAGACTCGACTGACCGATGACCGGGTAATGCAGATGCTTGCAGTTATGCAGATCACGGATGCTCACACGCGAGACCTAGAGTGAGACTTCTATCCAATGGAACGACTCGTAGAAGATCTTGCCACTGTACCTGTTTATTTGCTACAATATCAATTTTCCCTTTGTGCACTTTCCTATGTATTACCGATGACATGATTAAGTGATCTCACTACTCATGGAGTCGTGACTTTGCTAGATTCTATTTCACTACAATCATTGTATGCCTTATAAAGGCAATTTTCGATGTACTCAGAAGACTATTATCAATGAAAAACGGATATATATATTTTCTAATGATGTGTTACCTCTTATGTGCTCTATCACTATTTTTACATATTGATTTTATGCACACACTTATTAATATACAACCAAACCACCAATACTATTCTATGATCAAGAAATCGTGAAACATAATACATTGGATACTCATTGTCTTTCTGATCCATGACATAAAGATTCCGAGGAGATCGATCCGAAGGAACAACAACACAGCACCACCATCGCCGCCCCCGTCGGGGATGAACTCTGCAGCCTTTCAAGCGGCAGTGTCGGCAGCAGTAACAGCGACGTTAGCCCACACTCAAAACGGAAATAACGATGGTAATGGTCAAGGGACAGGAAGCTCCCATCAAGGGATGAATCAAGGGCCTGTAAGGGCCTGTACCTACAAGGATTTTTCCAATGCAAGACCCAGTAATTTCAACGGGACTGGAGGAGTTATAGCTTTGAAACGATGGATCGAGAAGGTAGAGTCGGTGTTCGAGATATGCGAATGTCCGGAAGGGAGTAAAGTCAAGTTTGCGGCCTGCACCTTCATTGATCTGGCATTGTCATGGTGGAACGGTCACATTGAGGCCATGAAACTCCCCGTTGCAAACGCCTTGTCCTGGGAAGAACTCAAAGAAATGCTAGTCGCTAAGGGGAAGTACAAAAACTCGAACAAGAACTATGGAACCTTACGGTGCAAAACTCGGACATTGACGCGTAAATCTCAAGGTTTAACGAACTTGCTGTAACGACCAAAAAATTCAACCAATTTAAAACATTTTATTTCATTCAAAAACCATTAAGTTCATACCTCTTGTTTTGAAAATAGTTTAAACATCAGAGTATCCCCCAGAACCATATCACATAGATCATAAAACATGAGGAGCGGTATGATCACGCCTTTGCCTTGCCACGATCTCCTAAAGCACCTGAAATAATAAACCACAACTGTAAGCCCGAAAGCTTAGTGAGTTCCCCCAAAGTACCCATACACACATAAACATACGCATACAGCAAAGAACAACATACTATGGGTCCAATCAACCTTCCGGTTGGAATACCCATGGCCCTCAACCATCGGGTTGGAATGCCTACATACTACGAGCCTAATCATCCTACCGGGATGGAATACTCTCGGCCCACAACCATCGGGTTGGAATGCCCATACACCTATACGTACAACAATAACTACCACGGGTCCAATCATCTCGCAAGATGAAATACCCCAGGCCCCCGAACCATCGGGTTGGAATGCCAACATAATATGAGTCCAATCATCCTACCGGGATTAAATACTCCTGGCCCACAACCATCAAGTTGGAATGCCCCACTTCATATACATACAATAACTACTACTACCATGGGTCCAATCATCCCTCAGGATGGAATACCCCAGGCCCACAACCATCGGTTTGGAATGCCAACCTACTATGAGTCCAATCATCCTACAGGGATGGAATACTCATGGCCCAAAGCCATCGGGTTGGAATGACCCACACTAGCAAACATGCACACATAATAGGCAACCACATAGCACGGTACAGAACCAACATACTAGGTCCCTATCATCCTACCGGGATGGAATACCCTCTGCTACTGCTCAACATACATAACCCGCATGTAACCTCCTACCAGCGTACATAAGGCAAGACCAACTACAGGTCTATAAATAACCACTACCCAACTACCAGGGCGCTGATCTAACAGAACTAGCCATCACTTAACTATCCATTCCTCTAGGATACTAAGCTAACAAGGCATATCCTCATAGCATTATCCTATCTACCCGGATACTAGCAAGCATATCATCACATAACATAACAAGCTCTAAACAACAATTAAAAGGGCCGGCCTTGGTGCCTTAGACCCTTGAGTACAGTGAGGATAACTCACCTGAAATGAAGAACCGAACCACGGAAGCACACACCCGAAGCACTGCTCCAAACTCTAACACCTATTGCCATCAATGGACCATTGACATAAATAACCAATCACCATAACACCCTTGAAGGTCAAAGTCAAAGTCCAGGCCAAAGTCAAACTTCCTGACTGACTCTACTCGCCGAGTCAAAATGTTGACTCGTCGAGTCCTTATACTCTGAAAACTCTTAGAACACGACTCAACTCGCCGAGTCACCCCAAGACTCGTCGAGTCCAACGATCTCCGAGTCCCATCCTGCTCAACTCACAGAGTCACCCCTCGACTCACTGATTCGAGGCTTTAACCAGAAGAGGTTAGGGTTCCACGACCACACTCGCCGAGTCCAAGAACAGACTCGCCGAGTCCAAGGCAATCTTCAACTGACTCGCCGAGTTGTTCTTCCAACTCGCCGAGTCCATGCTCATGTTCATACAACTCGTCGAGTACACCCATGTGACTCGCCGAGTCTCTCCAGTTCTCAATCCATACAGTGGCTTTTCGAGCCATACAGGGGATCTAATCCATAGATCCACTCTTCTACAGTCTATCCCTCACATAAAGTGGCAAACTTTACGTGAAACCAAGGAGCTATAGGCCCAAAACACTCTAGGGCTAGGGTTTATGACAAAGGGGCTTCACCAACAACTCTTAGACAGAAGCTTTATGACATTTTGGACTATCACAAGCCTAGATCTGAAGTAGCAACCTCAGATCTAAGCCTCTAACTCGAAATAGCTCTCAATCCTACCAAAAATGCCCCGATCTCAAATGATAATAGATCTAGATGCAAAAGAGCCCAAGCAACAGATTATTACCTCCAATATAAGCTCCAACTGAATTAGATCCCTGATCTACACCACTCCTTTGCAACAAGTCTCTTGATCTTCAAGCCCCTTTCCACCAAAATCACTTATATAGGCTCCAAATTGCTTCCAAGGGCTTTCACTCACGATTTAGGGTTTCTGGATCTCAAAAGGGTAGTAAAGAGGCTGAGGGTGGGTTATAATGTGCTTTATATAGGGCACAACCCCCGGGATTAGGGTTTTCTCTCTTCAGCACCAACTCGACGAGTTGGCCACTTAAACCGCGACAGAATCCCGCTCCGAATCGGCGAGTAAGCAGACCTACTGGTCGAGTCCCTTTCCTAAATTTACACTTTTGGCCCTTCGTTGAACTTCTGAAATTTGGGGTGTTACAACTCTCCCCCACTTAAATTAGGCTTCGTCCTCGAAGCCTACTGCAGTATATTCTTCAGAACAAACCCCTTGCACTGCAGACTTCCACTTCTCAATCAACTCATGCTCTTACAAACCCTACTTTTGCATCTCTCTTAAAATGGCTTATTCTCACGTGGCATCCTTCCCACTACTCCAAGCCGACCATCGGCCTTTCAACTCAATAGCACCACATATTAACCATTTATCACCCGATGATACCATCCCTTCAAATCAGGAACACACCTTCGTGCCCTGCGAACGCTAGATACCACAAACACCCACTGAGCTCTGTAAGACACTAATCCATTTTCCTTTGCCCAAGATTGGCGATAACCCTGATAACTTGCAACCTGGAACAAACCCTGTTTTCCCCTCTGATTCCATACCTTACGCGCTGACAGGATGCTGCATCCTTCAACTCCCATAACCCATCAACCAAACATATCGCGTAACCACTCGTACCTGGCCCATTCAGCCTCGGGCTGGAATACCAGGCACGCCTATAACGGGTCCAGTCATCCCTAGAATGGTATACCCTCGCATCCTCATGTATGTTTGGCCCAATCAACCCTCGGGTTGGAATAACAAACACACCAGGTCCAATCAATCATAGGGTCCGATCATCCTCGTGATGGAATACCCCATATTGGAATACCTCCACATACATAACTCAAACCTACAACCATACTCGAGACCAAGGACCTTGTCCTTGCGTCACCCTCGAACCCTTCGGTTTGCCACAACTAAGTGTAAACCACTCATACCTCCCTATCACGATCTCTAGGTCCTTGACCTCCGACTGTAATATCCTTATACAGTCCTCATCACCGGTCCAGACTCCTCCCGAGTTTGTTAACCTGCTATCTCACTTTCCTCTGTCCAAATATCCAATTTGGAACCACTATCCCCCTCCTCTTCCAAGGAGACAGAAAACATGCCTACGTATCATCCAACATTGCCACAGCGACAGAACCTCACTATACATCACCCCTTAGCGGTGCTCACTACTATCTCCTAACATGCATACATACTCAGAGACTGATCGCATAACCAGCAACCCATACATAGCTTGCCTCATTTCCTCGACATCTCCACCATTCGGGGACAACCCCACTAGCCGCTTTCACTTAACAGCATCCTCACCACTGGTTCAAAGATCCACGACACATGCAAAGCCCTTACTATAACTGAACCACCTCATCGCACCACTCCAATAACCAACATTCAAACAACGTCAGGCAACCTTCTACAACCAGCGGCTCATTCAAGAATTTCCAATTCTCCCCCACTTAGGGCACTAACCACCATCCACTGGCGGCAAAGCTAACACGCTTCTTAATCGAATCAAACTAGTACACCAAATTTTGAGGAACCTGAGTTCCTGCTGAAAGTTCTTGAATTCCCGAACCATGACTTTCCTTTCTCACGAATTCCACACCAAATACTAACCCTCTAAAAACCCTCAATGCTAAGTCTTCTCTAACACATACAACACTTTAATATCTCATGCAAGAAACAACATCTCATAATCACAACATAAACAAGATAAGGCAGAAAAACATACCGGCTGACACCTCTGGCGCTGACCTGATCTCCTCGGTCACAAGCTGATAAGCATGCCCTGGAGCCTTTGGAGGCTCTGCCCGACCCTGATATCCGCCAGTAAGTCTCAAAGTGGCTGGCGCTGGGGCCTGCACTGACCTGGCAGCAAGCAGAGGACACTGGGCCTTCATATGGCCCACCTGATCACAATGATAACAAAGTCGGACTCCTGCCGCTGGAGTCGACTGCATGCAATCCCTGGCTATGTGGCCCTCCTTGCCACACTTTTGGAACCAAGAAGAAGAACGGAAACTACCCTCGTGCACCTTGCCGCACTTCCCACAAGTGCGACTTATCGGACCTCCCTGTCTATAATCAGCGCCCCTCATCCGCTTTGGTGCAGAGTGCGACTGTACCGGGGCCTGCCTCTGCTCTCTCAACTGGAGCTCAATCTCTAACTCGCGCCGCCTAGTGGCCTCCTACAACTCCAATAAGGTACTACACCTATGCGTTGACACAAACTGCCTGATGTCCCTTTTGAGCATACTCAGATATCGAGACATTTGAGCCTGCTTGTCACACCCCAAAACCGAGAACGGCGGAAACGTTCTAGGGTGGAGGACGTTATGTACAGTATCATAACACTGCATAATAGTAAAGGCAAGCAACAACATCCATTGCCTTAATATAATAATTGTAATACAAGTGTGTTCTGCAAAGTTTATAAGACACCAAAAGTATAATCAAAATAAAAGATGAGTCTTGTATGTGCTCCATCTTCTCAAAAGCTTCATCGGTACTTGTCTACGGATGACCTGAGAATACAAGTTATTTTGAAAGCGAGTATCAGCATAAAGCTGGTGAGTTCATAAGTATTTAGTGTCATTGCTTGTATAAAAATGTTTACAACCATGTAGTATAATAACTGATTTCAATGTTTGAAAATTGTATACTCCTTAGAAAACCGTATGTTTTCCAGTAAAAGTAGTCTTCTACCAAGACTCAATTGTTTGTATAATTGTTCTTTCATAAATGTAAAGAATTTTCCCAGTGAAACTATCAATATGAAAATATAGTTTTAGACTTCATTTATGTAAAGTAATGGGAAAATAACAATTTACCCCAACAGTGTTACTGCCGGCTTAATGTAATGAAAATGCAGACTCCAGGTAGTATTAAATGTACAATACACCTCGGGGAATCTGTTTTGCCTTTAATTCTTAAAGTGTTAATTAAAGGTCTGAATGTGAACTCGTATGTAACCATGCTGATTGACGATCGAATAACTGATGACCCTCCGAGTCATATGTAGTGATGTGACATTTTGTCACCCCTTGGCCTTTCGGCTGGGACTGTAGCTAGCAGTCGGGATGTGGGAGTGTCTGTCCCGTATAGATCTATACACACAATGCCCACTCTCCCTCCAGGAGACTCTGGTTACATGGTGATACCACTGTGACGTGTCGTATCGAGAAGTAGTATGTCACATTCTAATTATAATATATTCTCTTGTATGTTGTATAATGTATTTTATGTTATAATGTATAGAGTGTTCTCTTGTATAGTATATAGTATTCTCTTTGTATAGTATTTATCATGTATTGACTCATAGCTGTACTGACTCTGGTAGGTGTCATTGTAATAGTAGTAATGAGCAGAAATCCTTAACTATACCTATTATAGTTAAATAGAAATGTTGGTTGCATGCCTTTGATACACAAAGGTACTGAACTGAAGTGAAGACTTTTATATCCAACACAAATATATATGATATATAACTAAGAATTCAACGACAGTCGGACAAATAACAGAATACCCTAAGTCCACAACCAAACAAGGAACAGGAAATAAGGTGAGCTATTAGTCCTAAGTCCTTCAAGTCTTACTTATATAAATATATTAGTATAGATATGGTTTTGAAGATAAAACAAGTTTAAAAGGGTTTGAAAACAGTTTCAGCATTTAAAGAGTTTGATAAAAGGTTCGAAACACTTGAAAACCCAAAGTTTGATGGTAATTTGAAAGTAGCAACAAATCTTGTAGTATGTTCTAGTTATTAATCACATATGATTGATACAATAGCTACAACATTTCAACTTGTATTCCCCCCATAAAGCATTTAAAATCATTTAAAAAGGTTGATTTAGGGGTATGAACTCACCTGCAGTGAGTGGATTTGATGGAAATGTCGGGTAAGATGCTAGGTGTCAAGTGAGGACTTGAACACACACACGGATCCTATGTAACATGTAGTGATACATAAATGTATCTAATTAGTCAATTAATCACTAATTAAGCTAGTATAGGCACTTTAATACATGAAAACACTTTGATTCAAGTGCTAGGAGTGCTAAAGGGTTGCATCTAAGGAGAGTATGGCCTCACATTGGAGTTTACTCCTCAAATGGTAACCCTAAATGTGTTTATGGTTGATTGACCATTTCCCCCATGAGTTTACGGCCGTAAATTCATGGTAATGGTGCATTTGTGTGTTTTAAGGTCTTATACTTCACAAGAAATATCCCAGGTTCGAATCAAAGGCTTAGGAAGTGGTTAGGACTCGAAATGGCACACTTTTGGAGTTTACGGTCCTTGGACCACTCATTGGGAGTTTACGGTCGTAAACCCATGAGTTTACGGCCGTAAACTCATGACCACTTCATCCATTTCGTGTATTGTGGTTTCTAGTTCATGCATGCAAGGTTCTAGTCTCTTATTCAAGCCTTAGAAGGTGTTAGGGGCACCAAAACACCATTTGGTGGTCTTTACGGTTCAAGGATCTCCCTTGACCGTAAACATATATGTTCTTGGGGATTTTGATGTTCTTTCCATGGATTTACAAGTATACTAAGAAAATAACTAGCTAGGAGGAGTATACTTACTTATATGAAGCTTGTAAGAGTGTTTAGAGTCCAAAAACACTAGTGTGTGTTCTTGGTGTTTTGAAGAACACTTGAAGATCTAAGTAAAAATGAAGAATTCATGGATGAAATGATGTATAAACACTAGATTAAGTGTTGCATGTTCGAATCTAGGAAGGAAATACTTACATTTTGGCGGATTTGAAGAAATGATCTTATGATAGTTGAGAGAAAACTTAGGTGTTCTTGAAGTTGGAAGTGTGAAATGAGAGGGTGGGGAGTAAACTCATACTATATGCATGAGTTCAAGGTGGAGAGGAGTTTACGGCCCAAACTCCTCTTGTTTGGCCGTAAACACCTTGATATGGTGTAAGTTGTTCACTTGTTTACACATTACTCCTAGTAAAAACTCCCGTTTATTTGTTCGTCTGACGTATTTAAAATAAAACACCCAAACGGACTTAAAACCGACCAAAAATGTTTTAAAATGTATTTGACTATTATTTAAAGTGTTTCACTGTAGAAATTATACAAATGAAAATTTCGGGTTGTCACATCATCCCCCCGTTAGAGGGAATTTCGTCCCGAAATTAGAGTTCAGGCAACTAAGTTATTACAAAATAACTAAGTAAAAAGATGAGGATATTTAA
The DNA here is from genome assembly GCF_052849685.1 of Lactuca virosa. Lineage (NCBI taxonomy): Eukaryota > Viridiplantae > Streptophyta > Magnoliopsida > Asterales > Asteraceae > Lactuca > Lactuca virosa. Next base: position 150,676,412 of record NC_136428.1, on the reverse strand, counting down.
GTTTCATCTGATCCTCGCGCTCCCAAGTGAATTCAGGTCCTCGCTTGGCGTTCCAGCGAACCTTCACGATTGGGACGCGACTTTGTTCTGTTCGTTTGACCTCTCGGTCCATGATATCCACTGGTTCTTCCACGAAGTTGAGGCTCTCGTTAATCTCGATCTCGTCAAGTGGGATTACAAGAGTCTCATCGGATAGGCACTTTTTTAAGTTAGAGACGTGGAAGGTAGGGTGTACGTTACTTAGCTCGTGGGGAAGGTTGAGTTTGTAAGCTACGGGGCCGATTCTAGCGAGAATCTCAAAAGGCCCTTTGTATCTTGGATTCAGCTTTCCACGTTTTCTGAAACGTATCAAGCCTTTCCAGGGCGAGACTTTCAAAAGGAATCGGTCTCCCACCTGGAATTCCAAAGGTTTCCTTCGTTTGTCGGCGTAGCTTTTCTGTCGGTCTTTAGAGGCTTCCAATCGTTCACGAATCTGAACGATCTTCTCTGTCGTTTCCCGAATGATTTCCGGACCCGTCAGAGTGCTGTCAGGAACTCGTCCTTTAGCTAACTGAGTGTCACCCAGCTCAGCCTAGCACAGAGGGGATCTGCACTTCCGGCCGTAGAGGCTTCAAATGGAGCAGCCTTGATGCTCGTGTGATAACTGTTGTTGTAAGAGAATTCGACGAGAGGTAAGTGGGTATCCCATGCCTTCCCAAAGTCGATCACATAGGCTCGCAACATGTCCTCCAAGGTTTGGATGGTCCTCTCACTTTGTCCGTCGGTCTGAGGATGGTAGGCTGTACTCATGTCCAGCCTCGTTCCTAAGGAGTTTTGTAGTGACTGCCAGAACCTCGAAGTGAATCTACTATCTCTGTCGGAGATAATGGATATAGGAACACCATGTAGTCGTACGATCTCCCTAATGTAGGTTCTCGTGAGTTTCTCCATTTTGTCAGTTTCTTTGATGGGTAGGAAGTGTGCGGACTTGGTCAATCTGTCGACGATGACCCTTATGATATCAAGTCCACCCGTCATCTTGGGTAACTTGGTTATGAAGTCCATAGTGATCTGCTCCCACTTCCACTCAGGTATCTCTGGTTGCTGGAGTAGACCTGATGGTTTCTGGTATTCGACCTTGACCTTGGCGCAAGTAAGGCATTTACTCACAAAGGTAGCAATCTCTGCTTTCATGTTAGGCCACCAGTATGACTTTTTGAGATCCAGATACATCTTATCTGAACCCGGGTGGACGGAGTATCGAGTGTTGTGTGCTTCCTTCATGACCAAGTCTCTGAAGCCACCGTGTTTCGGTATCCAGATCCGGTCCATGAGATATAAGGCTCCGTCACCCTTGGCTTCCAGGTTCTTATCCATTCCTCGCAGGGATTCTCCCGCCACATTTTCAGGTTTCAAGGTTTCGAGCTGAGCCTCCTTTATCTGTGCGAAGAGATACGAATTGATATTCATAGCTAATGACTTGACACTTCGACCAGAATATTCCTTCCGACTTAGGGCGTCTGCTACTACGTTGGCTTTACCCGGATGATAACGAATTTCGCATTCGTAGTCATTGAGTAGCTCGACCCACCGTCGTTGTCTCATGTTGAGCTCTTTCTGGTTGAAGATGTGTTGGAGGCTTTTGTGGTCGGTATAGATAGTGCTCTTCGTACCATACAGATAGTGTCTCCAAATTTTTAGGGCGAACACAACCGCTCGTAATTCGAGGTCGTGTGTGGCGTAGTTGACCTCATGTGTCTTCAGCTGTCTTGAGGCACATGCGATGAACTTACCTCGTTGCATCATAACACAAACGAGCCCCTGATTGGATGCATCGTAGTATACCACAAATTCTTCTATCCCTCCGGGAAGGGATAGTATCGGTGCTGTGCATAAGGCTCGCTTCAGGGTTTGGAATGCCTTCTCTTGCTTCTCTTCCCAGTCAAAGGCCACGCCCTTCTGGTTCAATGTTGTAAGAGGTTTTGCAATTCGAGAGAAGTTTTGAATGAACCTGCGGTAGTAGCCAGTGAGACCTAGAAATTGGCGAATTTCCGTAGGCGCCTTTGGTGCTGACCACGTGTCCTAAGAATTCGACTCTTCGGATCTAAAATTCGCATTTAGAGAACTTCGCATAAAGCCTCTCCGATCGTAAAGTTTGCAGGACTTGTCGCAGATGATCGCTATGCTCTTACTCACTTCGAGAGTAGATAAGTATATCATCAATGAAGATGATGACGAACTGATCCAAGTAAGGACGGCATACTCTATTCATTAAGTCCATGAATATTGCAGGCGCATTGGTCAATCCGAATGGCATCACTACGAACTCGTAATGTCCGTAACGAGTTCGGAAGGCTGTCTTCGGGACATCCTCCTCAAGCACTCGTAACTGGTGATACCTGGATCTTAGATCAATCTTGGAAAAGTAACTCACCCCTTGCAGTTGGTCGAATAAATCGTATATACGAGGAAAAGGTTAACGATTTTTGACCGTCAGTTTGTTGAGTTCCCTGTAATCGATGCACATACGGAACGATCCGTCTTTCTTCTTTACGAACAAGACCGGTGCTCCCCAGGGTGAGAAGCTTGGTCTTATAAAGCCCTTCTTGAGCAGTTTGTTAAGTTAACCGGATAGTTCTTGCATCTCTGCAGGTGCTAGACGATAGGGTGACTTGGCTACGGGGGTCGCTCCCGGAATTAAGTCGATTCGGAATTCGACTTGACGTTGCGGAGGTAAACCCAGTAGTTCTTCAGGAATACGTCAGGGAAGTCGCGTACTACTGGGAGGTCTTTTAGGTCTTTTGTTTTCTGCCTCGTATCGACGACGTGTGCAAGGAATTCACGATATTCCTTACGCAAGTACTTCTGGGCTTGAATACTTGAGCTGATACGGAGGCTCGTACTGGGTTTGTCTCCGTAGATCAACAAGGTTTCGTTATTTGATAGGATCAGACGGATTGCTTTGTCAAAACACAGAATATCGGTACGATGGAGACTCAACCAGTCCATGCCTATGATGACATCGAAGCTATTGATTGCCTCTGGTATGAGGTCGATGGGAAATGAGTGATTTTCTAGCGTGAGGGTACAACCTATGTAGATCTCGTTAGAACTCTCTGTCTTTCCGTTAGCCATTTCTACGACGAAGGTTTCTTTTAGTGGTTGCGGTGATTGTTTAAGTAAGTTTTTAAAGTTTTGGTTTACGAAACTCCTCTCTGCTCCACTATCAAATAGGATACAAGCATAAGAGTTATCGAGAAGGAACGTACCCGTGACTACTGTGGGGTCTGCCACGACTTCATTGTGGCCAATAGCAAGTAGTCTCCATGTTCCTCCCGCATTCCCAGCTTTCGGACAATTTCTTTTGAAGTGCCCTGACTCGCCGCACCCGTAGCAGGCCTGGCTCACTCCTGCACCGGGAACCTGGGTGATGGGTTTGGGTGGTGTTCTACAAAACCGGGCGGTATGGCCCTTCGGGTCGCAATTAGCGCAGTGCATTTCCTGGCCGGGGCCGTTATGATGGAAGGAGAACTTGGTGCACTTGGGTAGGCTCCCTGCATATGGTTTGGCTGGTACAGGGGCAGCAGGAGTGGTGGCAGCATGGACAACCATCGTCTGTTGGTTCTTGGAAGAGGGTTAAGTTGATTTGCCCTTCTTTCGGTCCCAACCCTTCCTCTTGTTGTGAGATGTTTTGGTTGGCGCGGGGGTAATCATTGTATTTTTTGTTGGAGTAGAAGGAACCTCGTGATCGATGAGCCTTTGGACCAATTCTTTGGCACTATCAAAGGTCGCAGAGTGTGATGGTAGAACGTTCCCTCGATATGGGGGTACCAGACCCCAGATGTATCTTTCGATTTTCTTGCTTTCGGTGGGGACCATGTTGGGACATAGAGTCACCAGGTCGCAGAACCTGGTTGTATAAGCTACTATGTGGGTCCCCTTCATCTTGAGGCCCCACAGTTCCTCCTCCAGCTTCTGAATATCGCCCCTCGGGCAGTACTCCCTCGTCAGCAGGTCCTTTAGCGTATCCCAGCCCATGACGTTGGCTGTCACCAAGGAGAGTGATTTGACATGGCCATTCCACCACGTCAGGGCCCTTTCGGTGAAGGTGCAAGCAGCGAACTTTATCTTGCTTCGCTCCGGGCATGAGCACATCTCGAAGATTGCTTCTGTTCTCTTGATCCATTGGGACAGTGCAATGATCCCTCCGGTTCCGTTGAATTACGTTGGTTTGCAGCTGATGAAATCTTTATAGGTACACTCCCGTGCCCGTGGATGGATTTCACCATGGCTAGAGTTGGTTCCAGTCCCCGTTCCACTAACACCACCATAGTTTACTTGGGCCATGGTTGCGGTCACAGCTGTGGTCACCGCTGCTTGAAACATCACCGCATCGAACTGCGGAGGGGGTGGTGGTGGTGGAGTTTGATTCACAGGCGTGTTTCTGGTCGTACGCTTTCGAGGCGACATCTTTTACTGAAAGTTTATAAAGATGATGATAATAGTAAGAATCAATTGCAAGTATGATGAGAGTGTTTCATGGACTAAATCGCCATAGTCTAACTATTAGATAGAGGCATAACAATAGAGTAGGGAAACACAAGAGTAAGGACTTTCCAATAGATTAGATAACTGCCAATATTACTTGTATTACTGATGTAAAATGAGTTCAGAAAAGTTGACCTAACAGTAGGTCTTACATCAAACAATAAGGAAAATGTTGACAGTTTAGAAGTCTAATTAGACTACTTTTAGAAGTTAGGAATATTTTACAGACAAGTGCTTCCTAAAGCACAGAAAGAAAGGCTATTCCTTAATTCAAAAGTAAAGATGAGTTGACATCTTCTACCGGCGACGGCTATCCCTCGGACGAATCCTTAGGTCGGCCAGTTGACGTACAACTTCCTGAAGATGTCGTTCATGCGCTCTCTGACGCACTCGGAGTTCCATGACCTCGGCTCGGGATGCAGCTAATTGCTGCTGCAGGGTCTCATTGGTCCTCCTAGTCCTATCTACCGTCTGTTCGAGTTGGCGAATACGAACTGTGTTTAGGTTAGAGTTAGCGTCAATTTCCACTACCCTGTCAATGGCTGCATGACCTTGCTCGATATTCCGAGAAATCCTACGAACCATGATGGGTAGGACCTGGTCAGCTGAACCTCCCTCGCTTATATTGTAGAAGCTTCAGTCCCCGTTGAAGGGTAAAGGTTGACCCTGCTCATCACTCCATTGGTTCAAGGTTGTTGCCCACATGGGAGTGGGACCTTGGAATGTCGGACGGGGGTTGGGGTTTGGAGTTACTGTGGGTAAGTTGTTGACTTCTGGTTCGGAGTCAGAGCTATCCGAAAAGCCTTCTGCGCGGTGATCATCCAAAGGGATCGGGTGATCATCTTCTGACTCTTCATCAAGCCATCCTCCAATGCCTTGGTTTGGATAGTACGGATCGCCAGGGAGATGAAAGCCATCCATGCTATCTATGCGAGAATAGGGAAAAGAATAGTTAATAGACATACTAATCTAAGATAGTTATAAGATGATCGTCATTAGTTGATTCAATACTTGCATAGTGCATACCAATTACATGCAACCGAAACAGGATAGACCTTCGAATAAGTGACCCTAACTCTAAATCCACAACCAAATAAGGAGCAGGAAGTAAAGCAAAGATCACAGATTCTAAGTCTATAGCGCCTTAGTCACATGTAACCATAGAGCATCCACTTAGCAACTATTGTCCTACTAGTAACGACCTTTTTAGTTCTCACATATGTAATTCGTAGTAATGCAGAATACTCCTATAGTATTCTTGTTCTAATGCTCTTGTAGTAGTATTGGTAAGTTTTTAGAATTGTTGCAACACCACAATCATTCTTAGGCACATGCTAGTTAATCCTCAGAAAATATAATTGATCAGGCTATATCCCCTTAGGTTTGACCATATGTCTCTAAGCCTAATTATGCTGTTCAACAACCGTAATACTTTTGTTCTGTTCTAGTATGATACTGACACTGGTATGGATAAATGTATATATATATACTTAGTTAAATATTTTATTATTTAAAAGTATATATTCTTGGTCAGAGTGTTTTAATCTCGTTGTGTTTATAGTTCGTATATCTTTTATCGGTTGATATACTTGATTCACTATAAACAGTGCTCTGATACCAATCTGTCACACCCCAAAACCGAGAACGGCGGAAACGTTCTGGGGTGGAGGACGTCATGTACAGTATCATAACAATGCATAATAGTAAAGGCAAGCAACAACATCCATTGCATTAATATAATAATTGTAATACAATCGTGTTCTGTAAAGTTTATAAGACACCAAAAGTAATTTCAAAATAAAATATGAGTCTTGTATGTGCTCCATCTTCTCAAAAGCTTCATCGGTACCTGTCTACTGATGACCTGAGAATTCAAGTTATTTTGAAAGCGAGTATCAGCATAAAGCTGGTGAGTTCATAAGTATTTAGTGTCATTACTTGTATAAAAATGTTTACAACCATGTAGTATAATAACTGATTTCAATGTTTGAAAATATTATAATCCTTAGAAAACCTTATGTTTTCCAGTAAAAGTAGTCTTCTACCAAGACTCAATTGTTTGTATAATTGTTCTTTCATAAATGTAAAGAATTTTCCCAGTGAAACTATCAATATGAAAATATAGTTTTAGACTTCATTTATGTAAAGTAATGGGAAAATAACAATTTACCCCAGCAGTGTTACTGCCAACTTAATGTAACGAAAATGCAGACTCCAGGTAGTATTAAATGTACAATACACCTCGGGGAATATGTTTTGCCTTTAATTCTTAAAGTGTTAATTAAAGGTCTGAATGTGAACTCGTATGTAACCATGCTGATTGACGATCGAATAACTGATGACCCTCCGAGTCATATGTAGTGATGTGACATTTTGTCACCCCTTGGCCTTTCGGCTGGGACTGTAGCTAGCAGTCGGGATGTGGGAGTGTCTGTCCCGTATAGATCTATACACACAATGCCCGCTCTCCCTCCAGGAGACTCTGATTACACGGTGATACCACTGTGACGTGTCGTATCGAGAAGTAGTATGTCACATTGTAATTATAGTATATTCTCTTGTATATTGTATAATGTATTTTCTGTTATAATGTATAGAGTGTTCTCTTGTATAGTATATAGTATTCTCTTTGTATAGTATTTATCATGTATTGACTCATAGCTGTACTGACTCTGGTAGGTGTCATTGTAATAGTAGTAATGAGCAGAAATCCTTAACTATACATACTATAGTTAAATAGAAATGTTGGTTGCATGCCTTTGATAAACAAAGGTACTGAACTGAAGTGAAGACTTTTATATCCAACATAAATATATATGATATATAACTAAGAATTCAACGACAGTCGGACAAATAACAGAATACCCTAAGTCCACAACCAAACAAGGAACAGGAAATAAGGTGAGCTATCAGTCCTAAGTCCTTCAAGTCTTACTTATATAAATATATTAGTATAGATATGGTTTTGAAGATAAAACAAGTTTAAAAAGGTTTGAAAACAGTTTAGCATTTAAAGAGTTTTATAAAAGGTTCGAAACACTTGAAAACCCAAAGTTTGATGGTAATTTGAAAGTAGCAACAAATCTTGTAGTCTGTTCTAGTTATTAACCACATGTGATTGATACAATAGCTACAACATTTCAACTTGTATTCCCCCCATAAAGCATTTAAAATCATTTAAAAAGGTCTATTTAGGGGTATGAACTCACCTGCAGTGAGTGGATTTGATGGAAATGCCGGGTAGGATGCTAGGTGTCAAGGGAGGACTTGAACACACACACAGATCCTATGTAACATGTATCGATACATAAATGTATCTAATTAGTCATTTAATCACTAATTAAGCAAGTATAGGCACTCTAATACATGAAAACACTTTGATTCAAGTGCTAGGAGTGCTAAAGGGTTACATCTAAGGAGAGTATGGCCTCACATTGGAGTTTACTCCTCAAATGGTAACCCTAAATGTGTTTACGGTTGATAGACCATTTCCCCCATGAGTTTACGGCCGTAAACTCATGGTAATGGTGCATTTGTGTGTTTTAAGGTCTTATACTACACAAAGAAATGTCGTAGGTTCCAATCAAAGGCTTAGGAAGTGGTTAGGGCTCGAAATGGCACACTTTTGGAGTTTACGGTCCTTGGACCACTCCTTGGGAGTTTACGGTCATAAACCCATGAGTTTACGGCTGTAAACTCATGACCACTTCATCCATTTCGTGTTTTATGGTTTCTAGTTCATGCATGCAAGGTTCTAGTCTCTTATTCAAGCCTTAGAAGGTGTTAGGGGCACCAAAACACCATTTGGTGGTGTTTACGGTTCAAGGATCTCCCTTGACCGTAAACATATATGTTCTTGGGGATTTTGATGTTCTTTCCGTGGATTTACAAGTATACTAAGAAAATAACTAGCTAGGAGGAGTATACTTACTTATATGAAGCTTGTAAGAGTGTTTAGAGTCCAAAAACACTAGTGTGTGTTCTTGGTGTTTTGAAGAACACTTGAAGATCTAAGTAAAAATGAAGAATTCATGGATGAAATGATGTAGAAACACTAGATTAAGTGTTGCATGTTCGAATCTAGGAAGGAAATACTAACATTTTAGCAGATTTGAAGAAATGATCTTATGATAGTTGAGAGAAAACTTGGGTGTTCTTGAAGTTGCAAGTGTGAAATGAGAGGGTGGGGAGTAAATTCACGCTATATGCATGAGTTCAAGGTGGAGAGGAGTTTACTGCCCAAACTCCTCTTGTTTGGCCGTAAACACCTTGATATGGTGTAAGTTGTTCGCTTGTTTACACATTACTCCTAGTAAACACTCCTGTTTATTTGTTCGTCTGACGTATTTAAAATAAAACACCAAAACGGACATAAAACCGGCCAAAAATGTTTTAAAATGTATTTGACTATTATTTGAAGTGTTTGACTGTAGAAATTATACAAATGAAAATTTCGGGTTGTCACACTGCTCCGAAGCAAACTCCGGGCAAAACATCGCCCTCTCAGTGAACATCCTGGTGATCTCCGTCACCGACTCTGAACCCTGCTTCAGTTCCAGGAACTCCTAAGCCAACCTCTCTCTCTCTCCACCTACGGAACATAACGAGTACTGAACATTTCCCGGAACTGATCCCAAGAAACCGCAGCCCGCTGCGCATCAGAATAAGATCCCGTAGTCAACCTCCACCAATCCTTCACCCCGAACCTCAAAAGTTTCAGAGCACACCTCACCCTATGAGCCGTAGGGCATGAACACGTGAAGAAACAACCCTCCACGTCTGACAACCATCTCATAGCAACGATCGGATCCTTAACTCAATCGAAAGTAGGGGGCTTCGTATTGTCGAAATCCCGATACTGAAAGCCCCGACTGGCTCCTCCCCCTGCCGCTGCCACAGCTGCTGCGGCTGCCGCGGCCGCTGTCTCTGCCAGAGCTGCATAGCGCTCATCAAAATACTCAACCATTGCGGTCTTGATCGACCCAAACAGTTCCGGCAACTCAGCTCGGAACATAGCAGCAACATCATCATGCAGGATATCACGAATCCTAGCATCCAACTCATCCGTTCTCATCTGACCAATGACTTCGGGTGGTACTGGTCCATCCTGACCACCCTCTCCTGATCCCGATCCCGAACCGGATCCTGCCTCGAAACGTCTCGCATCCGCCATACTTAAATGAACCATAAGAACCTCAGATACCTCGCCTAACCGCCGAGAGCTAACCTCAAACCAACAACCTAGGGGTTATGACTTCCTTGACACGCGTATGGGTCATGTGCTTTCAGTAGTACGGGCCCATACTACCTTCCACACCTACCCATATTTGTCTCAAGTATCACCACAACGCTCTAAGCACAAACATACATAGCAAGCACTCAATCCTCACCCCTAGAGGAATACCGAATATCTCATATCAAGAAAACCCTAGGCTAGCAGGCATCACAAATCAGGCAATTCTATAATGCAATTCCTGAAGATCCCTAGCCTGGTACTAGCATGCTGTTCTAACATATCACAAAAACAAATAACTTTTATGGTATTTTGGGGTAACTTATTGGCTCCGGCTGATCGTATCCTCTGTGTCCTCCTTTACTTATTTTGAAAACCTTTTGAAAACTATTTTTGAAAATCTCTCCTTGATCTAAGATAGGATTCACACGAATGTTCCTCCAATTCACTCAAACCAAGGCTCTGATACCAACTTGTAACGACCAAAAAATTCAACCAATTTAAAACATTTTATTTCATTCAAAAACCATTAAGTTCATACATCTTGTTTTCAAAATAGTTTAAACATCAGAGTATCCCCCAGAACCATATCACATAGATCATAAAACATGAGGAGCGGTACGATTACGCCTTCGCCTTGCCACAATCTCCTGAAGCACCTGAAACAATAAACCATAACTGTAAGCCCGAAAGCTTAGTGAGTTCCCCCAAGGTACCCATACACACATAAACATACGCATACAGCAAAGAACAACATACTATGGGTCCAATCAACCTTCCGGTTGGAATACCCCTGGCCCTCAACCATCGGGTTGGAATGCCTACATACTACGAGCCCAATCATCCTACCGGGATGGAATACTCTCGGCCCACAACCATCGGGTTAGAATGCCCATACACCTATACGTACAACAATAACTACTATGGGTCCAATCATCTTGCAAGATGGAATACCCCAGGCCCCTCAACCATCGGGTTGGAATGCCAACATAATATGATTCCAATCATCCTACCGGGATGGAATACTCCTGGCCCACAACCATCGGGTTGGAATGCCCCACTTCCTATACATACAGTAACTACTACTACTATGGGTCCAATCATCCCTCAGGATGGAATACCCCAGGCCCACAACCATCGGGTTGGAATGCCAACCTACTATGAGTCCAATCATCCTACCGGGATGGAATACTCCTGGCCCACAACCATCGGGTTGGAATGCCCCACACTAGCAAACATGCACACATAATAGGCAACCACATAGCACGCTACATAACCAACATATTAGGGCCATATCATCCTATCGGGATGGAATACCCTCTGCTACTGCTCAACATACAAAACCCGCAGGTAACCTCCTACCAGCGTACATAAGGCAAGACCAACTACAGGTCTATAAATAACCACTACCTAACTACCAGGGCACTGATCTAACAGAACTAGCCATCACTTAACTATCCCTTCCTCTAGGATACTAAGCTAACAAGGCATATCCTCATATCATTATCCTATCTACCAGGATACTAGCAAGCATATCATCACATAACATAACAAGCTCTAAACAACAATTCAAAGGGTCGGCCTTGGTGCCTTAGACCCTTGAGTACAGTGAGGATAACTCACCTGAAATGAAGAACCGAACCACGGAAGCACACACCTGAAGCACTGCTCCAAACTCCAACACCTATTGCCATCAATGGACCATTGACATAAGTAACCAATCACCATAACACCCTTGAAGGTCAAAGTCAAAGTCCAGGCCAAAGTCAAACTTCCTCACTGACTCTACTCGCCGAGTCAACCCGTTGACTCGTCGAGTCCTTATACTCTGAAAACTCTTAGAACACGACTCAACTCGCCGAGTCACCCCAAGACTCGTCGAGTCCAACGATCTCCGAGTCCCATCCTGCTCAACTCACAGAGTCACCCCTCGCCGAGTTGTTCTTCCAACTCGCCGAGTCCATGATCATGTTCATACAACTCATCGAGTACACCCATGTGACTCGCCGAGTGTCTCCAGCTCTCAATCCATACAGTGGCTTTTCGAGCCATCCAGGGGCTCCAATCCATAGATCCACTCTTCTACAGTCTAACCCTCACATAAAGTGACAAACATTACGTGAAACCAAGGAGCTATAGGCCCAAAACACTCTAGGGCTAGGATTTATGACAAAGGGGCTTCACCAAAAACTCTTAGACATAAGCTTTATGACATTTTGGACCATCATAAGCCTAGATCTGAAGTAGAAACCTCAGATCTAAGCCTCTAACTCGAAATAGCTCTCAATCATACCAAAAATGCCCCAATCTCAAATGATAATAGATCTAGATGCAAAAGAGCCCAAGCAACAGATTATTACCTCCAATATAAGCTCCAACTGAAGTAGATCCCGGATCTACACCACTCCTTTGCAGCAAGTCTCTTGATCGTCAAGCCCCTTTCCACCAAAATCACTTATCTAGGCTCCAAATTGCTTCCAAGGGCTCTCACTCACGATTTAGGGTTTCTGGATCTCAAAAGGGTAGTAAAGAGGTTGAGGGTGGGTTATAATGTGCTTTATATAGGGCACAACCCCCGGGATTAGAGTTTTCTCTCTTCAGCACCAACTCGTCGAGTCCAAGCCGCCGACTCGGCGAGTTGGCCACTTAAACCGCGACAGAATCCCGCTCCGACTCGGCGAGTAAGCAGATCTACTCGTCGAGTCCCTTTCCTAAATTTACACTTTTGGCCCTTCATTGAACTTCTGAAATTTAGGGTGTTACACTTGCGCTGTTGTGTCCTGGTATGATTACGTCTGAAGGAAAGAAAGTCGAACGATTCATCTGGGGTTTGACGACTCCCATTCAGGGTAACGTGATTGCCTCAAAACCTGAGACCTACGACAGTGCAAAGGCGCCTGACCAAGAAACTTTATGATCGCAGTGATAAGAAAAGTACCAAAACAAACGAGGGAGAGAGCAAAATAGAAGGAGGAAGTAAGAAGAACTGGGGGGAACAAGCGAAAAGGACGACAGAATTCAGGGCCATCCAAGAAACCACAGACAGTAGCGGTTCACTCTGCTGCCGCTCCAGCCGCACCAGCCCCAACCGCTCCAGTCTCAACCCCAACCGCACCAACCAAGTCATACGCGGGATCCAATCCCAAATGTGACAAGTGTAACTATCACCACTACAGGGCATGCAAGGATTTCCAATGCACCAACTGTAATCGAAAAGGACACACTGTCCGGTATTGCAAGATGCCCCCACAACAAAACAAACAATCCAATGACAACAACGCCGGAGCCAACCGCGCATGTTACGGATGCGGGGAAACCGGCCATTTTAAACATAACTGCCCCAAGAACAACAATCAGAACGCATGAAGGGTCTTAACCATGGGGCAAGGAGAAGCAGTGCAAGATCCAACAGTGATGACTGACACGTTTCCCCTCAACAACTCTTATGCGTGCGTTTTATTGGATAGTGGTGCTGAGCGAAGTTTCGTAAGCCACGAATTCAAACACCTACTCAATTAAAATCCTCACAAATTGAACGAAACTTATACGGTCAAAATGGCCAACGGTAAAAAGGAATCAACCAACGATATCTACGTAGGGTGCACACTAACATTAAACAATCACTCCTTCCCAATCAGTTTGATGCCCGTTAATATTAAGAGCTTTGATGTGATTGTTGGCATGGATTGGTTAAGCCCCCACCATACTGAAATTATGTGTCACGAGAAGGTCGTTCGTCTTCACCTAGCCAACAATGAAACTCTAATAGTTTATGGCGATAAACCTGGCTCAAACCACTAACACATTTCTTGCATCCAAGCACAAAAGTGCTTGCATCCAAGCACAAAAGTGCTTGCATAAGAAGAATCACGCCTTTCTTGCTCATTTTGTGGATAAAACGAAGGAGGATAATAGCATTAACGATATTCCTGAAGTACGCAACTTTCCCGACGTATTTCCTGAGGAATTGCCTAGAATACCTCCCGAGTGCCAAGTCGAGTTCCGAATCGATCTTGTACCTGGAGCCACCCCAATCGCCAAATCACCCTACAGGTTAGCTCCTGCTGAAATGAAAGAGTTATCTAGTCAACTAAGCGAGCTTCTCGACAAAGGATTCATCAGGCCGAGCTTTTCACCTTGGGGAGCTCTGGTTCTGTTTGTCAAGAAGAAAGACGGGTCTTTCAGAATGTGCATAGATTATCGAGAACTAAACAAACTCACCGTCAAGAATCGATACCCACTTCCCCGAATCAATGATCTATTCGACCAGCTCCAAGGAGCCAGCTAATTTTTGTCACACCCCAAAACCAAGAACGGCGGAAACGTTCTGGGGCGGAGGACGTCATGTATAGTATCACAACACATAAATATAGTAAACAAGCAAACAACATCATCCATTGCATTTAATAATGTATTTTAATACAAGTGTGTTCTGTACAGTTTATAGACACCAAAAATATGAATCAAAATAAAAGACGAGTCTTGTAAGTGCTCCATCTTCTCAAAAGCTGGCATCGGTACCTGTCTACTGATGACCTGAGAATACAAGTTATTTTGTAAGAGTTTATCAGCATTAAAGCTGGTGAGTTCATAAGTATTTAGTGTCATGTTTTGTATAAAAATGTTTCTAAGTATTCGAATGTAAGAGTACGTAAAATGTTTGTAAGTGTTTGTTTGTGTTTCCTAGAAAACCCTATGTTTTCCATTAAAAGCAGCCTTCTACCAAGGCATCGAGTGTAATGTATGTTTGTTAATTGTAAAAGTAAGTATTTTTCCCAAACGTGACTATCATTAGTAAAATATAGTTTTACATTACATTTCACGTGAGGAGGTCACGACGTAGATATAATGGGAAAATAATGAAGTACTGTAGTGTAATAATATTATAATTATTATTGAACTAACTACCTTAATCCAATTGTTAATTAAGGTATAATGTGATGTAATTGTAACCATACTTGATCGACCTAGTGAAACACGACGCTCGAAGACATCGAGATGTTATGACATTCATCACCCGAAGACCTGCAGGTCCCACTGTAGCTAGCATCAAGGTGTAGGATGGTCATTCCAGTATAGATCTATACACGAATTCACGCTCTCCCTTCAGGAGACTCTGGATACAAGACGAGCCACGACATAAATGCCGTGCCCAGAAGTAGTGCCTCATATTTATTGCATAGTGTGTATATAGTGTATGTAATAGTGTAGTGAATGTCTTTCCTGATCCTCATCATAGTGAGTTCTTTAGTGTAGTATATAGTGTGTATGAATAGTATGTATTAGTGTATGTTCTCTCTGACTCTCATTATAGTATGTTCAGTTGTATAGTGTAGTGTATTGTTTACAGTATGTATTGACTCGTGTATGAACTGACTCATTGTATGTTACATTGTACTAGAAGTAGTAAGTAGTATATCATCAAACTATACTTATTATCGTTTACTAGTAAGATCGTTTGTAGAGCTGAGTGTATTGAAGTAAGACAAAAAGCTTTTATGTCTATACATATACACATGATATATAACTAAGGATTAAACGAAACTAGGACAAACAATAGGGGACTCTAAGTCCACAACCAAACAAGGAACAGGAAATAGAGCGTATTATCGGTCCTAAGTCTTTCAAACCTTACTTATATAACCATATATGTATTGGACATGATTTAACAATATATTAGTGTAAAGAGTTTTGAAAGTAAAGATTTGGACGCTGAAACTAAGTTTTATGAAAGGTTTAACATGTGAAAGTGTTCGGAAATTATTTGAAGCGGTTTTGTTGACAAGACAGTTTTAAGCATAGTAAATCCATTAGCATACTAGTTATTAATCACATGTGATTGATATAATGACTATATGTTCCAACTTGTATTCCCCCCCCCCCCCCCATAAAAGCATTTAAACACATTTAAAAGGTTAATTAAGGGGGTATGAACTCACCTGTAGTGAGTGGTTTGGATGAACGGATCCTAAGTAACATATAATAACACATATATATACCCAATTAACATATAATAACACATATATGTACCCAATTAGTCATTTAACAACTAATTAATCAAGTAAATACACCCTAAAACGTGGATACCACTTTGATTCAAGTGCTAGTAGTACATTGGGGTGGCATCTAAAGGTTGTATGGCATTGCATTTTAGTTTATGGCCCAAGGACCACTCCTTAAGGAGTTTACGGTCTAAGGTCACTTCCCCCATGAGTTTACGGCCGTAAACTCATGGTACTAAGTGTCATTTGGTGATTTAAGGTCTTATAAGTCAAGAGTAAGCATTCTATGATCAAGTCCAAGCCTTTGGAAGCATTAGGGGCACAATCTCACCTCATTATAGAGTTTACGGCCTAAGGACCATTTCCTTATGAGTTTACGGTCGTAAACTCTATGGGGACTTCGTTTCTTTGATGTTTAAGGTCCTAAACACTTTAAGGAAGTGATCTAGACTAGTGTCCAAGGCCAAGGAAGGGACTAGGGTGCACTTTGCCCCACTTATAAGGGTTTACGGCCCAAGAACATTCCTTGGCCGTAAACACCTTTGATCTTATGATTCATTGTGTTTTCTAGGTGTAAACAAGTTCATATGAAGTGTATAACAAGCTAGGATAAGTGTACTTACAATCTAGAAGCTTGATTGGGTGTTTAAGGTCCAAGAACAGTAGTGTGTGTTCTTGGTGTTTTGAAGAACACTTGAAGATCTAAGTGAAAACCAACAATGAATGGATGAAATGATGTATAACTACTAGATGTTAGGTTATAACAACAAATCAAGTTAAGAAACACTAACGTTTTCGAAAGATTGGGAGAAGAGTGGGATGATACTTGAGAGAGAATGGTGAGAGTTCTTGAGGTGGGAAGTTGGAGAATGAGAGAATAAAGAGTAAACTCATGCCTAAGGCATGAGTTTGTGGCCTTAAGGGAGTTCACGGCCCAAACACCTTTTGTTTGGCTGTGAACACCAACAGCAAGGTGTTGATTGTTTCATTGGTACCCCGATATCCTAGAAATTACTTCCTTTTATCCGTTCGTTTCAAGAATAATTATTAAAAATACTCAAACGGACTTTAAACCGGCTAAAAATTAGCTGAAAAGTATTTAACTTTTAATTGAAGTGCTTGACTGTAGGGTTTGCACGAATGAAAATTTCGGGTTGTCACATCATCCCCCCGTTAGAGGGAATTTCGTCCCGAAATAAGAGTTTAAGCAAATAAAGTAGTTACAAATAACTAAGCGAATAGATGAGGATATTTCAATTTCATTTGATCCTCGCGCTCCCATGTGAATTCCGGTCCTCGCTTGGCGTTCCAGCGAACCTTCACTATTGGGATGCGACTTTGCTTCGTTGGCTTGACCTCACGGTCCATGATCTCTACAGGTTCTTCCACAAAGTTAAGGCTCTCGTTGATCTCGATCTCGTCGAGGGGAATTACAAGAGTCTCGTCGGAGAGACACTTTTTCAAGTTTGAGACGTGGAATATAGAATGTACGTTACTGAGTTCGCACGGTAGATTGAGTTTGTAAGCTACTGGGCCGATTCGAGCAAGAATCTCGAAAGGCCCTATGTATCTTAGATTCGGCTTTCCACGCTTTCCGAAGCGTATCAAGCCCTTCCAAGGTGAGACTTTCAAAAGAACGCGGTCTCCTACCTGGAATTCCAAAGGTTTCATTCGTTTGTCTGCGAAGCTTTTCTGTCGGTCTCTAGAGGCTTTCAATCATTCACGGATCTGAACGATCTTCTCTGTCGTTTCCCGAATGATCTCTGGACCTGTGAGAGTGCTGTCAGGAATTTGTCCTTTAGCTAACTGTGTGTCACCCACCTCAGCCCAGCACAGAGGGGATCTGCACTTTCGGCCATAGAGGGCTTCAAATGGAGCAACCTTTATGCTCGTGTGATAACTGTTGTTATAGGAAAATTCGACAAGGGGTAAGTGAGTATCCCATGCCTTCCCAAAATCAATCACACTGGCTCTCAGCATATCTTTCAGTGTTTGGATAGTCCTCTCACTTTGTCCGTCGTTCTGTGGGTGGTAGGCTGTACTCATGTCCAGCCTCGTCCCTAGGGAACTTTGTAGCGACTGCCAAAACCTTGAAGTGAACCTACTATCTCTATCAGAGATAATGGATCCAGGGACACCATGTAGTCATACGATTTCCCTAATGTAAGTTCTTGTAAGCTTCTCTATTTTGTCAGTCTCTTTGATTGGTAGGAAATGCGCGGATTTAGTCAATCTATCGACGATGACCCAAATGGTATCAAGTCCACCCGTTGTCTTGGGTAACTTGGTTATGAAGTCCATAGTAATCCGCTCCCATTTCCACTCCGGTATCTCTGGTTGTTGAAGTAAGCCCGATGGTTTATGGTATTCGACCTTAACCTTTGCGCAAGTAAGACATTTACTCACGAAGGTAGCAATCTCTGCTTTCATGTTAGGCCACCAGTATTGCTTTTTAAGATCAAGATACATCTTATCTGAACCCGGGTGGACGGAATATCGAGTGTTGTGCGCCTTGGTCATGACCAAGTCTCTGGAGCCACCGTGTTTCGGTGTCCAGATCCGGTCCATGAGAAATAAGGCTCCGCCACCCTTGACTACCAGATTCTTCTACATCCCTCGCAGGGATTCACCCGCCACATTTTCAGGTTTCAAGGCTTCGAGCTGAGCCTCCTTAATTTGTGTGGACAGGTGCGAATGGATAGTCATAGTCAAAGATTTGACTCTTCGACCAGAATATTCTTTCCGACTTAGGGCGTCTGCTACTACATTGGTTTTACCCGGATGATAACGAATTTCACATTGGTAATCATTGAGTAGCTCGACCCACCGTCGTTGCCTCATGTTGAGTTCCTTCTGGTTGAATATGTGTTGTAGGCTTTTGTGGTCTGTAAAGATCGTGCTTTTAGTACCATACAGGTAGTGTCACCAGATCTTTAGAGCAAACACAACTGCTCCTAGCTGAAGATCGTGTGTGGTGTAGTTCACTTCATGTGACTTCAGCTGTCTTGAGGCATAGGCGATGAACTTACCTCGTTGCATCAGAACACAGCCGAGTCCTTGATTTGACGCATCGCAGTAGACTACGAAGTCTTCTATTCCTTCGGGAAGGGATAGTATTGGTGTGGTGCACAAAGCTCGTTTCAACGTTTGGAATGCCTTCTCTTGTTTCTCTTCCCAGTCAAAGGCCACGCCCTTCTGGGTCAACGTTGTAAGAGGTTTCGCAATTCGGGAGAAGTTTTGTATGAATCTGCGGTAGTAGCCAGCGAGGCCTAGAAATTGGCGAATTTCTGTAGGCGTCCTCGGTGCTGACCAATTCTCAATGGCCTTAATTTTGGAAGGGTCTACGTGGATTCCCTCTTTGCTAACCACGCGTCCTAAGAACTCGACCCTTCGGATCTAAAATTCGTATTTAGAGAACTTCGCGTAGAGCTTCTCAGTTAGTAGGGTTCCTAGGACTTGCCGCAAATGATCACCATGTTCCTCCTCACTTCTAGAGTAGATAGTATGTCATCGATGAAGACGATAACGAACTGATCCAAGTAAGGACGACATACTCGATTCATTAGATCCATGAATACTGCGGGCGCATTCGTCAACCCGAATGGCATCACCACGAACTCGTAGTGTCCGTAACGAGTTCGGAAGGCTGTCTTCAGAACATCCTCCTCCAACACTCGCAATTGGTGATACCCGGACCTCAGATCAATCTTTGAGAAGTAAGACGCCCCTTGCAGTTGGTCAAACAAATCGTCTATGCGAGGCAAAGGATAACGAGTTTTAACCGTTAGCTTGTTGAGCTCCCTGTAGTCGATGCACATTCAAAACGATCCGTATTTCTTCTTGACGAACAAGACCGGTCCTCCCCAGGGTGAGAAGCTTGGTCTAATAAAGCCCTTGCTGAGCAGTTCGTTAAGTTGACCGGATCAGCTGGTGCTAGGCGATAAGGCGATTTGGCTACAGGGGTAGCTCCCGGAACTAAATCGATTCGGAACTCGACTTGTCGCTGCAGGGGTAACCCTGGCAGTTCTTCTGGAAAGATGTTGGGAAAGTCGCGTACTACGGGGATGTCCTTCAGGTCTTTGGTTTCTTGGCTCGTATCAACAACGTATGCAAGGAATGCACGATGTTCCTTACGTAGGTACTTTTGAGCTTGAATAAGGCTAGTGTCGGGTTTGTCGCCGTAGATAATAAGAGTTTCGTTAGACGGAAGATTAAGGCGTACAGCCTTCTCATAGCACATGATGTCAGCACGATGAATACTCAACCAATCCATGCTGACGATGACGTCGAAACTTTTAATCGAGACCGGCATGAGGTCGATAGGAAATGAATGGCTATCTAGAGTTAGAGTACATCCTATGTATATGCTACTAGTACTCTCAGTCTTCCCATTAGCCATTTCTACAGTGAATGGTTCCTTAAGTGCGCGTGGTTGTCGTTTAAGTATGCGTGCAAATTCTGATTTATGAAACTTCTCTCCGCTCTGCTATCAAATAGTATGCATGCATAAGAGTTTTCCAGGAGAAACGTACCAGTCACCACCGTAGGGTCAGCAACTGCTTCTCCGTGGCCTATAGCCAGAACTCTTCTCGCTCCACCAGCATTTCTTCCTTTGGGGCAGTCCCTTTTATAGTGGCCCACTTCGCCACATCCATAGCATGACTGAGTCACACCAGCACCAGGGACCTGGTTGATTGGCCTTGCCGGGGATTTACAGAAGCGGACAGTGTGTCCCTTCTTGTTGCAGTTGGAGCACTGCAATTCTCGGCAGGGTCCATTGTGGTGGAAGCTGCACTTGTTGCACTTAGGCAAGTTTCCAGCGTACTACTTCACCGGAGCAGCAGCGGTAGGTGCTATCGCGGCATGAACCGCCACAACCTGCTGCTTTTTCGCAGCTTTCTGCTTTTTCTTGTCATCCCAAAACTTTCGCTTGTTGTCAGCGGGTTTGGAAGGTTCGGGGATGGCTAGGGTTGTTGTTGCAGACGGGGTACGGACCCCATGGTCAATGAGACGCTGTGCCATTCGCTTGGCACTGTCGAAGGTAGTGGGGTTTGAAGCTAACATATTCCCCTGAACCGGAGGCAACAGCCCCCAGATATACCTCTCTATCTTCTTTCCCTCCGTGGGAACCATGTTGGGACAGAGGGCCACTAGTTCGCTGAATCTGGCGGTATAAGAAACTATGTCAGTGCCCTTCATGGTTAGGCTCCACAGCTCCTGTTCCAACTTCTGGATTTCGCCCCTTGGGCAATATTCCTCTATCATGAGGTCTTTCAGAGTTTTCAACACTTACGTTTTCGGAAGATCGGGAGAAGAGTGGGATGATACTTGAGAGAGAATGGTGAGAGTTCTTGAGGTGGGAAGTTGGAGAATGAGAGAATGAAGAGTAAACTCATGCCTAAGGCATGAGTTTGCGGCCTCAAGGGAGTTCATG
The DNA here is from genome assembly GCF_052849685.1 of Lactuca virosa. NCBI lineage: Eukaryota > Viridiplantae > Streptophyta > Magnoliopsida > Asterales > Asteraceae > Lactuca > Lactuca virosa. Next base: position 150,655,216 of record NC_136428.1, on the reverse strand, counting down.
GCCCAAACCCCTTTTGTTTGGTCGTGAACACCTAACCAAGGTGTTGATTGTTTCATTGGTACCCCGATATCCTAGAAATTACTTCCTTTTATCCGTTCGTTTTCAAGAATAATTATTAAAAATACTCAAATGGACTTTAAACCGGCTAAAAATTAGCAGAAAAGTATTTAACTTTTAATTGAAGTACTTGACTGTAGGGTTTGCACGAATGAAAATTTCGGGTTGTCACAATTTTCCAAGATAGATCTGAGGTCCGGATACCATCAACTAAGAGTCCGGGAGGAGGATATCCCAAAGACTTCTTTCCGAACCCGTTATGGGCATTTCGAATTCGTTGTCATGCCTTTTGGTCTCACAAACGCACCTGCAACTTTTATGGACCTAATGAACCGAGTCTGTCGGCCGTTTCTCGACAACTTCGTAATTGTTTTCATCGATGATATCCTGGTTTACTCTAAGAGTAAGGAGGAGCATAGCCTACACTTACGACATATTTTGGGGACACTAAGAGCAGAGAAGCTTTACGCAAAGTTCTCCAAATGTGAATTCTGGATTCGTAGAGTAGAATTTTTGGGTCATGTAGTCAGCGAAGAGGGGATACATGTGGACCCTACCAAAATCAAGGCTATTAAGGGATGGACAACCCCAAGAAGCCCAACAGAAATCTGACAATTTTTAGGCCTCGCAGGTTATTACCGAAGGTTCATCCAAAATTTTTCCAAAATCGCCAAGCCCCTCACTACCCTCACCCAGAAGGACGTACCTTTCCATTGGAACGATAAACAAGAAGTTGCCTTCCAAACTCTTAAACGAGCCCTCTTCAGTGCTCCAGTACTGCCCTTACCAGCAGGAACAGAGGACTTCGTAGTATACTGCGATGCTTCTATCAAGGGTTAGGATGCGTGCTTATGCAACGAGGAAAGGTGATAGCGTACGCCACAAGACAACTAAAGACCCACGAAGTAAATTACACCACCCACGACCTCGAGCTAGGAGATGTGGTCTTCGCTTTAAAGATTTGGAGGCACTACCTATATGGTACCCGGTGCACCATCTTCACAGATCACAAGAGCCTCCAGCATATACTGAATCAAAAAGAATTGAACATGAGGCAACGAAGATGGGTCGAATTGCTAAACGACTATGAGTGCGAAATCAAGTACCACTCAGGCAAAGCAAATGTAGTAGCCGATGCTTTAAGTCGAGAAGAGTACTCGGGTCGCCGAGTAAAGACGTTGACGATGACCATCCATTCCCATCTATCCTCACAAATCAAGGAAGCCCAGCAGGAATCCTTGAAGCCGGAAAACGTCACCAATGAGGCATTGCGCGAAATGGAAAAGAATCTGACGATCAAAGAATACGGAGCCTATTATCTTATGGACCAAATCTGGACACCGAAGTTCGGTGGAATTTGGGACGTGATAATGAATGAGGCTCACAAAACAAGGTACTCGATCCATCTAGGTTCCGACAAGATGTACCTGGATATCAAGCAACATTATTGGTGGCCGAATATGGAAGCAGGGATTGCTAATTGTGTTGGCAAGTGTCTCACTTGTGCCAAGGTTAAAGTGAAGTATCAGAAGACCTCGGGACTACTTCAGAAACCCGAAATACCTGAGTGGAAATGGGAGAGGATAACAATGGATTTTATAACCAAATTACCCAAGGCGGCAGACGATTTGGATGCTATCTTGGTGATTGTTGACCGATTGACCAAATCCGCCCATTTCCTGCCAATAAAGGAGACGTACAAGATGGAAAGGCTGACGCGAATATACCTGAAAGAGGTAGTAAGACTTCACAAAGTCCCCATATCTATTATCTCGGATCGGGATAGTAGATTCACCTCTCGTTTTTGGCAGTCGCTCAAGAAGGCATTGGGAACCCGACTGGATATGAGCACTGCCTACCACCCCCAGATAGATGGCCAAAGAGAGCGAACTATTCAGACTCTATAAGACATGCTCCGAGCATGTGTAATCGATTTTGGCAAAGCCTGGGATACCCACTTGCCCCTAGTTGAATTTTCATATAACAACAGCTACCACACAAGCATAGGAGTCGCCCCCTTTGAGGCGTTGTATGGCCGGAAGTGCAGATCGCCCCTTTGTTAGGCCGAGGTGGGTGATACCCAGCTGGCAAGAGGGCAATTACCAGATAACACTCTCACAGGACCGGAGATCATCCGCGAAACAACTGAGAAAATCATTCAAATCAAGTTACAACTTCAAACGTCGCGGGATAGACAGAAAAGTTACGCAGACGAAAAACAAAAGCCGCTAGAGTTCCAAGTAGGAGACCGCGTGTTACTAAAAGTCTCTCCCTGGAAACGGACGATCCGCTTCGGGAAACGAGGAAAGTTAAACCCGAGATACATCGGATCATTCGATATTCTTGCCCGAATTGGTCCAGTGGCCTATAAGCTGCAGCTACCCTCCGAGCTCAGCAATGTGCACCCCGTGTTTCATGTATTGAATTTGAAAAAGTGCTTATCGGATGAAACCCTTGTTATTCCACTAGAAGAGATTGAGATAAACGAGAATCTCTTGTTCGTGGAAGAACCAGTCGAAATCATTGACAGAGAAGTGAAACGTACTAAGAAAAGTCGCATCCTAATTGTAAAAGTTCGTTGGAGTGCCAAACACGGGCCTGAATTCACCTAGAAACGTGAAGAGCAAATGCTGCAGAAGTATCCCCACCTATTCGCTAAACCTTGAAGGCTACTTCAAAGAAAAAATTTCGGGACGAAATTTCCTCAAGTGGGGGACGATGTGACAACTAGCAATCTTCTACTCATGTTAAAGTCAAGTCAAGGTCAACAAGTCAACCTGGTCAACTCAACTAGTGTTTATATGTTAGGAATTTCATTATGTTACTAATGAACAACTATAAATCTTATTGCAAAGTAACACTTGACAGTTCCATATGTTAAAAATTTAAAACCCTAATCTGATTTATGGAAGTAACCACTCTATAAAAGTACTAATAATTACCCTTCGGGGGTGTATAGCACTCAAAATGAGATGTAACTAAGTCTAAAGTCGTTGCTCTACGAAGAAAAACATTAATAAGGATTCCCGATAAAGTCTCTCTCAATCTCTCCCACTGTATCTCTCTCTCTCCCAAATCTCTCCAAGTATGTGAAATCTCTCCCAAATCTCTCCAAGTATGTGAAATCTCTCCCAAATCTCTCCAAGTATGTGAAATCTCTCCCAAATCTCTCCAAGTATGTGAAATCTCTCCTAAATCTCTCCAAGTATGTGAAATCTCTCCCAAATCTCTCCAAGTATGTGAAATCTCTCCCAAATCTCTCTATGTACCTTCCTCAATCGAAAACAGCCCAAAACCGAAGGAGAAAACCCAAAAGGGCCTTCTTGGTCAGGAACCCTCTTGGTCCTAAACCTCTTGTCCGGAACCCTCTTGGTCCTAAACCTCTTGTCCGGAACCCTCTTAGTCATGAACCTCTTGTCTGGAACCCTCTTTGTCCTGAACCTCTTGTCCGGAATGCCTCCTAAGGAACCAAGAGGAATCGCACCTCGGAAGCCTCTCATCCGGACCACCCATTTCGAAACCCTTTTTTTTTGCTTCGGACAATCTCGCTCCGGCATGAGTCCCTCCTCCGGACCACACATTTTGAAATCCTCAGAAGCGCCTTCGGAACATCGCACCGGAGGACTGAGCCTCGCCCCGCTTCGGAAGATCCCTGGCCGGACCGGACCGCCGATGTGCATGCGACTTCGGAAATCCGAGAAAATGCTCTGGAATGCGAACCTGACTCCGGATCTTGCTAGGTGACTCCAGAACCCTTCCTAACCACTTCGGACCCTCGCAGGAGCATGATTCCACTTCAGATTTTTGGCATTTTCATACTTTTCCATCATTTTAAGGCATTTTGACGTCGGGAATACCTCCAAACTCATATTTTTCATATCTTAGACCCCTTAAACCACTATTTTATGCCAAAATTATTTATTTTAAGCATATTTATATAAAATAATACCCAAGATTTTTAAGGAGATTCTAAGGCAAATAAAGGGGTTTGACTTTATGATGTGATGTAAACCTCTCATTTCCCATGCAAATCTCAGTAAAACATACATTAGCCATGGATAATAAGCTTTACCCACCAGCCCTACATGCAAATGTCAAGTCACCTCCTTATCCTCCCCTTTAGATACGTGAACTCGTTTTCCTCCCTTATTCCACTTCTCACATTTACATTCAGAAAACTCCCAAGAAAACTCTCAACTCCTTCAAGCTCCAAGTTTCATCTCTTGAAAGAAAGTTTCCAGATTTCTTTTTGTATGTATTTTATCTTCTTTGAATAATAATTTTCCTCATTATTTATAATATTCCATTATTTTTATACATAAAATTATTCTTAGAATATCCTAAAGTTCAAAGAACCCTTCAAGTGTTGGAGCTTGGAAACTTCTTATCATCTCTTCAAATTCACCCAACAAGCTAACCAAGGTGAGCTTCATACCCCACCCTTTTCAATGTTTTAGTGTTTTGGGGGAGAGTACAAGTCAAATCTTATCTAAATACTTGAATAATTGCATGTATACGTATGTTTGGATGTGTGTGTGAAATATTATTAAATTATTATTTTAGTAATATTCTCATTAACGTAAGATTTCACAATTTCATAATGATCAAAGGATACTTTTGGTACAAAAGAGCCTCCCAACTATTCGGTGTGTCCAACTTAACCCATTTATCTATGCTTTCATGTCTAGAGACAAAAGTTATAAAAAGGGACCTTGATAAGTTGACACTATTTCTAGTAATTTTCGAAAATGGGAACTTTGTGACTATTTGCAAACTATTAGAGATTATATATAAATATTTGATAAATAATTTCACCAAGCAAATACACAAATGGAGCCTTTATGACAGAAAAATTCGCATGTCATAAAGTTGCTGTCATAAACTCACAAAAGTCAAAGTTATATACAAATCATAACTTGGCACTTTCCGAAAAATTGAGTCACATATAGTATTTTATCAAGAAAAAGGGTTGTTTGCCGGCATCGATAATATTGGGTCAATTTCATAAATATTCAAAGTGGATTGATTAAAACAAACGAAACGAACGAAACGAAATATCTAGTTAGAACTACAACTATTATTATTCATTAGTAAATAATGATTTTCATGATATGCTCAAAGATCGGTTAGTATTCTGGTCAGACAATCTACACAGTACATATATTAATACAATATTGTACGCTTTAAGCCCTGTAAGAGTTATAACTAGAGTCTCCTGGAGGGAGTGCGAGAATTTGTGTATAGATCTATAAGGGGTTGACACCCCGCACCTTCGTTCTTCGCTACAGCTAGACCGGCCAGTCTAGGGTGACAAATGTCTTGAGCAAAACGACGCCTGAAGAACATCATAACAGCGATTCCGTCACATCAGTATGGTTATAACGACTCACTAGAATATATCAGAAATATGTTTATACAAACTTCACCTTTGGGTTACAACCAACTATGTTTTGACTATCGCCATGAGACTTTCTCAACACAAATGTTATGTTTTTTACTACTATTTTTATACATCAGAAAATATAGGATTTTCTGGGAGGAACGATCTATACGATTTTGAAACAAAGAATCTAAAGTACACATGCAACTATACTGTGACAACCCGAAATTTTCATTTGTATAAACTCCGCAGTCAAGCACATCAAATTAAAGCCAAATTCATTTTAGTACGTTTTTGGCCGGTTTTCAGTCCGTTGGGTGTTTTTATTTTATATTCGTCAAGCGAACAAATAAAAGGAAGTATACTTTAGAGGTTGTCGTGCATCACGTAAGTCTCAAAACTCCAAGAGTTTGGAGTTTACGGCCCCAAACATGGAGTTTACGGCCGTAAACTCTAAAGAGTATAAATATGACACTTAGTCATTTTTGGCTCACTTTTCACTTCCTAACTCAAGAACACCCAAGATTCTCTCTCAAGTATCATATCACATTTCTTCCAATCCTCCAAAAATGTAAGTATTTCCTTCCTTCATTCGTTCATATAACACCTTATCTAGTGTTTTTACTCGATTTCATCCATGGAAATCTCCTCTTTTCTTAGATCTTCAAGTGTTCTTCAAAACACCAAGAACACCAAGAACACACACTAGTGTTTTTGGCCCTTAAACACTCCTACAAGCTTCCTATAAGTAAGTACACTCCTCCTAACTAGTTGTTTGCTTAGAATACATGTTAAACCCTTGAAGAACATCAAAATCCCCAAGAACATATGTGTTTACGGTTCAAGGAGATCTCCTTGGACCGTAAACACCTTCAAGTGGGGTTTAGGTGCCCTAAACACCTTCTATGGCTTGTATAAAGGACTAGAACCTTGCATGCATGAGCTAGAAAAACCAAAACACGAAATGGTTGGGTAACCATGAGTTTACGACCGTAAACTCATGGGTTTACGACTGTAAACACATGTGTTTACGACCGTAAACTCCCAAGGAGTGGTCCAAGGACCGTAAACTCCAAAGAAAGGTCATTTCGAGCCCTAGTCACTTCCTAAGCCTTGGATTCGAGTCTAGCTTACTTCCTTGTGTGGTATAAGACCTTAAAACACCCAATGGTACCATTACCATGCGTTTACGGCCGTAAACTCATGGGGGAAATGGTCCAAGAACCGTAAACCCATATGGTGCTACCATATGGGGAGTAAACTCCAATGTGAGGCCATACTCTCTTTAGATGCAACACTTTAGTACTCCTAGCAATTGAAACAAAGTCTTTCCATGTATTAGGGTGTCTTTACTTGCTAAGTTAGTTGTTAAATGACTAATTAGATACATAAATTTATCATTGCATGTTAAATAGGATCCGAGTGTGTGTTCAAGTCCTCACTTGACACTTAGCATCCTATACCTTCCGTTCATCCGAATCACCCACTATAGGTGAGTTCATACCCCTTAATCAACCTTTGAAATAATTTTAAATGCTTTTATGGGGGGGAATACAAGTTGAACTGTTAAGTTATTATATCGATCACATGTGATTAATAATTCTCAATCAAATAGATTTTGCATGTTAAACTGTTTTATCCAGCTAAAGGTTTTCATATCTTGTTTTTTAAATCTCTTTTAAAGTACCAAAAATCTCTTTTTAAATTACCAAGCTTTTATCAGAGTCTTTTAAACTTATATTCTTCATAGATTCATGTCTATGCAGATATAGTTATATAAGTAGGGTTTGAAGGACTTACGACTGATAACCCGCTTTATTTCCTGTTCCTTGTTTGGTTGTGGAATTAGAACATCCGGTTATTTTTCCGAGGGTCGTTGAAGTCCTAGTTATATATATTATGTATATCTGGACAGATATTAAAACTCTTACTCCAGTTCAACACCTTTGGGTAGCAAAGGCACCTAGACTACTTCTCAAGTAAACTATAAATAGGTGTAGTTTAGATATCAACGATAACTTTCATGAAGGAGAACTTGATTACTTCTATATTCTAAGAACTCGTACTTTTAGTAAAAAGAAGGGTATATAGAAATCAAAACACGAGATACATCCTCATGACGCAGATTTCACCGTTTTCGAGTGGTAACCAGAGTCTCCTGGAGGGAGAGCGGGCATTATGTGTATAGATCTATACGGGACAGACCATCCTACATCCTGACTGCTAGCTACAGTCCCGGCCGACCAAGCCAAAGGGTGACAAATGTCACATTCATTTCGACGCCAGCAGGTCGTCGTGTTTCCATCCATCAATCAGTATGGTTACGAGTATCTTTACATTTACCTTATAATTCATGGCTTTAAGGTAATAAGTGTTATCACAGTATTTTCTACATATAAAACCATCATAATATATTTTCCTAATTATACACTAGGCCACAGTTTAAAACTTTAAACTAACCTACTTAGGATTAAAGGCTATTTTAGACTCCCCAAGATGTAATGTTCATTTAATACCACCTGGAGTCTGCATTTCATTCATTTAGACTCTCCGAGGTGTATTGTTCATTTAATACCACCTGGAGTCTGTATTTCCCCTATTTAGACTCTCCGAGGTGTATTGTTCATTTAATACCATCTGGAGTCTTCATTTCATTCATTTAGACTCTCCGAGATGTATTGTCCATTTAATACTACCTGGAGTCTGTATTTTATTACTTTATAAACAGCATCGTCATTGCTGAAGTAAATCATTATTTTCCCTATTACTTTTACTGGTGATCTTTTCACATATTCATTAAAGTATAAACTATATTCTGATTAATGATAGTAACTTTTGGGGGAAAACACTCCTTAACCAATAAAACAATCGGGTCTTGGTAGAAGACTGCTTTTATTTGAAAATATGGGATTTTCTGGAAGGAATTCTAATACTCTGGAAACTCTAATCACCATCATTTAATGAGATTATTTTGAAGAAAACATGTATTTATATCAATGTCATTAAAATACTTATGAACTCACCAACATTAAAATACTAATACTCTCTTTCAAAATAACTTGTATTCTCTGGTCGTCAGTAGACAGGTACACTCCGGGAGCTTTTGTGAAGACAGCCTTGTACCGAGCTGCATCTGAGGTTATCTTCTATATTTACTTTTGATGTTGTTGCTAAATGTAACCTATGTAAAATTATTACTATTAATGCAATGGTTGTTGTACTTAATTTACTATACTACATATGTTGTGATAATTGACATGACGTCCTCCACCCCAGAACGTTTCCGCCGTTCCGGTTTTGGGGTGTGACAGATTGGTGTCAGAGCATTGTTTATAGTGAGCTCCGTATATCAAATCATAAAAGATATACAACCTATAAATACAATGGGACAAAATACTCTGACCAAGAATTATACTTTAAAATATAACCATATTTTACAAAAGTTTAAGAACATCCAGAATATAAAAACCCGAACAAGTATCACAAAAAGAACAAGAATAAAAGTCTTTGGATGTTGAGCATTACCATCAAACCTAGGCAGTTATGTAATCGTAAGCTGGAATAAATATAACCTGATCAACTATATTTATTCGAGATGCGACTAACGTGTGCTTGGGAGTGATGGTGGTGTTGCAACAAATCTGAAACTTACCTTATAGGAATTGCTAGAGCCAAACATGAAGTTTAAGATACTATAGGAGTATTTTATGATACTAAAAGACTAACAATGAACCCAAAAGCATGTTCAGAAGTTAAGAATCAAACATGTAATTAAAATACTATAGGGGTATTTTAGGAACCATAAATAACCTTGCGTGAAAACTAATAAGATGCTTATTGATAGACCTTTGATTACAGAGTGTACACTCCCAAGGTTATATATAGTGAGGATCTCATAGGCTAAGAATATGTGATTTCACTCTACTTCCTTTTCCTTGTTTGGATGTGGATATAGGGTAGTATCACATATTCGAAGGCCTATTAGATCTAAGTTATATATGATTTGTGTAGACTATGTAATTATAGCCGGACTCGATATGGATCACCCAGTAAAATGTTTTAATAATCTCTTAAGATTCTTTAGACATTCCCATTCTCGCACAAACCCCTTTAGGAAACCTTATCCACTTCAGTAATCAGCAGAGGAGTCGATAAAGACCCAGAAGAGGTTCATTGAGAAAGATTTCCAAGTAGGAAGTAAACGAACAATGATGAGGCTATTGAAATCACCATGTGCCTATATCTTTTAGGGACATCGGTGGGAAATTCGCCTGAACTTCCGAGATTCCAGTCATCCATTATGAAGTGATGACACTCAGAGTCAGAATTAGAAGTAATGCGGAGCAGAAATTCAATATGTCTACGAGAGCAGAGAACCCTATATAGATACCCGAAGGAAACCAACGCTTGTTCCAGTCAGGGATAATAGGTGGACAGAGGGAGCCACTACATGGAGCCTGAAAAGTGTTTCTACCTCTTTAACGTCACGTTATTAATCCATAAAATAATACAATTTACTGAGTTACTGATTACACTACTCACACTATGTGCTAGGCAAATCGTCCTTCCCGTAGCGATTAATAAAAATAGATCGGATCACAAAACCTCGATTGAGAGTGTTTAGCCATAAGTTTTCATGAGCCTTTTCTTCCGTGATCTTCGTTCCGAGCTTCCCTCAAATCTTTTCAACGCCGGAGAGTGAACCTCTCCAATATAAAGATAAGTTAGTAGGAACGACACCCATTTTATGGCTTTCCGATACACTTACTCCTACTCTGTTACCCAGACTGCATCATAGGGATGTAGGTCGATGCTCAGATAACCATAAATCAAGGCACGGGAAAAATTTATGCCTACCATAGTAAAGAAAGATACGTCTAGGGTTAACCATTGTTTCTCATCAGCTTGTGTTCCTTTTCGTGTAGGAAAAACCATGCCTCCAAAGAAACGTAACCAACCCGCTGGTAAGACACCGATTCTTCAAATCGATGAAGCTACGTTTCAAGCTGCAGTTTCAGCAGCCGTAGCAGCTGTCATGGCTCACCTGAACGCTAACAACGCCAATGTTAGCTGAAGACCTATCGGGAATCCCGATCATAGCAATGGACAGCAGCAACCAGCGCTGGTGTGTAAAACCACACAAGAACTCCAACCTAATCCACTGAAAAGAAAGTTTGAGAACGAGGAGGGAAGTACCTCGACTCAAGGACCTTCCGAAGGGCAACGAGCTGAAGTGGTCAATGCCTCTGTCAACCCTTCTGCCTCGACACCTGGAAGACCATATCTAGGAAACCTCCCCCGCTGCAGCAAGTGTAACTACCATCATCATGGTATCTGTCGAGAACTCTTTTGTGTTAGGTGCAACATGAAGGGGCATACCGCTCGCAACTGCAGAACTCCGGTTGAGTTTATTACATCAACCACAAATGTTGGGACCAGTCCAATATGCCACATATGTGGTGAAATTGGGCACTTCAAGAGGGACTGCCCAACTGAAAGAAATGACAATGGCGCAGGAATGAGTTAACCCTAATGCTTAGGGGAAATATCAGGGAACCCGGTAGAATTTCGGTACGTTTCTCAATCCTAAGTAGCTAACCGAAAACTTTAATTAATCAATTCTAATTGTAATTACTCCCTCGTTAAGGCGAAAGTCGCAGCACTATTATAAAACTTGAAAACCCATCAGGTAAAGCTATGATGGCTTAGTATATACGTTAAGGCCAATTATAATTAAGATTGACAGATCTCGAGTGAGTGATGCTGCCTTATCTCCTGTTCCTTGTTTGGTTGTGGATTTAGGGTGGAGTCGCTCAGTCAACAGTCCTTTTAATCCTTTTAATCTTAATCGTACATGACTAGTGTATACTAGGCGGTTATAGAGAGGCCTCGTGAGAAATCCATTCATGAAAAGTACATTATTCCAAAACATCAGGACCCCTAGAGTTCAGCGTCACTCATGTCGGTCCAAGTATCCACGATAGTAATACCATGGACGAAGCCCGAGACGCTAGGAACTGGTGTGCCCTGTTCAGCACATGGTCCTATCAATCTTCATTCCATATCGTGTCGATGGATGTAAATTTCGACACTACCGTCAGTCATGGCTCGACTTGGTTCAACCATGCGAGAATTCCTAGTGCTGTGTAAAAGAACTTTCACCCTATCCTAAGCGTCAAATAAAGGTTCTTCTGAACCGAATAAGAAAACCTAATGCGAACCGCCAGTCGTCTCTTTTACCCAACCTTCAGAAGTACCCAGGAGAAGGGTACCACGCGCTGTTAACTAACCCCTCCTTCGACATTAAAACCAGAAGCGAAAGGCACTATAGATATTCCGAAAGACAATAACCACCTGAGGCCTACTCAGTAGATCCCCCAGAAAGACCATTTGCACCGCACAACCAGGTTCGTGAATCAAGAGAAAGAACTCATGGGATTAACTTAATACTACTGAGTATATGCATTAGGGTGGTATATAATTTATATCGATAAGATTTAAGATGGGTGCTTCCTCCCTACTCCCTGTTCCTTGTTTGGTTGTGGGTTGGGGTGGGGCCACACATCTGAACATCCTGTCAATCTCAATTATATACGACTTGCGTACATCGAGAAATAGTGATTGAGCCAAGTACGAGGTCTACCACGAACCTTATAATAAGACCCTTCATTCTATTCCATAGGGAATGAGCTGAATTCAAGATAACCATTGTGGGTTGAGCTACTAACATGACTACAAATTCGAAATTTGTTGCCATCCCGGTTAAGTCTACATAGTAGCTGACACTCTCAGTTAGGAAGAAGTAAGTCAAGTCGTAAGAGTCAAAAGACATTGACTACGACCATCCATTCACGCTTAAATCCACAAATTAAGCACCTCAGCAGTGAGCCAAGAAACCTGAAAAGCTGTGACAGATTGGTTTAAACTCAGAGAAGAATGGATGAAGAAATTAGAGATTCTGGGTAGCAGAATCCATTTCTATCTAAATTTAATCTAGATAGAGAAACTCAGTAACACCGGAAGAGTAGTTGCAAGGGATACTCGCACTACTCAGGCACTTCGTCCATCCAGATACAGACGAGAAGTGCCTAGAACGGTAAACGGATGAGATAGTGCCCCCCTCATGCGAGAAAAGTCACCGGCGCCCTATATACGATAGATTGCATTCTCCAAAGTTAATACTAGAATATTAAGAACCACATAATTACCTCCGCAACATAATACTTGAGAAAAGTAGACGGTAAGTTGCGTTAAGCTTTATAACCCAGGTCATAAGGGAAATGTGGACGCAACGCCAGTTCAGGTGTTAGTCGAAGGGTTATGCAAGAACTCGCGCTTCCTGCGAACTGGATAGAGCAGACACAATGGAGAGTGGAGCATGTCATAGAGATTTGTTAGACTATTAGGTGCCCCAAAGAATACTATCTCTAAGGAGATAGTAGAACCACCTCCTGAAATAGCCAATCACTTCAGAAAATCTCTAAGGGCGAAGCTAGCCCCGATCAGAGACTGCTATCCATGAAACAGCAAATCAAGTGAGAGAATAATTCTCTCCGATTAGGAATCATGCTGTGAAAGCATCTATTAGACGATGATGAAAATTGAAATTTTCTAAGCATCGCCTGGTAAAACCCTCTATCATACTGACCTTGAGATATTCCGTTAGGAACACCTCGAGAGTCAGAAGTGCAGGTCCGTTTTGCACTAAGTCGAGATAGATGCTATGTAACCAATAAGTGCCAGCATATAGTAAACACTTCCAATGATCCAGAAAACCTCCGAAAGCCAATCATTAGGAGATATGAATCCGAAAACAACCTGAGCCTTCTAAGAACCAATCAGGATGACTACACTCCCAGTAAGAGAGAACTTTTGGAACTTCAAAATGGCGATCATGCCAAGTGATGATCTAACCATGGAAGTACATTATGTTCTAAGTACTGAAACGTTCTATCTTCCAAAGAACTTAGGACCATCCCAGATTCTTGATAAGAATTGGTCCAACCTCCGTCAGACCTCAACTACTTAGGGATTTCATAAATTCCACCTAAATCCACCCACGTCTCAACTTGAAAAAATGCTTGTCCGACGTGACTCTCGAAATCCCACTCGTCGAGATCGAAATCAATGAGGGCCCGAAATTCGTGTAGGAACCTATAGAGATCATGGACCGAGAGGTCAAGCGAACAAAGTAAAGTCGTATCCCGATAGTGGAGGTTCGCTGGAACGCCAAGCGAAGACCTGATTTCACTTGGGAGCGAGAGGATCTGATGAAGCTAAAGTATCCTCATCTTTTTGCTTCGCTAAATTGTATCTACGCATGTGCTTGAACTTTAATTTCAGAACGAAATTCCCTCTAACGGGGGAATGATGTGACAACCCGAAATTTTCATTTGTATAAACTCCGCAGTCAAGCACATCAAATTAAAGCCAAATTCATTTTAGTACGTTTTTGCCCGATTTTCAGTCCGTTGGGTGTTTTTATTTTATATTCGTCAAGCGAACAAATAAAAGGAAGTATACTTTAGAGGTTGTCGTGCATCACGTAAGTCTCAAAACTCCAAGAGTTTGGAGTTTACGGCCCCAACCATGGAGTTTACGGCCGTAAAGTCTAAAGAGTATAAATATGACACTTAGTCATTTTTGGCTCACTTTTCACTTCCTAACTCAAGAACACCCAAGATTCTCTCTCAAGTATCATATCACATTTCTTCCAATCCTCCAAAAATGTAAGTATTTCCTTCCTTCATTCATTCATATAACACCTTATCTAGTGTTTTTACTCGATTTCATCCATGGAAATCTCCTCTTTTCTTAGATCTTCAAGTGTTCTTCAAAACACCAAGAACACCAAGAACACACACTAGTGTTTTTGGCCCTTAAACACTCCTACAAGCTTCCTATAAGTAAGTACACTCCTCCTAACTAGTTGTTTGCTTAGAATACATGTTAAACCCTTGAAGAACATCAAAATCCCCAAGAACATATGTGTTTACGGTTCAAGGATATCTCCTTGGACCGTAAACACCTTCAAGTGGGGTTTAAGTGCCCCAAACACCTTCTATGGCTTGTATAAAGGACTAGAACCTTGCATGCATGAGCTAGAAACACCAAAACACGAAATGGTTGGGTAACCATGAGTTTACGGCCGTAAACTCATGGGTTTACGACCGTAAACACATGTGTTTACGACCGTAACCTCCCAAGGAGTGGTGCAAGGACCGTAAACTCCAAAGAAAGGTCATTTCGAGCCTAGTCACTTCCTAAGCCTTGGATTCAAGTCTAGCTTACTTCCTTGTGTGGTATAAGACCTTAAAACACCTAATGGTACCATTACCATGAGTTTACGGCCGTAAACTCATGGGGGAAATGGTCCAAGAACCGTAAACCATATGGTGCTACCATATGGGGAGTAAACTCCAATGTGAGGCCATACTCTCTTTAGATGCAACACTTTAGTACTCCTAGCACTTGAAACAAAGTGTTTCCATGTATTAGGGTGTCTTTACTTGCTAAATTAGTTGTTAAATGACTAATTAGATACATAAATGTATCATGGCATGTTAAATAGGATCCGAGTGTGTGTTCAAGTCCTCACTTGACACTTAGCATCCTATACCTTCCGTTCATCCGAATCACCCACTACAGGTGAGTTCATACCCCTTAATCAACCTTTGAAATAATTTTAAATGCTTTTATGGGGGGAATACAAGTTGAACTATTAAGTTATTATATCAATCACATGTGATTAATAACTGTCAATCAAATAGATTTTGCATGTTAAACTGTTTTATCCAACTAAAGGTTTTCATATCTTGTTTTTTAAATCTCTTTTAAAGTACCAAAAATCTCGTTTTAAATTACCAAGCTTTTATCAAAGTCTTTTAAACTTATATTCTTGATAGATTCATGTCTATGCAGATATAGTTATATAAGTAGGGTTTGAAGGACTTAGGACTGATAACCCGCTTTATTTCCTGTTCGTTGTTTGGTTGTGTACTTAGAACATCCGGTTATTTATCCGAGGGTCGTTGAAGTCCTAGTTATATATATTATGTATATCTGGACAGATATTAAAACTCTTACTCCAGTTCAACACCTTTGGGTAGCAAAGGCACCTAGACAACTTCTCAAGTAAACTATAATAGGTGTAGTTTAGATATCAACGATAACTTTCATGAAGGAGAACTTGATTACTTCTATATTCTAAGAACTCGTACTTTTAGTAAATAGAAGGGTATATAGAAATCAAAAAATGAGATACATCCTCATGACGCGGATTTCACCGTTGTCGAGTGGCAACCAGAGTCTCCTGGAGGGAGAGCGGGCATTGTGTGTATAGATCTATACGAGACAAACCATCCCACATCCTGACTGCTAGCTACAGTCCCGGCCGACCAAGCCAAAGGGTGACAAATGTCACATTCATTTCGACGCCAGCAGGTCGTCGTGTTTCCATCCGTCAATCAGTATGGTTACGAGTATCTTTACATTTACCTTATAATTCATGGCTTTAAGGTAATAAGTGTTATCACGGTATTTTCTACATATAAAACCATCATAATATATTTTCCTAGTTATACACTAGGCCACAGTTTAAAACTTTAAACTAACCTGCTTAGGATTAAAGGCTATTTTAGACTCCCCAAGGTGTAATGTTCATTTAATACCACCTGGAGTCTGCATTTCATTCATTTAGACTCTCCGAGGTGTATTGTTCATTTAATACCACCTGGAGTATGTATTTCACCTATTTAGACTCTCTGAGGTGTATTGTTCATTTAATACCACCTGGAGTCTTCATTTCATTCATTTAGACTCTCCGAGGTGTATTGTCCATTTAATACTACCTGGAGTCTATATTTTATTACATTATAAACAGCATCGTCATTGCTGAAGTAAATCATTATTTTCCCTATTACTTTTACTGGTAATCTTTTCACATATTCATTAAAGTATAAACTATATTCTGATTAATAATAGTAACTTTTGGGGGATAACACTCCTTAACCAATAAAACAATCGGGTCTTGGTAGAAGACTACTTTTATTAGAAAATATGGGATTTTCTGGAAGGAATTCTAATACTCTGTAAACTCTAATCACCATCATTTAATGAGATTATTTTGAAGAAAACATGTATTTATATCAATGTCATTAAAATACTTATGAACTCACCAGCATTAATATGCTGATACTCTCTTTCAAAATAACTTGTATTCTCAGGTCGTCAGTAGACAGGTACACTCCGGGAGCTTTTGTGAAGACAGCCTTGTACCGAGCTGCATCTGATGTTATCTTCTATATTTACTTTTGATGTTGTTGCTAAATATAACCTATGTAAAATTATTACTATTAATGCAATGGTTGTTGTACTTAATTTACTATACTGCATATGTTGTGACACTTGACATGACGTCCTCCACCCCAGAACGTTTCCGCCGTTCCGGTTTTGGGGTGTGACATATACTCTATTTGAAACAAGAACCACAACTATTTTGATAAGAAAATATTGGATTTTATTGACTTCCAAAATATCAACGAGGTTTTATATGAAAATGCTTATGAACTCACCAACATATTTTATGTTGACGCTTTTCAAACGACTTGTATTCTCAGGAAATCAATAAGCAGGTTATGGATCGCGGACTCAAGAATATTTTGTTGTATTTTGGAATTTGCTTACTAATGTCTCTTTTGTGTAAATTTGAGAACATAAACATGATGTAAAACAATGTAAGCTTGTTATATTGATGTATGATGTTTGGGTTTGCTATGTTTTATTTATATACAATTGTTATGATACTGCACAATGACATCACCCACCTCCGGATGTTTCCGCCGTTCTTGTTCGGGGGTGTGACATTAGGCATGTAAGGCAACATAAAGAAACTTAGTGGTTTCTAGAGATCATAAACTGGGTATGCTCTATATGGAGGAAGCTTCTAGTTCTGAAGTAGGTACGAATGACGAAGTTGATCATAATGGATGGAGTAAGAATACATTACTACATTAAAAGAATGAGTCATAAAGGGTTGATAAGGATTCAAGAACATCAATGGAAGTAGAAACTTATAGTTTGATAAGAAGGATGCTAGAAACTTCATAAGGAAACAAATTAAGTTGTTCTTAAAATTGGAAAATGAGTATCTTGAAAATAACCCAAGGTTTGATACTATGTTTTACTTGCCACAAAAAAAAATTGCATCGAGGAAAAGAAATAACAGGCTTGGGTCAAGGAGTTCAATGTACATTGTCCAAAAAATCGTGTTTGTCGTTCAAAATTTAAACTTGTCTTATAAAGATACTCAGAAAAAGAGATAACATACACTTAACGTGTCAATTAAAATTAGTTAAGAGCATAGTGGTGGTAATTCTATGAAAAATTAAATATCAAAGTTTAATTTTTTTCTAGTTTTGGAAACTTTCATGATTTACAATACGAAAAGTGGCATAAGAGATGTTTTGAAATCGACATACTAGTAATGTAATATAAACATATTATGACCGAAACGTTCTGAAATGGAAAAGATGATTCTTATACCTCTACTGAGAAAATTGTCAGGAATGGAAAAGATGATTCTTATACCTCTACTGAGCATATATGAATACTGAAATTGAACTCCAATGCTAATGGAATGAGTAGGAATGAAGCCAAAGATACAGTTTCGAATAGTGAGTACGCACTACCAATGCCTGAAGTCTCATTTGTATCAATATGTGGAGTAAAGTGATTCACTCAAGTCTGCAATCTTCCAATGAGCTACACTGCCTTTGAAAGCTACTCATTGCCTTTGCCTCATGTTTGAGCATCCTCGCTCTGGGATATGTTGAAGGCCTTTGTGGTTAGTATAGATAGTGCATTTAGTTTCATATCAGTATTGTCTCTATATTTTAAGGGCGAATACTAACGTTCCTAACTCTAGATCATGTGCGGTATAGTTATACTCATACCCCATCGATTGCCTCAAATTGTACGCAATAATCTTGTCCTTTTGCATCAATGCCCAATCCTATGATTGGTGTGATGTGTCACAATATTTTGTGGTATTGTCCACACCCTTTGGTACAATCAGGGCCGACGTGTTTCCCAACTTGTGTTCTACCAATTTGGATACATCTTCTTATTGTTTTTACCAAAAGAACTTCCTAGCGTTTGGGTCACTTCATTTAGGGGTTGGGCAATCTTAGAGAAGTACGAGGCATTTTATAGGTGGTCGAATATATCGGTGATTTGGGGAAGAGAGTAGCAGTGTTTGGGCATCAACTTATTCAGTTCTTCATAACCGATGTACATTTGATCGATCCATCTTTCTCTTTAACGGATATCACCAGTGCACCCCATCATGATGAATTTGGACGAATGAACCCTTTTTCGAGGGATTTCTGGAGTTGACCATATAGCTTTTGTATTTCGTAAGGGTACTAAGTGGTATGAAGCTTTAGTTATATGTGTTGCCCCACAAATTATGTCAATTATGAACTTGACCTGTCTAGGCAAGGAAAGTTTAGGCAATTCATCTGGAATTATTTTTGGGTCGAAGGCGAGATATCTATCATGTTGCTTTTTGGGTGTACGTGTTGGGAATTGACAGGTTGGAAAATAGTTCTCTAGATTAGTTGAGGAGTAGGACCTAAGGATTGCTATGGAAATATTAGGAATGGGTATAGATGGAAATATAGTTGATGGTATTCTAAAACTCGCTCAAAAGAAGTATGTCCAAAAATTCCTAAGAAGTTCTTATTAATAGGAGCAAGCCCAAACATACGCATTTGAGAGGTCACTTATGACTTTTAATGAATCAATCTCTAAAGAGATAGAACGACATAGAAGGAGTGGCCAATGCTTTTTTCATATTATTAGTTGGCAGCGTAACGTATACGACAATATGCACTAGACCAAATGTTCCCTGTATATTAGGAGTAGCGAGTCACTTTATCATCCAAGGAGATAAAATTGGGATGGTGTCGATTAGATTCCATGGTACATGAAGCGTATTTCTAAGGTTGCTTAAAATAACAGATCATAGTGGCCACACAAGCTCCAACTGTGGTCGTATACGTGTCAAGTGAGGTTCAGATTCGTCCCTGAAATTGGATAATACAACTATGACATGGTGGTACCTTCCATCATGTAGTAGTTCTCTATAACGATGTCCGAGAGGTAATATCTCCTCCGGATCTTTAATTATGTCGTAATGGGTCGACATAGGTAGGTTACTGACTACTTACCTCCTCTCCAGATTCTGATCCCATAGAGCGGTCATTTTCTATCTCAGTACTAGATTAGTTAACTAATGCACATCCAGTAATGTATCCTCACATGTTACCCGATCCGAGAGCGCAAGATATAGAGTTCGACCCAACTAAATTGTATATAAGGAATCCTAGCGTTTAGAAGCAATTCAGCAGCCTAATGTAACTTGGTAGCTATGTGGATCTAATGGTTTCTTATTTTTATTTAGTGTCTAACAAGATCCTAGGTTATTTATACCACTCACTATAACCGATTCCGATCTTGCACTTGCTCTTCCTTAATTATACATATGTGATCAGGCTATGTATAATTAGGGTCCAGTAGTGCACTACCTGATTTGGTTATACTAGATGGTATGATTATTAACTCGTTGGTTATAGTTTAGGCTTTCGTAAGGTAAAGGGAAAACCGATATTCTCTATAACCTTCAGGTCGGATACCAAGTTTGCCACACCCCGTTAAAGAGAAAACACGAAGGGTGACATGCTAAGGTCTCATAACACAAGGTAAATAGGAGTACCAACCATAATCCTTGAGCATTTTAAGTTTACATCATATTCAAAAAATAATTACATTTTAGTTCGCAACTACAAAGTCTTATACATAAGAAAAGAAACATCAAGTGCAAATTCGTG
Organism: Lactuca virosa; assembly: GCF_052849685.1. Classification (NCBI taxonomy): domain Eukaryota; kingdom Viridiplantae; phylum Streptophyta; class Magnoliopsida; order Asterales; family Asteraceae; genus Lactuca; species Lactuca virosa. The sequence continues at coordinate 150,634,888 of NC_136428.1, read as the reverse complement.
TTGATGTCTAATTTAGATCACTGACCGATCCCTGAAAAGCTTGCAAAAACGAGGGTCAACTATAAAATAGTTGGTGAATTCACAGGTTTATAAAGGTACATCATTTCAGTAAGAAAATATAGATTTGTTCAACAAAACTTCCAACTCAAAATGAGTGTTGAATGCCAATTCCCTCCATTCACATCCAAGCCTAACGACCGTTCTTGCCCCATTCCATCATGTCCATGGTTTCCATGATCTCAGTTCACGAAAATAGGCACTCACGGTTCTGGATGAGTGGGGCTGTCTACCCCAAATAGCGCTATCCATAAGACCGTCGGCTCGAAATGTGTCGCACCCCCAAAACCGGAATAGCGGAAACGTTCGGGGGCGGAGGACGTCATGTACAGTATCACAATAATTGTATAATATGAATCAAAGCAAACACAACCATTAAGTTGATAAAGTATAGTATTTACATATGTTTGATACACGGGTTGTATAACATCAAAATGTATAATAAAAGTAATAAGACGTGACTCTAAGAGGCTCCGTCTTCTCAAAACCTGCGGGTGTACCTGTTTACCGGTTCCCTAAGAATACAAGTGATTTTGCAAGTGTATCAACATTTAAGTTGGTGAGTTCATAAGTACGTTTTTGTAATTAAATCTTGTCTTTGTTCCTTGAAATCGTTCGTATGTTCCTCAAGAAAATCCAATATTTTCGTTACTAGTGAAAAGTAGTCTTAGGCCCTAAGACCGAAGTGTATGTTTGTTACTGAAATTGCAATGGTATATCGTAGTAATGTTTGTTATGAAACCCTTGTATGAAAACTTTTATATGTATGCCTGGATACCACCAGTAGTAATGTGTAGTGTTGTACTTGTATGAAAACCTTTGTATCAATCCCTGGATACCACCAGTAGGAATGTATAGTAATGTATTGTAGTTTTATTAATTAAAATAAAACCGTTTGCTTGTATCCCTGGAATCCTCCAGTTGTAATGTATAGTAGTTTTATTAATCAAAATAAAACTATTTGAAGAGTCGTAATCCCATAAACAAATGTTTAGTTTATACTGTTGTGAGTTTAATATAACCATGCTTCATGTGACCTAGTGACCTCTACGACGTTCTTCAGGCGTCGGATGTCATGAAATTTGTCACCCCAGACATGCCTGCCTAACTGTAGCTAGCAGTTCAGGTGTGGGATTGTCAGTCCCGTATAGATCTATACATAAATCTCACGCTCTCCCTCTAGGAGACTCTGGTTATACTATAGTAGGATTTAGTTCCGCACCCCGAAGGGTATAATTGAAGTAGTGCCTCACAACCCTGTATTAACTAGTTTACGTGTAGTGTTGTATTGTTCTCTTGTACTTGAAAATGTATGTATAACCATGTAGTAATGTACTTTGTAATGTAGAATAATTATACTTACATAATTATTTAGTATTGTATCCTTGTATCAGGAAAATTGCGTAGTGTTCCATAAACTATATCTACCATAGTTTATATGTTTGATACTGAATAATGTTCTTCAACTAGTAAAACAGTGTAACGTATCCCAAACTATACCTATTATAGTTTGTATGTATGTTCTTGTTTCTTGTATTGACTTTGTAAAAGTAATGTAATGTTCGCAAACTATACCAATTATAATTTAATTGTATGTTCTGTACTATACTGAAAACTTTTGTAATTTAATTGTATGCAGGAAAACCACCCTGATGCTCGACATGGTACAAAAGGTTTAAAATATCTAAATATTTTATGAAGATGTAGTGAAATCTATGTTTGTATCAATTGTAGAGGTTTTTGAAACTATTGAAATAATTTGTATAAAAACACAAAAGTCCATGTGTTTTTCTTGTATCCCCCCCTAAAAACATTAGAAAGCAGTGAAAATGTAGGGGTATGAAATCAGTTTTGGTATGCTCGAAGCTGGATAGCGAGGCGGAAGAGATGACCCTTGAGTTGGCGTACGCTGAACTAACGGTATCCTAATAATATTTAAACACATAATTGTATTTAAATTAGCGAAACCATTAACTTAAGTGTTAGGAAACAGTGGTTTTGTGTTGATAGTATTTACCAAAAAATGTATGAGTGTTGAAGAGTTTTCGGTTTTCAATGGGTTCTCGGCCGAAAACGGGTTTTTGGCCGAACACAGGTTTTCGGTCCGGGGCGGTTTTTGGTCACTTGAAGATTCAAAGGGATGTTCTTGGTATTCTTGGTGAAAATATGAATGTTTGAAGGTTTTCCTTTGAAGGTTTGAATGTTCTTGGATGATCCTTGGGAGCAAGATGTGGGTATTTTCGAATAGAAACAGTGAGAAATGATCAAGTTTTCGTGAAAAAAACTTATCTACGGTTGGGTTTTCAGCCGGAAAAGCGGTTCTCCGTCGAAATCTGTTTTCGGTCCGAAGGTTTCTGGCCGAAAACAGTATGCTGCCACGAAGATTTGCGGTTTTAAAGGAAACATGACGTTTTTTGAGTGTATTTGATTTCGAAAATTTATATAAACATATATAACATTAATTTTATAATTTAAATTAGTTTCTAACCCCCACGAACTTAACGAACTAAATCGAATTCGAAATTTTATTTATCGGTTTTGACTTTTTTTGACTTGGAAAGTATCGGGTTGTCACATTATCCCCCCGTTAGAGGGAATTTCGTCCCGAAATTCTTTCTAAAATGAATGCAATCATGGACTGGGAAAAAGATGCGGGTACTTCTGTTGCATCTGATCTTCTCGCTCCCAAATGAATTCAGGTCCCCGCTTGGCATTCCAGTGAACCTTCACTATCGGTATGCGACTTTGTTTCATTCGTTTGACTTCCCTATCCATGATTTCTACTGGTTCTTCCACAAAGTTAAGATTCTCGTTTTGCTCGATTTCCTCACATAACGAGAGTCTCGTCGGATAGACACTTCTTCAGATTTAACACATGGAAGACGGGATGTATGTTGCTAAGTTCTTGTGGTAAACAGAGTTTGTCAGCTATTGGGCCGATTCTAGCAAGAATCTCGAATGGCCCGATGTACCTTGGGTTTAGCTTTCCACGCTTTCTGAAGCATATCATGCCCTTCCAAGGAGAGACCTTCAACAGAACGCGGTCACCAACCTGGAATTCCAAGGGTTTTTGTCTCTTATCGGCGTAGCTCTTTTGTCTATCTCTAGAGGCTTTCTCGAATGATCTCCGGACCAGTGAGGCTGCTATGAGGAACTTATCCTTTAGCTAGCTGAGTGTCACCCACTTCAGCCCAGCACAGAGGGGATCTGCACTTACGGCCATAGAGGGCTTCGAACGGGGCAACCTTTATACTAGTGTGATAACTATTGTTGTATGAAAATTCGACAAGTGGAAAATGGGTATTCCATGCCTTACCAAAGTCGATCACACGGGCTCTCAGCATGTCTTCTAGTGTTTGAATGGTTCTCTCACCCTGTCTGTCAGTTTGTGGGTGGTAGGTCGTACTCATGTCTAGCCTAGTTCCCATAGCTTTCTGAAGTGATTGTCAGAATCTTGAGGTGAATCTACTATCTCTATCGGATATAATTGATATTGGGACACCGTGCAGTCGTACTATTTCTCTTATGTAGGTTCTGGTAAGCTTTTCCATCTTGTCTGTCTCTTTGGTTGGCAGGAAGTGGGCGGACTTGGTTAACCTGTCGATGATCACCGGGATGGCATCGTGACCACCGTGCGTCTTTAGTAGCTGGGTTACAAAATCCATAATGATCTGCTCCCACCTCCACTCAGGTATTTCTGGCTGTTGAAGCAAACCTGAGGGCTTTTGATATTCTACCATGACTTTGGCGCAAGTTAAGCACTTGCCCATGTAGGTAGCAATCTCGGCTTTCATGTCGGGCCACCAATAGAGTTTCTTGAGATACAGATACATCTTATCTGAACCTGGGTGAACGGAATATCGAGTTTTGTGGGCTTCATTCATGACGACATCTCTATACACATCGAATCTTGGTGTCCAGATCCGGTTCATGAAATAACGAACCTCGTCACCCTTGATTTCAAAGTTCTTCTCCATTCCTCTTAAGGCTTCATCTGCCACATTTTCTGGATTCAAGGCTCCTAGCTGAGCCTCTTTGATCTGTGTGGGCGGATGCGAATGGATTGTCATGGTTAATGCCTTCACCCTACGACCTGAGTGCTCATTTCGACTAAGGGCATCTGCGACTACATTAGCTTTATCGGGGTGATAACGAACAAGATATATCTTATCCTGACAGTTAAAGTGTTCTATCAAGCGATTTACAGTGGAAGTCTACTAATCATAAGTAAACAATCGCCTAGCAATTAATAGCAACACTTGGAAAGAATTTGCATAGAGTGACTCACACTGACCCCTACATGGATCCTTAGCATAGGCAAGATAGCATTAGCCCTTAAGGCCTGAATGTTACTGTTCTAATGTTGTACGATCCTAAAATACTCCTCTAGTATTTTATTGTATGTTTGGTTCTAGATACTCCTTGTATATGGGGTTGGTAAGTTTTAGGCTTGTTGCAACACCACGACCATTCCTAGGCATATTCTAATCAACTCTCAGTTAAATATAGTTGATCATACTATATTCTCCCAAGACTTGATTATATATCTCTAGACCTACTCGTGCTATTCAACTTCCTAAATACTTGTGTATTGTACTTCTTGTGATACTTGTTCTTGTGTATTGTACTTCTTGTGATACTAGTTCTAGTATGCTTATTTGTTTGGATACTTATAATAAAATACTTAGATTTTAGAAGTATACTTTTATTCAGTGCACCCCGGCCCCAATTGTGTTTATAGTTGTATATCTTTGTAAGGTTTGATATACTTAGTTCACTATAAACAATGCTCTGATACCAATCTGTCACACCCCCAAACCGGAACGGCGGAAACGTTCGGGGGTGGAGGACGTCATGTATAGTATCACAACAATTGGATAATAGTAATAAAAAAACCACAACCATTACATTGATAAACATTGTATTTACATCATGTTCGATACATAGTTTGTATGACAAGCAAAAAATATAACAAAAGTATAAAGACGTGACTCAACAACTCTGTCTTCTCAAAAGCTCGGGAAGGTACATGTCTACTGATTCCCTGAGATTACAAGCGATTTTTAAAGTGTATCGACATTTAAGTTGGTGAGTTCATAAGTATGTTTTTGTAATGGAAATCTGTACTTGAATATGTGAAAATAGTTTTACGTTTCTGTTACACCCCAAAACCAAGAACGGTGGAAACGTTCGGGGCGGAGGACGTCATGTACAGTATCACAACAATGAATAGTAGTAAACAAGCAACAACATCATTCATTGCATTAATAATATAATTTTAATTACAAGTGTATTCTGACAATTTAATAGACACCAAAAATACAAATCAAAATGAAAGATGAGTCTTGAACGAGCTCCATCTTCTCTAAACCCTACATCGGTACCTGTCTACTGGTGACCTGAAGATACAAGTTATTTTGAAAGAGAGTATCAGCTTTATAGCTGGTGAGATCATAAGTATTTTAGTGTCTGTATTTGTAAGAAAGTATTTGTAAGTATGTGAAGTGTAAGTATGTAAAAGCTCGTGAATGTTTGTAAAAGGTTTGAATCTCCTAGAAAACCCTATGTTTCCTACTAAAAGTAGCCTTCTACCAAGGCATCTAGTATCTGTTTGTCTCTTGTAAGAGTATGTATTTTCCCAAATATGCCTATCATTAACCAAAAATATAGTTTTTACATTATTGTTTATTGTGTGAAGATCACAAAGTAAATGTAATGGGAAAATGAAATAGTACTGTAGTGTTGTATTAAGTAACTACTGCTGTACTAACTACCTTAAACCAATTATTATTTAAAGTACCATGTGATCGGCATGTATCCTGCTACCGACTCATAGAAAAAGGACGATGTAAGACGTCGTAAGAAATGACGTTTGGCACCCATAGACTTGCAAGTCCCACTGTAGCGAACAGCAAGGTGTAGGATAGTCAATCCAGTATAGATCTATATACAAACTCATATGCTCCCCAATTAAGGAGATTTTGGATACAAAACGGTCATGACAGGTAGTGCCATGCCCCGTTACTTGGCTCACATAACTGTAATCGTATTCTTGTATATGTATTGTATGTACTAGCTGTATTGTATGTTATCTCTCTGTCTAGTATGTATGTATGTTCTCTCTGTATGGTATTGTGTGTTCTCTCTCTGTCTAGCATGTATTGTAATGTATTGTATGTACTAGCTGTATTGAATCATGTATGAACAGACTCATTGTATGTTTCATTGTTCTAGTAATGGTATTAGTAACTTCCTAAGCTACGCCTATTGTAGCTTACTAGTAATGTCGTTTGAATGTATGAGCATGTGTGTATACCCTTGCTACCCAAAGGTATTGAACTGAATGAAAGAAGGAACCTTTATATCTATATACATATACATAATATATAACTAGGATCCAAACGACCTTCGGACAAATAACCGATACCCTAAGTCCACAACCAAACGAGGAACATGAGGTAAGGTGAGTTATCAGTTCTAAGTCCTTTTAATCCTACTTATATAACTATATCTATAAAGATATACATTTAACAGGATATAAGTGTAAAAGAGTTTAAGTAAAAGTATTTGACATGTAAAAGAGTTTGTAATACCTGTAGTGAGTGGTTCGGATGAACGGATTGTATAGGATGCTAAGTGTCAAGTGAAGACTTGAACACACACAAGGATCCTAGTTAACATATAATAACACATATATGTATCCAATTAGTCATTAAACAACTAATTAACCAAGTTTAGACATCCTAGGACATGTAAAACACCTTATTTAAGTGTTATAAGTACTAAGGATTGCATTTAAGGGTTGTAGGACTTGGCTATTGAGTTTGGGGTTCAGGGGACCCTCTATTGGAGTTTACGGTTTTGTGACCAACTCCTTTGGATTTTACGGTCGTAAACCCATGAGTTTACGGCCGTAAACTCATGGAACTTCTACCATTTTGTGTTTTGAAGCTTTTCAGATCACAAGAAGCATTCCTACTTCATGTTTAAGCCTTAGGAAGTGTTTAGGGCACCATTTCACTCCTTTGTGGAGTTTACGGTCCTTGGACCATTTCTCTTTGGGTTTACGGCCGTAAACCCAAATGGTTTATGGTATTTTTGATGTTTTAAGTCCTAAGCACATCAAGGTTATGTTCTACACTAGTATCCAAGGCTTGGTAAGGGACTAGGGCACACTTTGGCACCCTCATTAGGGTTTACGGTCCAAGAACATTTTGAACCGTAAACACCTTTGATCTTGTGTTTCCTTGGTGTTTTCTTGATGATTAGTAGTGTAACAAGTCTTATAACACCCTAGGGTAAGAGTACTTACTATGTAGAAGCTTGAAAAGGTGCTAAAAGTTCAAGAACACTAGTGTGTGTTCTTGGTGTTCTTGGTGAAACTTGAAGATCTACACATTTGGAATGATTTCACGGATGGAATCATGTAAGATCACTAGGTTAAGTAAGATATCAACTTTTTAGGGCTAGAAACACTTACAAAGTTGAAGATCAAGAAGAAAATTCGGATGATACTTGAGAGGATTTGAGTTTTGTTCTTGAAAAGTGAAAAAGTGAATAAAATGGCTAAGTGCCATATTTATACCCTTGGGGTTTACGGCCGTAAACACCTTGTTTAGGCCGTAAACTCCAAACTCTTTGAGTTTTGGGACATTATTGCTACACAATAAACCCTAGGGCATCCTCTCTCCTGTTATCTCCTGAAGTACTAGGCTTTAGAACACTCAAACTGACTCTACACAGTTCAAAAGTTATCAAAAACTGTTCTGACTTCTTTTAAAGTGAATGATTGTACAGAATAGAAATTTTGTGTTGTCACAGTTTCTCAAGAAAATCCAATATTTTCTTTAGTAATGTAAGGTAGTCTTAATCCCTAAGACTAAAACGTATTCTTGTTATTGTATTCTGTAGTTGTATACGAAAGTGTTAGTTTGTACGTCTGGTTACCACCAACAATGTATAGTAATGTATTGTATGAAAACCCTGGCTACCACCAGTATTGTATAGTAGGTTCTTGTGTGAAAACCATGGTTACCACCAGTATGTATAGTAGTTTTATTACTTAAAATAAAACCAATTGAAGAAATGATATCACGTAAACAAAAGTAAGTTTATACTGTTGTGAGTTTCGTATAACAATGCTTGAAAGGACCTAGTGACCTCTGCGACGTTCTTCAGGCGTCGGAAGTTATGACATTTGTCACCCCAGGCATACCTGCCTAATCGTAGCTAGCAGTTCAGGTCTGGGACTGTCAGTCCCGTATAGATCTTTACACAAATATCACGCTCTCCCTCCAGGAGACTCTGGTTACATTGTTTTAGGATTTATTCGATACTCTGATGAGTATAATTGAAGAAGTGTCTCACAACTCTATATTAACTAGTTTACGTGTAGTGTTGTATTGTTCTCTTGTACTTATAAATGTATGTATGACTAGTAAAGTAACAATAATTATACTTAAATAATTATTTAATATGGTACTCTTGTATTCAAAATGTATTGTTGTATACCATAAACTATATCTACCATAGTTTGTATGTTCGTAAGTGTATAAAGCTCTTGAATTAACGAAACATGTGTATTGAATCCTAAACTATACCTATTATAGTTTTGTAAAGATGTTTAATGTTTTACAGAAAACTTTGCAATTATTGTTGTACGTTGAAAACCGCCCTTATGCTCAGCATGTTACAAAAGGGATAAAAATATCTAGTATTTTTATAAAAATGTAGTGATTTCTCGATTTGTATCAATTGCAAAAGTTTTAAATCTGTTTGAAAGCATTTGTATAAAAACACATAAAACCTTGTGTTTTACTTGTATTCCCCCTGCAAACGTTAAAAACAGTAAAAATGTAGGGGTATGAACTCACAGTTAGTGTATGCTTGCAGCTGGATAACGGGCTGAAAGATGACCATCGAGTTGTTGTACGTGGAATTAAGGGAATGCTAACGACAATATTGTATTTACATTAGTGAAACCATTAATTTAAAGTGCTAGGAAATACTTGTTTTTGTGTTAGGAATTGTTACCAAGAGTGTTGGATGTGAAGAGGGGAGTTTCGGGTTCCAAAGTGTTCACTGCCAAAATGGGTTCACGGCCGAACACAGGTTTACGGCCGTAATCGTGTTCACGACCGTAAACGGGTTCTCGGTCCTGGGAGTTTGCGTCCTTTGAAGATTTGAAGTATGTTCTTGGTGTTCTTGGTAAAACATGAATATTTGAAGGGTTCACGACCGTAAACTCAAGAACGAAGGTTGAATGATTGATGAAATGACGAACACTTGATGCTCCAAAACAAGATCCAAGGATGAATTTGATGATTTTCAGAGCTTAGATGAGAGAAACTTGTGTTAGCTGTCGAAGGGTTTGAGAGAGAAAAGATGAGTTTCCGGCCAGAAGAGAAGAAGTGAGGGTAAAATCAGCCAAGACTCGTATATATAGGGTATGAGGGGTTCACGGTCTGAGTCATGATCACGGACGAAGAAGGGTTCACGGCCGTAAATAGGTTTACGGCCTTAAACGTGGTTGGACGAGTTGCTGGATTTTTCAAATGTTTTTGGTTCCGATATTTATGTACACTTTATTGATATACTTTAATTCGTTTTCTAAACCTTACGAACTTAACGGAAAAGAATAGAGTTCGAAATTTTATTTGGCGGGAATTGACTTTTGTTGACCAAGTTGACTTTTACAAGAATAGAAATTTTTGGGTTGTCACAATGGTTATCCTCTTAATTCTCAATAAACACGCTTTCACATGCTTTTATCAGTAAAGTATTAAGTGTTTTCAAAACATAATCGATGATTTCTCTTTGAACAAACAAACGTCCCATCTTTGGTTCTCAACGATTAATTAGGAATCCTTTTTGGGATTTGCATTAAATGCAACCCATTTCGGGTTTTTAGGTATCATCATTCCACTCTTCGACCCAACCAGGAGCCTCCACCTTCTACAAAGATTTTGAATCCTAACTATTCCCACTTTACATTTTGTATGTCGTCTTCTTAGAGTGTTTCTTAAAGCTTTCTCAAATCACCATCAATGGCTTCCACTGCACCCAAAACCTCCAAACCTTCATCGAAGAAGAATTCTTCAAAGGGACCCTCCTCATGTTCATCCACTGAGTTAATCCTCAGAGAAACAACCCATTTATTTTCTCTTGATTCCATGGATTATAATGAATTTGGACGCATAATGATTGAGTTTATCTCCCACCACCCTATCGTAGTTCCTCTCATGGAAATCTCTAACCCTAAACTTCCTCTTTGTAACCTTCATAAATCATTTGAATGAGTGAAAATTGAAGATGATGTACTGGTAGTGATGATTTTTGATGAAAAGATTGTTCCAGTCCACAAAAACACCTTTATCAATGCGATTGGAATTGCTGAAAACCCCAAAGGTTATCGAGTTCAAGAACCAACGTCTGAAGAGTTTTAATTGTTCCTAAATCAATTTGGGTATAATGGTGATTTCAAGGCAAAGGAATTAAAGAAGTTGATGGTTCCTGGCGTTTGTAATGTATTGATGCGCTTAATTCTTCGAGGATTATCTAGAAAAGATGGTGGTACATACACCATGTGAAAAGACCGGCTCTATGTTGTGTACAACATCTTCTCCGGAAGAGCTAACGCAGTCGACTTGCCCGAAGTGCTATGGCAAGACTTTCAGAAGTTTGAAGTTAAGAGGAAGTTGAATGAAATTACGACTCCAAGATTTCGGGCTCGGATGCTACAATAGCTCTACCCCGAGAGGCTTATAAGTTACTGAACCAATCCGCTTTAAGACCTATCATAAGTTTGCATGTACACATGTTAGCCACCGTTCCATCCACCTCACGATATCTTGAACATCATCTTGAGGTCTTGATTGTGTTAAATCTAACACAATCTACACTAATCTTGGATGATCTAGCCTCTGATGAGAACAAAACAACCTCTTCAAGAGGCTACAAAAAGAAGATGGCCAAATGAAATATATCACCCTCAAATGTCCAAGCAAAAAATAGAACCAAAGCTGGTGAACTCTCTCAAAGGATTCACAAGTCAACATTCGACTTGACTCAGGGTCATAGCTTACCCCCCTCGACCACTCTTCCGAGGTACCCTTCAGAATTTCAATAGCACATGCACACACTCACAAGGAGTCTGCTCATAATCTACCCCCATCTTCTCAAAAAGATTGTGCCGGTATTGAACATAGTCCCTTGGAGCCTCCTGGGACACACTCACGATTCATCTTGGAAATCCCTCTTCATTCTATGCATGCACAATCAGGACGCCTGTCTCTGATTCCAAGACTTCAATCTGAACTTGGTAACAAATTTAGCCTAGTTCATAGTTGAGCACTCTGCATATCCACAATCCACCATCTATTGGCAATTAGTTCCTTCTTCCTGATGAACTTTGGGGCTTTACAAGCATTAAAATACTGAAAGGTAAAAGTCCATGTCCCAAACTGACCCACTGTTATCTCTGCATGAAAGGTCCTTAAGTGCTCATCCTTTAACTCTACACTCCTCTCCTTGATGGTACTCAAAATCACAGTGGTTGCTTCGAAGATATTGTAACATCCTATTTATTAAATAAATATATAGATAAAATTAATGAATGAATAGTAGAAAAAAAATCCATGATATTTAGCGGGGTGTTGGTTTCGGGGTGCCAAATGTTATAATTTAGATTATTCGGGGTTAAAGTGTAATTCTGGGATTTATTTTGTAAAGATTTTCAGAAGTCAGTGGGTGTTCGGTAAGTATTGAACATATTATGGAAGGATTTTGAACACTAAGGGTTGTTGGGTAAATTACGGATTGGATTTGAAAGGGATTTCAAAAGTCAGGCTATAAATGCTAAATATTGGTGCTAAGTTGAAAGAAAAAGGAGAATGAGGGACTGAATGTGTAATTATGTGTAACACCAGTCAAAATTAGGTTAAAGATAATTCCCACAAATATAACAAACACACATTATAATCAATTTACTTTAATATTTAATGATACTTTCATTCAACACTACAAGTCTACACGATTCCAAAAATATATAGAACGTCTAAATCTAACTTCGCATGAAGAAGTTGTGATAAATTCTATCAGTATAGCCTTTGTAACGAGAGAAATTTAAAATAGACTTAGAATTAGCTATTGGAGTCTATAAGAAAGTTGTAGTACTCGGAATTACCTACGTGTGGATATAAAGAACGTCAAAAACAGAGCTCGTATACAGAAGTTATGACCTTCCAAAGATGCAGCTGTCTGAGAGCATGACACGTGGCAGAAACCCTAATCTAACTGGACTCACGACGTGAGCAAGATTTCTCACGACGTGAGGAGTCAACAGACACTAATCAGAGCTAGAAAACACGCGTTAAGGCTACATGATGACACATGGAAGTTCACGACGTGAACCTATCATGTTTACGACGTGAATGGGCCCAGAACAGCCTATAAATAGCGATCAAGACCCTTTCATTCCTTACACCTTCTCCTTTCATTCCATCTCATTTCCGAAGGCCGTTTCCCTCCCCGAGCTTGAGAACGACGAGCCTCTGACCGTTTAGATTCTATATATCACGCTACTAGGGTGAGTTTTACGGTCCCACTTTTAATGTTTTCGGGGGAAAACGCATGCTAAGTATTATATATATAAGTTAATATTATGTATATATGATAATATATTCGTATCAAGATAGATATTTATATTAACTGGGATATAGTTGTTTTGTATCTGATATTTTGAAAATATACAACTATCATAAAGTTGTTAGCATGCTATTATTATAGAATTATACTAATGTAGATCTTGAGTTATACTTGGGAATTCTATGTATATGTTGTGTGCGATATAGTTCCGGAGTTATACTTAGAAGTTATATATGCTAATTGATAAGTATGTTGTTATTGTTGTTATTTTTGGTTTTATGTTAAGATAAAACTTGGTATGCTGTATGTTATTATTGTTGGTTTTATGTCAAGATAAAACTTGGTATGCTATATGTTGTTATTGTTGGTTTTATGTTAAGATAAAACCTGGTTTTACCTCAAGTTATAGATGTTGTACTGCCTAAGTATTATGAAATTAGGAGTAATGTTTAGAAGCATAGTCTAGTAACTTAGGGTTTTAGACACGAATATGCTTTTGTTGTTAGAGCTATAGGAAGCCGACAAAGTCTACATGAGTTATTGTATTCATCACCTAAGATTGGAAATCTTAGTAGAAATCATCTGACCTGTAACCGCTAATCCCGTGCGAGCGAGGAAGTCGTGTATGAATAAGATACGGGTTGACAACCCCACTCATGGTTGCTAGATACAACTAAACATAAGCGAGTGACGAACTGTCCTTCTTCTTGTTTATTGTTCTGTCGTTGATGAAGAGTGCGCAACTTATCTTAAGATGCGAAACTTGTAGCATCAAGCAGAGGTTTTAAATTAGTCATACAGCCACGGTTACGGACTCATGGTAGCAAATTGTTAAAAACATTATACTTTGTCGTTATACAAGTATTAATGTTAAGTATAAGTTTCCCAAAGACTTATACTCTAAGTACAAGAAAGTGGTAGGTATACTACCTATATATTAAGTAGACAACTATACCTATCCTACATACTCGTATAGAATTGAAATAAGATTTATACCTAGCTGTTTTTACTCGTATAGAATTGAAATAAGATTTATTCGTAGTAACCTTCGTTTGTATGGAATTACAAACACTTATATTCATAATATATTAGACCTATAGGTATACTACTTATTTGGTAAGTAAACCATTATACCTACGATATATATATTATATGTTAGAAACAAGGATGAGTTAAAGTGATATCTTCAAACTATATTATATACATTTCCAACTTGGGAAAAAGTACTATTTTTACTCAGAGTCAAAACCTGTGAAGTCACCAACTTTATGTTGACATATTTTCAAAACGCATGTGTTTTCAGGAACTTGATAAACTGGAAGTATAATAATTTCTATTATCAATAGAGGTATGTAGTTTACAATAATTCTTTTATACTCTTCAATATATATTTGATAACTATGATACAAGGAATGACGTTACACCGCCCGGTGTTTCCGCCGACGGTCGGGGTGTTACATTATGGAATGAAGTTTTATGGGAGTCGGGGATTATAACCTGTCATCCCTGATACACTAACCGTAAAACAAAACAACAGACTCCTTAAGCTACCACTCCCTCCAGCCGCCAACTCCCTATTGTTTCCGGAAAACCACCATGTATCCGTCGCACCAATCCCGTTGAAGACGAAGCCACCGTCGATTAAGCCCCCGCTCTGTTGCTGCCGCTACTGGCCTTTTTCCGGTGAGATCAAGGGCGACTCGAGACTAGTGTGAAAGTCGGAGAACATGGCCGTTGCTTTAACCGACGTCCGTCGCCGCCCATGCGGCTGTCAACGACATTGATTCCTTTGGATGCTACTCGGTTCACTTCTCCAGTTGTCTCACTACTACTGTAAGCGCCACTATTTCCCGCCATTCCATGTCGTTGCCGCCGCCGTATGCCACCAGGTGGGTAGTTGCGTTCATTTTACGAACATAAGAAATTTGTGTGTCTGCCACTAGAGTGTGTGACGTGTGTGTGGTTACTTGGCCGGATTTCACGAGAGGTGGTGGCTGTCACCTCCAACGACCGTCTGCCACCACAAGGGTGGTTGTGTGTGTGTGTTATTTTGTGTGTGTGTTTATTTGGATATTGCGATATAAGATGTATTGTATGGCCGGATTATTGAAGGAAAACAGCCTGTCACCGCCGTGAGGTGGTGGTTGCCACCTCACGCCGCCATTCTGCCACCTCTAGCCGCCACATCTGGTGGCTATGTGCTTTTGTGTGTGTCATTGGTATTTTGGGATGTTTGGACATTTTTTTTGCCAAAAATCATAACCACCACCACGAGGTGGTGACCGCCACCGTGAGCCACCGTTTACCACCAATACCTGAGGCGGTAGTGGGTGGTACCCGACTTAATTAATATTAGTAAAGCTAAAAATTTAACCATTTGTGTAATTGGTACACAATTGGGTTGAAAACCCTAATTAGGGTTCAGAAAACCCTAATTTTGGATATATTGGTTTTGGATTGTCGGGACATTGGACCATCGAAATGCCAAGTGTTGTGACTAGAATAAATGGTTGGGCCTTAGGGTAAGACTATGTAACATTTTGGGCCAAATTTGGAAAATTGGGCCATATGTTGGCCTTTGGTTCATTGGTTGACTTTTGGGTATTTGGAGAGTGAGATTGGGCCTTGGGCTTGAATCAAGGTAGGTTGGGGGTAAAGTAGTCTTTTACCCTAATCATGGACTTCTGGTTATGTATTGGAACCCAATTATTAATCGGGTGTTGTTTTGATGTTAACAGTTTGGGAATCTATCATCCAGCAGCTAGGGTTTTGTCCCTGGGAGTTCAGCAGTGTGAGGTGAATTCTCCTCACTATACTCAAGGGTCTAAGGCACCAAGGCCGACCCTTTGGATTTTTATCCTGGTTATCTTATGGTTGTGTACTGTCATGATCTATTAGACTACTATCCTGGTAGATAGGATGATGCTATGCTTATGGATCTGCTAGATCTGCTTGACTGTCTTTAGACTGTTATGTGATTACCTATTATATGTGCACATGTTTGATTGGTAGTTCAGGGTATTCCATCCTGAGATTGATTGGACCCTAGTATGTTGTTTCTATAGACTGTTATATGATTATTTGATATAGGTGCACATGTTTGATTGGTACTGAGGGTATTCCATACCGAGGATGATTAGACTCGTAGTTTGTTGGCATTCCAACGCGATGGTTGATGGCCTGGGGTATTCCAACCGGATGGTTGATTGGACCCATGGTGTGTTGGCATTCCAATATGATGGTTGAGGGCCTGAGGTATTCCAACCCGATGGTTGATTGGACCCATAGTGTGTTGGCATTCCAACCCGATGGTTGAGGGCCTCGGCTATTAAAACCCGATGTTTAATTGGACCCATAGTGTGTTGGCATTTCAATCCGATGGTCGAGGGCCTGGGGTATTCCAACCCGATGGATGATTGGACCTATAGTATTTTGGCATTCCAACCTGATGGTTGAGGGCCTGGGGTATTCCAACCCGATGGTTGATTGGACCCATAATGTGTTGGCATTCCAACCAGATGGTTGAGGGCCTGGGGTATTCCAACCCGATGGTTGATTGGACCCATAGTCTGTTGTTTGTTATTATATGTGTATTGTTGTATATGAGTGCTTTGGGGGTAACTCATTAAGCCTTCGAGCTTACATTTCTCGATTATTGTTTCAGGTACTTCAGAAGAGCACGGGAAGGCAAGGGTGTGACCGTACGCTTGCTCGATTTATGATTCTGATTTATGGGTAAACTCCGATATTGGTTTATTTAGAAACAATTTGTGAACAGTAATGGTGTTGGATGTTTTTGCAAACAATTAATGAACTTGGGTTGATTTGGAAAAGTTTAAATTTTTATGGAAGTTACAGATATGGTGTATGACCTCTAACATGAAAAACTTGTGTATCCACTCATCAATTGATTCAGTATCAACTCTAGAACCAGAACCTTGGGTAGTCACCACCCTACAAAAGGGAAACAATGCAGAATATTAGAACATAGCCAAAAAATAACTCATGTTATAAGCTCCTTAAAGTCTCCATGACTCTCCTTGATTCGAGTACGGATAATGTGCTTCCAATATTGCGGGTCCAATACTATCTTCCACACTTGTTGGGCCTTGGGCTTGAATCAAAGCTAGTTTAGGGGTAAAGTAGCCTTTTACCCCAAGCATGGACTTATGGTTATGGATTGGAACCCAATTATTAATTGGGTGTTGTTTTGAAGTTGATAGTTCGGGAATCTTTCATCCAGCAGCTAGGGTTTTATCCTCGGGACTTCAGCAGTGTGAGGTAAGTTCTCTCCTCAATATAGTCAAGGGTCTATGCCTCCAAGGCCGGCCCTTTGGATTGTTATCCTAGTTATCTTATGTTTGTGTACTTTCATGATCTGTTAGGCTGCTATCCAAGTAGATATGATGATGTCATGATTATCGATATGCTAGATCTGCTTGATTGTCTTTAGACTGTTATGAAATTACCTGTTATATGTGCACATGTTTGATTGGTAATTAAGGGTATTCCATCTTGAGGATGATTGGACCCTAGTATGTTGTCTCTATAGACTGTTATATGATTATCTGATATAGGTGCACATGTTTGATTGGTAGTGAGGGTATTCCGTCCCGAGAATGATTGGACCCATAGTGTGTTGGCATTCCAACCCGATGGTTGAGGGCCTGAGGTATTACAACCCGATGGAAGATTCGACCCATTGTGTGTTGGCATTCCAACCCAATGGTTGAGGGTCTGGGATATTCCCACCCGCTGGTTGATTGGACCCATAGTATGTTGGCATTCCAAACCGATGGTTGATGGCCTGGGGTATTACAACCTGATGGTTGATTGGACTGATATTGTGTTGGCATTTCAACCCGATGGTTGAGGGCCTGGGGTATTCCAACCAGATGGTTAATTGGACCCGTATTGTGTTGGCATTCCAACCCGATGGTTGAGGGTCTGGGGTATTCCCAACCCGATGGTTGATTGGACCCATAGTTTGTTGTTTGTTCTTATATGCGTATTGTTGTGTCTGAGTGTCACAACTGGAAATTTTCAAGTCTAGAAACCAAGCCAAAAGAGTCTCGTACATGTAATATTTGTATCTATGCTGTTATTATGCTTTGGTAATGTAATGTCTTTTAGAATTATACTACCCTAAAGCCTCCTAAGTTGATGAAAACAATGAGAAGTTTAAGTTATGTCAAATACAAATCACAAAAACAACAAAACACACTTATCAAAGCTTTCTATACATCAAGACCATGAACACTTCCCTAGGAAGCACCATGACCGTGAACACCTCAAAGAATCAACCTTTAGACCATAAACTCTTCTTCTTGAACATGTGTGGCCGTAAACAACTCCCAAGAACCCACTAAGGCCGTAAACCCCCTCAAGCCACCAATCTTTGACAATAAACACCAATCTAGGCCACTTTAAGTCGTAAACCCCTTCACATGAGGACCTTTGGCCGTGAACTCAACCCTAGAAAGCACTAAGACCGTGAACACTCCAAGGATGGGAGGTTTGGCCGTGAACTCCATGGTGGGACATCAATTGGCCGTAAACCCTAGTGAAAACTCATTTAGGCCGTGAACTCCCCTCCCATTTCAAGGTGTTTATGGATTATGAGCTGTATATGGCTATTTCCAATACAAATCTCAGTAATTCATGCAATACCCAACAGTAAAACAAGCAAACATCTCATCAAATTCTTATCCCCATATGATAGGGCGTAAACCCCTTCTTTTTTCTTTCACAAACTCATTTTTACATTCTGTGAACTCATGAAATGCTCTCAACGTGTTCAAGCTTCAAACTCTAATTTCCTCAAAGCATTCTCTAGATCCTAGTAAGTATTTCAACTTTTGGTTAGTGATTCTATATATTATCTTGTTTAGTTCATCATATTTACACATGAAGATATGTGTTAATATTCTTAGGTAGTTCCAAGGTTCAAAGTGTTATTAAAACTCTTCAAGTGTTAGGGCTTGAACTCCTCATCATCTAACCAAATCACCCACCAAATCAAACCAAGGTGAGCTTCATACCCCTCTTTTTGATGTTTTCATCGTTTTGGGGGAGGATACAAGTCAAGGTCTTATGAAGTTTTAATATAATTGCTTGTTTATGCATGTATGATATGATTTATGTGCATAAAGTTATGAACCCTATATATATTTGTTCAAGAACTTGAGATTTTTAGAAAGTCTCAAGGGTTGAACTATATATCACAAAGTAGAAGTTAGCAACAAACACTAATATGTTTATGAAATACAAATCATAATTGTTATATCAAGATTCATAAGGTTTTGCTCCAAAAATTGTTTAAACAAATTGTTAAACATAATAATTTGGAAATGGTTAAATTGAAATTTTAATGATATTTTGGGGACCATTTTCGGCCATATAAAAATTACATGGATTATTTTGGATCATGGGATAAAATTTGGGGAAATCATTGGACACCTAAATTTTAAAGGACCAAAAATGAATCTTTTTGGATAAACAAGGACCTTTTTGAAAATTTTCTGAAATGTAAGTCTAAAATGAACATTTTAGAAGAAATGGGCCATTTTCACACATTTCACCAAGTTTTAACTACTTATGCCACCTTTTGGCTAATATGGGTCTCATTTGATACTTTTTAAAACGAAGGGCCATTTTTGCTAATGCCGATAATTTTGGGTCATATTTGATAATTATGATACCAAGTGGATTATCCTCAATAAACGAAAACGATAGACCTGATCAACTAGCACAATTAATGTTATTTATTAAATAACAGATCTCCTCGAGTTGCTCAAAAACCAGTTGGTATTCTAGTGAAGACGAGTCTCAAAAGTAGCGAAATATAAATATATTAGTTTACGTCTAAAGTGTTGTAAGGAGTTATAACCAGAGTCTCCTGGAGGGAGAGCGGGAATTTGTGTATAGATCTATACGGGGTTGACACTCCGCACCTTCGTTGTTTGCTATAGCTAGACCGGCCACTCTAGGGTGACAAATGTCTTTAATCGATTTGGGCGGTTGAGAAACGCCAACACAGGCCTCCGTCATATTAGTATTGTTATAACGACTCACTAGAATATGTTAATTTATGTAAGGAAAACCTCATAAATAAATTGGCACATTGTGTTGACTGCCCCTATGCAAGGTAATGATGGTCCACATTTGTTGTGTTGACCGTCCACTCAACATGCGTGGAATGCCCACAATCGCCAGTTGATTTTTCACACCTCTCCAGTCTTAGGGTTTTAAGACCACCAGTTGTATATCAGAAAATATAGGATTTTCTGGGGTAAACGATTTTATACGATTTCGAAAACGATAGACTAAAACACACACATGTAACTTTACTCAATTGGAAACAAAACTCACGATTTTCTTATACAAGAAACTATGGGATTTTCAGGAGTAAACGATTTTATACGATTTCAAAAACGATAGACTAAAACACACATGTAACTATAATCAACTGGAAACAAAACTCGAGATTATTTTATACAAGAAAATACATGATTTTCTGTAGTAAACGATTTCACAATTTCGAAAGACGATAAACTAAAGTACGCACATGCAAATATACTAGATAGAAAAACAAGACTTACAATTGTTTTGATAAAAAAACACTGAAATTTTCTGGATTTCTAAACTATCACAAAGTTTTATACGAAAATGCTTATGAACTCACCAACATATTTTATGCTGACGCTTTTCAAACGACTTGTATTCTCACGAAATCAGTAAGCAGGTTAAAGGAACGCGGATTCATGATTATTTTGCTGTAGTTTGGAAATTTATTTACTTATGTCTCTTTTGTGTAAATTTTAAGAACAAGTACAATATGTAAAAAATGTAAGTTTGTTATCTCAATGTATGATGTTTGGATTTGCTATGTTCCATTTATATTAAATTGTTATGATACTGCACAATGAAGTCACCCGCCTCCGGACGTTTCCGCCGTCTGGTCCGGGGGTGTGACAGATTGGTATCAGAGCCAGGTTTATAGTGAACTAGTATATCTAGCCATACAAGATATACAACTATAACACTCTGACTAAAAGTATACTTTAAAGATATAAGTATTCTATGAAAGTATACATACTAGCACATTATCATAATTAGAATAAACAAAAGTAGCTAAAGGTTGAACACTACAGTCAAACCTAGGCAGTTATGTAATCATATATGGGATAAATATAGCCTGATCAACTATATTTATTTGAGATAAGACCATCATGTGCTTGGGAGTGATGGTAGTGTTGCAACAAACCTAAAACCTACCCACTATACATACAAGAGAACATCAGAATCGAACATCAAGTTTAAAATACTATAGGAGTATTTTAGGATACCATAAACCCCCACACCTAAACCTTCCTCGTATTCCTCATTACCCCTATTCTCGCACAAACAAAATAGCTGAAATTCCTCGCAAAGGCCTCTACTACCCTGTCGCGATAACTTGCGGATGGGCCAAGGAGGGACGAAAAGAGGTCCATGAGGAAAACCCAGAGGTGAATCCTAAGTAATGCCAAAAGATGAATTATGAAAGGGAGGATTCCAACTAAGATCCAAGCAAGGATGAAAGCGCCAAGGAAACCCTTAGCGAGCCTTACCCTATTGGGAGTAGGCAAGAGACCCTTTCACCTCTCTCTTCCCAGAAACGTAAGCACCAAATATAAGTACTCCGGGAGTAGATGTATCTAGCAAGAAAACAATACCCATGCAAAGAAAAGCTTAGTGATTGACACCTACCCGGTTTAGGATGCATTCCTACAAAAGAGAATCCGATGCAAAATCGATGTGCACCGTGCTCCGATAACCAACACCCTCACAAATCAAGCACTACCCCATATGGGCCACAAGTAACCCGATTTGACTCTCGGTTTCCTACTCTCTGTCATGGAGTAAGGGAGACTGGAGGCAAAGCCCGATATGCGACAATGTAAATCCGACTCCCCACGAATAACAAGAATACCATTCCAAAGCCCTATGGAACCAATAAGTAGAACGAGAAAACCGCACAAACCGACTACACTCCATAAAGGAGGAAGTGACCACCCTGAAACGACATCCGAGTACAACTAAGACTAGGACAACCATAGAAAAACAAAGAGCGGAAAGGGGCCGCTAATGAAATGAGTAAAATGGCCGAGCACTTTGTGCGCCATTTCGGCATAGGAGACTCCCCACACTATTCACCTGAGGCTTATAATGTTTTAAACCGCAACCATTAATAGTAACCCAAGAGAGGTACGCCCTCCAATAACCCATGTGATATAAATCCAATAATTGTATAGGTGGCTATACCGTATCCCGATAAAACATAACATCCGTGTGATGCTTAATTCTACTCTCAATCGTAAATACATCATAGGGATGTAGGTCGAAACAACGAGAAACGTATAACGAAACATGTGATTTATATGTGTACATGCATAAGTTCATATCTATAATCCTAGATAAGACATGACTAGAAATCACCATAGATACTCACGAACCTGTTTCCCATCATGCAACAGAATCATGTCCTCTCATAAGAACAACCAACACCCCGACGAAGCATCGGTCCTACGAATAGATTCCGCCACTTTTCCAAACCATTGTTACAGCTGTCGTGGCAGCTGTCATGGCATACCTCAATTCCAACAACACAAACGAAAATGGAAGCGGTGTCAAAGATTTCAACCGCATTAATAACCAAAGGAACCAACGAATGAAAATTACCGAGACACCCCAAACTCCAAACCTAAGGTCACGAAGCGAAAGTTCAGGAACGAAGAAGGAGGCAGTTCAACTCAGAGGCTTACCAACAGGCAACAAGCGGGAGCAGTCCTCACCCCTACTAACTCTACTCTTCCCACATTGAGAAAACCATATCTTGGAAACTCTCCACACTGCAACAAGTGTAAATACCATCATCGGGGAGCCTGCAGGGAATTTCGTTTCAAAAGGTGCAACAAGATGGGGCACACCTCCCACTACTATAGGGCCCCGACCCCATGCGTCACTCCGACTCTCAACCCATAAGTAAGTCCAATATGTCACAAATGTAGTGCAGTAGGACATTTCAAGAAAGATTGTCCAACATAGATGAATGGTGGAGGAGTTGATAACTAGACAGGAAGAGGCGACAAGGAACCCTACCAATATTTATGGTATGTTCCCACAATAAACTTTATCCATCAAATTTTCACAAAAAGGTTTTATCAATTAAAAACATAAAAAAAACTATTTCCTCATTCGAGAAAATCGCGTAAATCACGGGGAAACTAGAGATCCTTGTGAATGGAACCTGACGATTCCATATGAACGTTAGTATCATATATAGTTAGGATTCCACAAACTAAGAGTGTGTGATCCCGCCTTATTTTCCTATTCCTGGCCTGAAGGTTGATAAGGACAGAACCACACAGTCGAGTATCTTTTAAATCCTAAGTATGAATGGTTAGTTAACCTCCATCTACAGTAGAAAACCTAGCAGAATTCAGATTACGAATTCCATTGTTTTGTATATCGGAGATCTCGTATTTATAAAACACCCAGCAAGCCGGAACAAAATAGACACAATAGTAACAACAAAAACCAAGCTAATAGTGATAAGAACATGAACATAGAAAACCCTGTCATTCCTAACAACCATTACTACCCAATTGACGTAAGATCTGTGATAATAAGGAGTCCAATGTCATCAATTGGCACGAACTGGCTTGATTCTCTCCTTACAAACTTCGAGAACTGAAAAGAGACTTCTATCTTATACAACCGAATAAGAAAACTCTTCCAACCTGTAACGACAAATCCCTAGCATCCAGGCCCATGAGCTCCCATGTAACAGATGCCACACTCCTCTCTAGCCCCAATAAAGATTAGGAGCAAGAAACGAAAGGCATCAAGGTATTCCAAAAGGTTTACAACCTCACCCAGATATTCCCTAAATCCCTTTGGAAACCTCAACCATGTGCTAAGCCGAGTTGGAATCGACTCGACTCTTTGAACCATCCCAATAACCAAACCACCCCGATACCACTTAGCATCGTCACAAAACAGCTAGTGTCTGATCACAAGAACGATATAATAGATAAAGGAGATATCAGACCAAGTACCTAACCGCAGGAAGCACCTATCTGACTCATGAGGGGGAAAAGCGAATTTCCCATAGCACCACTGACTACTAATAAGTCATACAAACCCATCCTCAAGGATCGATATCCCCTTCCCGAATCAGAGACTTGTTCCACCAATAGCAAGGAACTGGCAGAGGCGACCCATCTTTAGCTCGAAACACCATAGGAAGAAAACTCCCAAAGTAACCTAAGACTCATAAGGTCAACTACACCACACGCAACCTCAACTTTGGCAACAATGGTGACAACTCTTAAGGCCCCGAAACTCTACTTCTAGGACAACAGGAGCACGATTCCTAGTAGACCATTCAAAAGTCCTTGCCAGGATAGGTCCAGTAACCTACAGCCTTTGGTTACCATAAGAACTCAGTTCCGTACATTTCACATTCCACGTATTCAACACTCATAAGTGTTTGACCATATAATCTCTAAGAAATCCCCCACGACAAGATCAAGGTAAACAAGAACCCATGCCCCAAAGAGAAGCATGTATAATAGACATAGACACAGCTTGGGATACCCACCTGCCTCTAATCGAGCACTCACATAAGAACGACTACCACCATAGCATAGGAGTTGCACCCTTTGAGGCCCTATGTGGCCGAAGGTGTAGATCATTCTCTGTTGGGCTGAAGTGAGAGACGCCTAGCTGACAAGAGGACAAACGCCCAATAGCCCACTCACTATACCCGAGATTATTCAAGAAACAACAAAAAAGATAATCCAAATCTGAGCACGATTCCAAACATCGCGAGACCGCCAAAGGAGCCATGCAGATAGCAGGCCTAAAACCTTTAGAGTTTCAATTAGGGGATCAGACTATCATTAAAAGTCTTCCCTTAGAAAAGGATGATACGATTTGGAAAGAAAGGTAAACTAAATCCCCGATACATCGGACCATTCAAGATCCTTTCCCGGGTTGGTGTGGTAGCTTACAAACTCCAACTACCCCCAGAACTTAGAAATGTACACCCCGTATTCCATGTGTCAGACCTAAAGAGGTGTCTACCCGACGAAACCCTCACAACTCCACTAGATGAGCTTAAAGTGAACGAGAACCTCCTATTTGTTAAACAACTTATCGAAATTATGGATAGAAAAGTTAAGCGCACGAAACAAAGCTACATCCCCACTGTGAAGGTTAGATGTAATGCCAAGCGTGGACCTGAAATCACGTGGGAGCGTGAGAATCAAATAATGCAAAAGTACCCTCATCTTTCCGCTAGTCCGCAAGGATAGCTTTCAAAGAATTTTGGGACGAAATTCCCTCTAACGGGGGGATGATGTCACATCTGGAAATTTTCAAGTCTAGAAACCAAGAAAAAAAGAGTCTCGTACATGTAATATTTGTATCTATACTATTATTATGCTTTGGTAATGTAATGTCTTTGAGAATTATACTACCCTAAAGCCTCCTAAGTTGATGAAAACAATGAGAAGTTTAAGTTATGTCAAATACAAATCACATAAAGAACAAAACACACTTATTAAAGCTTTCTATACATCAAGACCATGAACACTTCCCTATGAAGAACCATGGTCGTGAACAACTCAAGGAATCAAGCTTTAGACCATAAACTCTTCTTATTGGACATGTGTGGCCGTGTACAACTCCCAAGAATCCACTAAGGCCTTAAACCCCCTCATGCCACCAATCTTTGACCATAAACTCAAATCTAGGCCACTTTAAGCCGTAAACCCCTTCACATGAGCACCTTTGGCCGTGAACTGATCCTTGGAAAGCACTAAGACCATGAACACTCCAAGGATGGTAGGTTTCATCGTGAACTCCATGGTGGGACATCAATTGGTCGTAAACCCTAGTGAAAACTCATTTAGGCCGTGAACTCCCCTCCCATTTCAAGGTGTTTACGGATTTTGACCTGTATATGGCTATTTCCAATACGAATCTCTGTAATTCATGTAATACCCAATAGTAAACCAAGCAAACATCTAATCAAATTCTTATCCCCATATGATAGGGCGTAAACCCCTTCTTTTCCTTTCACAAACTCAGTTTTACATTTTGTAAACTCATGAAATGCTCTCAATGTGTTCAAGCATCAAACTCTAATTTCCTCAAAGCATTCTCTAGATCCTAGTAAGTATTTCAACTTTTGGTTAGTGATTCTATATATTATCTTGTTTAGTTCATCATTATTTACACATGAAGATATGTGTTAATATTCATAGGAAGTTCCAAGGTTGAAAGAGTTATCAATACTCTTAAAGTGTTAGGGCTTGAACTCCTCATCATCTAACCAAATCACCCACCAAATCAAACCAATGTGAGCTTCATACCCCTCTTTTTGATGTTTTCATGGTTTTGGGGGAGGATAGAAGTCAAAGTTTTGTGAAATTTTAGTATAATTGCTTGTTTATGCATGTATGATATGATTTATGTGCTTAAAGTTATGAACCCTATATATATTCGTTCAAGAACTTGTGATTTTTAGCAAGTCTCAAGGGTTGAACTATATATCACAAAGTAGAAGTTAGAAACAAAAACTAATATGTTTATGAAATATAAATCATAAATTGTTATATCAAGAATCATAAGGTTTTGCTCCAAAATTGTTTAAACAAATTGTTAAACATAATAATTTGGAAATGGTTAAATCGAAATTTTAAGGATATTTTGGGGACCATTTTCGGCCATATAAAAATTACAAGGATTATTTTGGATCATGGGATAAAATTTGGGAAAATCATTGGACACCTAAATTTTAGAGGACCAAAAATGAATTTTTTTTGGATAAACAAGGGCCTTTTTGAATATCTTCACAAATGTAAGTCTAAAATGAACATTTTAAAAGAAATGGGCCGTTTTCACACATTTCACCATGTTTTTGCTACTTATAACACCTTTTGGAAAATATGGGTCTTATTTCATACTTTATAAAAAGAAGGGCCATTTTTGCCACTGCCGATAATTTTGGGTCATATTTGATAATTATGATACCAAGTGGATTATCATCAATAAACAAAAACGATAGACCTAGTCAACTAGCACAAGTAATGTTATTTATTAAATAACGGATCTCCTCGAGTTGCTCAAAAACCAGTTGATATTCTAGTGAAGACGAGTCTCAAAAGTACCGAAATATAAATATATTAGTGTACGTCTAAAGTGCTGTAAGGAGTTATAACCATAGTCTCCTGGAGGGAGAGCGGGAATTTGTGTATAGATCTATGCGGGGTTGACACCCCGCACTTTCGCTGTTCGCTACAGATAGACCGACCAGTCTAGGGTGACAAATGTCTTTAATTGATTTGGGCGCCTGAGAAACGCCACGATAGGCCTCCGTCATATTAGTATGGTTATAACGGCTCACTAGAATATGTTAATTTATGTAAGGAATACCTCATAAATAAATTGGCACATTGTGTTGACTGCCCCTATGCAAGGTAGTGATTGTCCGCATTTGTTGTGTTGACTGTCCACAATCGCCTGTTGATTTTTAACACCTCTCCAGTCTTAGGGTGGTTTTAAGACCACCAGTTGTATATCATATAATATAGTATTTTCTGGGGTAAACGATTTTATACGATTTCGAAAACGATAGACTAAAACACACACATTTAACTATACTCAATTGGAAACATAACTCACGATTTTCTTATACAAGAAACTATGGGATTTTTTGGAGTTAACGGTTTTATACGATTTCGAAAACGATAGACTAAAACACACACATGTAACTATACTCAATTGGAAACAGAACTCACGATTTTCTTATACAAGAAACTATGGGATTTTCTGGAGTAAAGGATTTTATACGATTTTGAAAATGATAGACTAAAACACACACAAACAAAACTCACGATTATTTTATACAAGAAAATACAGGATTTTCTGGAGCAAACGATTTAACAATTTTGAAAGACGATAAACTAAAGTACGCACATGCAAATATACTAGATAGAAAAACAAGACTTATAACTGTTTTGATAAGAAAACACTGGAATTTTCTCGATTTCTAAACAATCACAAAGTTTTATACGAAAATTCTTATGAACTCACCAACATATTTTATGTTGATGCCTTTCAAACGACTTGTATTCTCAGGAAATCAGTAAGCAGATTAAAGGAACCCGGATTCAGGATTATTTTGATGTAGTTTGGAAATTTATTTATTGATGTCTCTTTTGTGTAAATTTGAAGATCAAATACAATATGTAAACAATGTAAGTTTGTAATCTCAATTTATGATGTTTGGATTTGCTATGTTCCATTTATATTCAATTGTTATAATACTGCACAATGAAGTCACCCGTCTCCGGACGTTTCCGCCGTCTTGTCCGGGAGTGTAACACTGACTATTTTAGGGGTAAATCACTAAGCCTTCGAGCTTAAATTTATGGATTATTGCCACAGGCACTTCAGATGACTATGGGAAGGAAAAGGCATAACCGTACACTTCCTTGATTCATGATTGTGATTTCTAGGAAAAATCTGGTGTTGGTTTATTTTGAAACAATCTGTGAGCAATAATGGTTTTGGATGTTTTTGAAAAGAATTAATGAATTTGGGTTGATTTTGAAAAGTTTAAATTTTTGTGAATTTTTATGGATGTTACAAGTTGGTATCAAAGCCTTGGTTTGAGTGAATTAGAGGAACACTTGTGTGAATCCAGTCTCAAACTAAGGAAAAGACTTTCAAAATGATTTTCAAATGGTTTTCAAAATACTAAAGGAGGATACAGAGTGTACGATCAGTCGGAGCCAATACATTGACCCCAAAATACCATACAGATATTTGATATTATGATATGTTAGAACAGCATGCTAGTTATAGGTTAGGGATCTTCAGGAATTGCATGATAGAATTGCTTGATTATATGATGCCTGATAGCCTATGGTTTTTCTTATATGAAGTTTACATAACTACTGTATTTGCGTAGTGTATGCATCATGGTTGTACATAATTCGGATCTTATAGCCTCAGAATGTTTGGTTTGGCCTTATTTCCTGTTCTTGTTTGATGATGGGCTTAGGGTAGGATAAGATATTCAAATGTCTATAGGGTCCAGCGTTATGTATGAGTACCATACACAAGTGCTGCAGGGTTGGTGGAAGTTTCATGGATGAGTTGTCTGGGGCCAGCCGACCAGTAGCATTATTGGATGAGGTAGTAGTGGTTTCCTTGGCTGAGCACAATTCATAGCGGGTCGGAATGAGGAAGGATTAGCCATTCTCGAGAAAGTGAGGACATGGCAAAGATGCACGCAAGGTGCTGGAAGTCTGAGATCGAGGATTTCATGGGAGGATATGTATGATATTGTTGCATCTTAGTGCTAGTCGGCTTCTCTATTTGAATGCTGCTTGCTTTGGGCTTTGTGGGACCCATGTTGATGGGAGCTAACCATCAAACGAATACATTAAAATTACATGCTATGAGGGTTAAATAATCTTAGGATAAAGGACTTGGACCTATTGCATATCTCTCGTCTGAGTACAACCGTTATAGGGCTGGGTCTTTAGCCGAAGGATTATTTAAGCCTCGGTGCATGTAATTGTATTCGTGAAGTGGTTAGCTGGCGTCGGTAGGGGTTCTTCAGCAGATGATGGCGGAAGAGGTGTGGTGAGTCCTAGGATAACCTAGGGAGCATTTAGTGCATTTGTTTTGCTATTGAGCAAGTTTCAGGAGTATTTTATTACTACGACTTAGAGGACCTGAGATGATTGTTAAGGAAAGGATGGATACGTGTGGAAGGTAGTATTAGGCCCGTACTACTGAAAGCACAAGATCCATACTTGAATTAAGGAAGATCTCGGGGATTCTAAAGGGTTGGTCAGGGAAAGTAGCATGGTTGGATACCATGGTTCGCGGCAGTAGTTCTGTTCCTATCAATATTTTGGTTGTGGTTGCTCAGACATGAGGATGGTCCTTGTATTTGGTGTGAGCCTAGTGGTGTTATCGATTTTGGTTTTCTGGTGCAGACCTAGTGAGTTTTGGTTGAGGCTTTGGGGGTTTTGCTTGAGGCCGAGATCTGGGTCATGGGACTCAGGAAGGGAGTGATGATTATGATCAACTTGAGTTTTGCAGCTAGACGTGGAATAGTTGATTGATGGATTGGATTGTCGTCTTCTAGTGCAAGGATTAAGCCCTTCTAGTTTTTCGAATTCGAAGGATTGAGTCAGCTTGTGACCCCAGGGTCAGGTTGTATTCCAGTACAAGGTCAGTTGGTCGCAGTGGTTGGCAATAGTATTTTAGTGCTGGTGAGCGCGGGTGGTTCGATGTGTCATGAGTACTTTGTGAGGCGTACGCGATTACCATCCCTACCCGTAGGAGCTAAGGTCTGGTTCGCCTTGGACCTCTTGTATCGGGGGGAAAGGATTGATTGTGCGATCTATTGCGCTTTTAGGAATCGAGACTGTCATGGGAGTAGTTTGTAGTCTGTTTAGGACATAGGTTCTGTATATCAAGTGTGGACGATTGAGCTGGTGAGTGAGTCAACGTGCGAGACCCTGAATGATGTGATTTCTAGAGCCCGAGAGTGGGAGATTTGTTTGGAGCATATTGGGAAGAGGGGTATTATGTGGGAGGTCTCCGGAAAGGTTCCTACAGGATGGTTATTCATCATTGTCAGGATTCGGTGGTTTTAGTAACGATTATTGATTGGCGGATGAAGCGCCAAGGGAAGTAGCTCGTTGCTGAGGTATTGGTTGGAGCATCTATATTTTGGTCTTCAAGATTTGAGTGTGGCATCATTCAAGCATTAGAGACTGTCGGTTTCACTGGGATTCAGGAGGTGTTCATATGGTCTTTAGGAGTTGTGTGGTCTTTGATTATTGGCTAGTGATGGAGCATTAGTTTTCATCGGGTTGATCATTGTAATGTAAGAAGGATTGGGAATCCTGCAATTCTCCCGTGCCTTGAGAATTTAGTCAACTCCAAGTGGGGGAGAATTGTCCCGACATTAAGAAGCAGGAGCGGTTTTGAAACTGGGATAAGTTTTGAATTTCCGTCAGGGACGAAGGCGGCCCAAGTGGCTGTTTGGTTTGAGGGTTGTGTGAGTTGGGGGTTCAGTAAAACAACCCATCATGTGAATCACATCTTTCTTGGGGCTTGATAGCAGAAAATGGGGAAACAAGTTGGGGTTCCAGTCATGAATTGAGTTCAGTTTGGGCATTCGACAAAGTGTGTACTTGACTTTGTGTGCGTTTCAAATTGATAGATTAGAGGTAAGGCATCGAGTTACGGTTGTGTTTAGGTGAAAGTGTGTAAGACTGCGGTGGTAGACGTAGCATTCAATAGCGGTCAGATAGTGAGGGAAGTGTTATGAGACCGTGGGATGACCCGTAGCATTCATGAATTCTTTCAGATGATTAGGCTAGGGTGGGCCAGTTCGTAAGATTGTGGGTAGACCATGACATGATTGGAATCAGGAAACGGTAGGTCGTTAGGGATCGGGCATGATGTAAGACTATATCATTTTTCTACCGTTCACTTTTGGTATTTGATTTGATGGCGACAGTTTGTTAGGCTATTATGAACGGATGGACCAGAAGGATTGATGGAGCCATGAGTGGCGATATAGCTAGGGTAGTTATTGCTATTCGAAGTTTCCTTCGGGAGTCGCGTGGGGCGACTGTGAGATTGCTCTTGGATAAGCAACCGGATAGGACTTCAGTATTCTAGATAAGTTGGGACCAGGGAGGTCTCAGTGGATTTCAGAAGCAACCAAAAGGCAGCTTACAGTTTAGGACAATTTCTATGTTTAGGGAAGTATTAGCGAATTGGGTTTCGAGTGTATGAGAAGTATCTGGGTGTTTGGGGAAATGCTATGTCACACGCAGTGGGAACCCCCCCCCCCTTATTATCAGAAGTTGAACAGTTAGTTGAGAGATAAGCGGACTGGGTTCAACAATAATGATTCAGTATGGGCGGTCTGTCAGGGAGTCAGACCATCTCGAGACTATAGATTTCAGACGAAGAATATGTGATCATGCCGGAAGGAATTTGTTCATCTTTGTGTCGTAGAGCCCAACGACGGTTGGTTCCAGTTGCCTTTGAAAGGTCATGGGATGCTGAGGGTTGTGGTTGAGTTTCTCAAGTTGTTTGGATGGTAAGGAGTGATTTCGAGGACAAAATCTAATTTAAGTGGGGGAGAGTTATAGCATCCCGTTTATTAAATAAATAAATAGATAAAATTAATGAATGAATAGTTGCCCAAAAATCCATAATATTTAGCGGAGTGTTGGTTTCGGGGAGCCAAATGTTATAATTTGGATTATTCGGGGGTTAAAGTGTAATTCTGGGATTTATTTTTTAAAGATATTCAGAATTCAGGCGGTGTTTGGTAAGTATTAGACTTATTATGAAAGGATTTTGAAGACTAAGGGTTGTTGGGTAAATTACGGATTGAATTTGAAAGGGATTTCAGAAGGCAAGGTATAAATGGTAAATATTGGAGCTAAATCGAAAGAAAAAGAAGAAGGAGGGACTGAATGTTCATCATTAAATGAAGTTTTATGGGAGTCGGGGTATATAACTCGTCATCCCCGGTAACCCTAACCCTAAAATAATACAACCTCCACCTTAAGCTTCCACTCCCTCCAACGGCCAACTCCCTGTCGTCACAGGAAAACCACCACGTTGCTGCCGCACCAATCCTGTTGAAGACGAAGCCACCGTCGAACAAGCCCGTGCTTTGTTGTTGTCGCTGCTAGCCTTGTTCCGGTGAGATCAAGGGCGACTCGAGACTAGTGTGGAAGTCGAAGAACATGTCCGTTGCTTTAGCCGATGTCCATCGCCGCCCATGCGACAATCAACAACATCGATTCCACCGGCTGCTACTGGGTTCACTGCTCCAGCTATCCCATTGCCACCGTAAGCGCCGATGTTGCCCGCCATTCCATGTCGCTGCCGCTGCTTTACAACACTAGGTGTGTCGTTGGGTTCATTTTACGAACAAAAGACGTGTGTGTCTGCCACTAGAGTGTGTGTTGTGTGTGTGGTTACTTTGCCGAACTTCACAAGAAAAGCATCCACCACCACCGTGAGGTGGTGGCTATCACCTCCAACCACCGCCTGCCACCACAAGGGTGGTTGTGTGTGTGTGTTATTTTGTGTTGTGTTTGTGTGGATATTGCAATATAATATGTATTGTATGTCCATATTATTCAAGGAAAACAACCCGTCACCACCATAAGGTGGTGGTTGCCACCTCACACTGCCATTCTGCCGCCACCTTGGGTGGTTGTGTGCTTTTGTGTGTGTGATTGTAATTTTGGGATGCTTGGACATTTTTTTAGCCAAAAATCATAACCACCACCACGAGGTGGTGGTCGCCGTCATGAGCCGCTATTGACCACCACTACCCGAGGTGGTAATGGGTGGTGCCCGAGTTAATTAACATTAATAAACCTAAAAATTTAACCATTTGTCTAACTGGCATGCGATTGGGTTGAAACCCTAATTAGGGTTTAGAAAACCTTAATTTTGGATATATTGGTTTTGGATTGTAGGTACCCGCGTTTTGGACCAATGGATTGATGTTATGACCTATGCCCGATTACATTGTACGCTTGGCCTAGTGGGCTGATGGACTTTATGGATTAAGTCCTTAATGGGTTAAGTAAGAACACTAAACCCTAATCAACATTTCATGTGAGAAACCCTAATTTGTTTGGGCCTTGAGTTGGGCCTTTCTTTTGGGCTTTGGTGATTGGGCTATTGATGAGTCATCCAAGAACAAGCATATGGACTAGAATATACAGATGGGATTTAGGGTAAGGCCTATGTGAGGGGTTTTGGCCCAATTTGGAAAATTAAGCCATAGATGGGCAATAACTGGGCTTTGATGATTATGATACATTGGACAATCGGAATGCCAAGTGTTGGGACAAGAATAAATGGTTATGCCTTAAGGTAAGACCATGTAAAGGTTTGGGTCCAATTTGGAAAATTAGGCCATATGTTGGGCTTTGGTTATGTATTGGAACCCAATTATTACTTGGGTGTTGTTTTGATGTTGACAGTTCGGGAATCTGTCATCCAGCAGTTAGGGTTTTGTCTACGGGACTTCAGCAGTGTGAGCTGAGTTCTCCTCACTACACTCAAGGGTCTAAGGCACCAAGGCCGGCCATTTGGATTGTTATCCTGGTTATATTTGTTGGGTTTTAGTATACTACAACATCCTATGGTGCATATACAACCCTAAATACCTTGGATCTATGTTTTCTCTATTATACATGCAAATGGTTTCCAAGGCATTAAACCTATAACTAGCATGCATTTGACATAAACCATATAATATACTAGTTAAGGAAACATACCTTTTATGTGGCTTGAAGTCTTGATGTATTTGGCCTTAAGAGCTTAGCACCAATAGTATGAAATGCCTCAAATGGAATCACAACACACCTAGGACAAAGGTGGCTCTTGAGAGAGAATTTCATGCACCAAAACACCTCCATATTTCTCTAAGAAAAGAAGTGGTGATTTTGGCTATGGAGTAACCTATTTATATGTAGGATTCCAAGGGTCATGGGTATAACCCATAATCCATACCCATGGGTTTTATGATCCATGGTTCATGTGGCCCAACTCTTTATGTATCCATACATAAACTTGGTCCAACATGGATCATAAGCCCAACACATATAAATATAACTAATTATCATAATTAGTCCCCATAGATTTAATTAGTCTCTTTTGATCACTAAATTAATTCCAAATTAATTCTTGATCGATACTAATTAAAACATATGATTTCATATTAATATATTATAACTTATAATATATTAATAAACCATAAATAACCTTCTCTCAAAAGTCCATCCTAACAAATTGTCCTGATGATATGCAACCCAAATGGACCATGCTACTCTCGGGTCAAGTACATACCAATAATAGTTATGGGCTTAGACATCTAATCCAACAGTCTCCCACTTGGATAAGTCTAAAACTATTATTGCAAGTACGACTTCATAACCCGACAAGCAATCGTAGCTCTTAAAGCCGTTGTCGAACTCTGAACAAATAAATGACGCGTCCATTAGATAAGGGATCATATATTCCTCCATTCTAGATATCATATGGACTGAGACATGGATTATAATCATTCTCTCTGTCCATTTGTTGTTTCCCGATTTTCGATTTATGATGACTGACTGATTGAACAAATCAAATCAGTCCTGGCTTGGCCAAGCACTCACATGTGTCATCGCTAAATCATCGATGGGCCCACAGATATCGCTTTTATCCCGAAGGTAAAAGGAATGGATAAACTTCGACTCATATGGCTTGTTCTACTACTTGTTGAATCATACACAAAGGCACGTTTTATAACATCGAGTTGCCAATGCGTTTTCGTGCAATCAATGTATAACCAACTCATAGTAACAACTCATATCTCTAGGTTTTAAGAATATAAGATATTATCGTCTCATGATCACTCGTGATAAAATCCATGAAACGATTCAAATGAGCGTGGGTTGAATCCAATACTCAGAACTTATGAGCACTCATGAGTGTTGTAGCACCACTTTGTCCACTAACTTGGACCTCTACAAACCAACCCATGACAGTCTTGATTCATATCTACTTCCAACATATGACCGACTGTGGATGGTTTGAATAACTTAATCATTCAGGAAGAGTGACTTAGTTATTCTGGAAGTCAAAACATGCAAAGTGAAACACAAGAATAAATGAATCAAATATGGTATCAAACCCTATGAATATAAATGAACACTTTTATTTATCACCATACTGATTACTCATTATTCATTGTTTCGGTTTTATCAACTTTATACTTGAATTAAAAACACTAGTTGTCCCATGCTCCAAGCATGTACACTATGTTTTTCTTAAACAATAGCTTTTCCATACACCAAGTATGCACTCTATGTTTGTCTACGATCCTTACTTTGTGAAATAAACCAATTGAACATAATTTCAATGATTCTAATTTCACACTCCCAAATCCTTATCGAAAAATGTGAGAATTTCAAATTCCTATCATTTATCGAAATCTGTTTAGATTTTAAACTTATATGCACTGACCCTCCTGTAATGAATATGTACAAAGTTACAAAGACTTGTCAACAGTCATTATAAGGTATTCCAATGTAGATCAACTCCATGGAAACTAAGTCTCATATTCAAAGTACATTGCTTTGGACATGCTTCTTGCATTAAGTTTTCTAATCTTACACAGATAACTTCCACCTATGGAGACAACTCCATATTCTCATTTTGACAATCACTTCTGAATAAGAGATGCCTTTTTTCAGAATATGTGAATATGGTCCTTCCAAAATTAGCACTATACTTCCAACTGTCCCTGAGCAACCAATCTTTGGTAAACTTCAGATTGTCCTCGACAATTGCTTAATCAATTTAGTCATATCCAATTCTAGACCTTTTCCCTTCTTAATGCCTCTGGGCATTTGGAAAAATTTAGAATTGACAAATATTATAGCACATGCAATCGATCCTGTACCCAAAGCAAATGGTACACGATTCATGATGTCTCACATAAAGACATGATTATGGACCAGTCTTTTGCTACAATATTTTTATTTGCCATGTTTTCAAAATTTGACTATGAAGAGGGATACCGTAATCATAATCGAATTTTGAGAACGCAATATATAGAATTTCCTTAAGTTGAACCAATCCAACATGAAATTCATATATATATTCTTGACTAAAGATGATTAAGGTCTCAATCTAAGCCTTTAGAACTGAAATGAAGTATATCCTCTCCCTTAATTATAGCAAAACAACTTTTTCAATCCTTGCAGCCTCACGAATTGAAACTTTTGTTTTCTATAATTAACATTGCTAACTTGCAACACTAACAATAATTATCATGCTCCCACTAACATGATAATTATTAGCATAACACTTATGCTCCCACTAGCTTTGACATGTACTCAGAAATCAGCTGGACTTCTAGAAATCAATACTTTATTGACTTTCTTACCAAAGTTCAGATTTCTGATACGAGATGCTTTGATAAAACTTTATCAAAATCATACACCTTTCCTTAGATAGCATGCATGTGTGTCTAAACAATTTCAGAACTATGAAAAGGGATGTCGTAATCATCGTCTCAATTGTTTAGACCTTTTGCCATCTGCTTCAAATCTACTTGGTGGAAATGTTTCCTCACCATCATTTTCATGAATCGGAGAGAAACCTTATGACCCTTAGATTTTATGGTGTATGTGTTCTTATCCATGTGAATCGTCAAAACCATAGTCACAAGACAAGGATAATGACAAATCCAAACTCATATGGACTGAACTTATGCAATCTTAACTTCTTGCCACCTGGCAGTACAGGGCCTGCCATTGCTTCCAAGTTGTTATGCAACCAATTGAGAACTTTCAGAACTCCTATGCAAAACCAACTTTAACTGGAATGGGCACAGAATATGTCAACACGATAGGTTATAAACCTCAAGTCGTGTGCTAGTGAAGAACCTCAGGTTTTATTCTTGATTAGTTCTTGAAATTCTTTTTAGGATCTTTAAGACTCCCACTATCCTCTTGACATATAAGACTATCTTGCCAAATATTCAAGAGATAGTGCGGATTCTTTATCAAGACAAACACTTCACACAATTGGCCTTAGTTTGTCTTTGTTTTATCCAAAACATCACAACTTACCAATTTCAAATGTACAAGAGTAGGACACTTTTACTCTTACATTTGACAAGTGTTTTAAACCTTTCTTTAAGATATGTCACTCAAGTTACAATCTTGGAGTATGACTCTAAGAATTGTTTTGGAACGAAGTATGACTCATCTTCCTGATCTAACCATTTCAACAATTCATGACTCCTCTTCTTAGTCATAAGAATGCACTAAGATTACCTTTAGAGGACTAATTGTGATATGATTTCTAAATCATTAAGATGATCACAAACATGATACTAAAGTACTCTCCCATCTTTTCAGATTTGAGAAACTTTTATCTTTCTGCCTAATTTGATTCTTCTCATTTGTTCTGCCATACATTGAGACTTTTCCAATGTTTCAGAATTATACTTAAACTTGTAAGTATAACCATATTTACTAAACTTTAGTAAATCAAATAGTCTTAACGAGCTTTGTGGTGGACATGACCAGTGCACAAGAATTTGTACTCGATCCCTTTAGTCTTTCACTTGACTCACACATCCATGTGAACAAGTAATTAGTCTTGATTTTCAAGTGCTTGAAAGTTCTCATTCATCATACTATTCAACTTGCATGATTCCAAGTTTCGGTCCAATTGAAACTTGGGTGATGAGGAACTTTCCTGATTTGGTAAATTTAGACACTACCACAAATGAAAGAATCAAATCCATTTTCCAATATTGCTGTCAGTTGAATCATATAAGCAACAATTTTCCATAAATGCCATTGTAAGGATACTTCAAATAAATAAAATTAAACAATTTTCTTTTATTTTAAAACTTTGCGGAAAAACTTATCCTTAGAATCCACATGGAAAATTGTTGTTATCTATTCCTTAACAATATATCATAACTTCTTAAGCAACTGCTTAAAATTCTGATGCGATCGAAATCCACCTTCGCGATCAGAATCAACATATACTTCCTTTAAGATTTCTCTCTATTCTTTGATTCTTAAAACATCCACATGTGACCCAGTCACATCATGTAATGAGGATCTCAGAATAGAACTTAACAGAGTTAGATAATGGGCTCTACCTGATGTAGAGTCAAACTTATTGACTTTAACATCCTTAGGTAAATTTGGCAGCTTTGCAATCAACGCCCCTTCCTTTGGCAAAATAAACATATGGACCCTTTGGTAATGGGACTATCTCAAACTTAGCCTTTCTCTTTACCATTTGGTCAACCGGGTTGACTATGGCCAATCCCTTTCCATTGGGAAGAGAATGCTTTTTCTGGATTTCCCTTGTCACCATTGTCACTATCCATAATTTTTTTTGGAAGTTGATCTTCTAATCAAATTTGCTTTACTATCGTTCCAAATCATTGCTGATTCAGCAGCACCAAGCAAATAGATATGATCATTAAGGTTCATGTCATAGTTTGTTTCATAGTAGTCCCAAAGGAACTCACTATGTGACTTAGAAAGTGATTGATCATCCAACTTTCTCAAGACTTTGACACCCAACTCTCCCGGCTTGTCAATATGTGACTTTATCTCTAAGATGTGATCACACATAGACCTTGCCTGCCATTAGGGCTTGAGTGACCTTGAACTTGTGGGTTAGGGAGAATAATTGGAGGAGGTGGAGGAAGAGAAGTATGATTTCCATGAGCCAAACTCGGGAAGTCATATTCATTAGGAAAGCTTGGTTTGGGAAGATCATTGTTGTCTAAACCAGACATCAACAATGGGAGAAATTCACGTAAAGTTGATTTAAGTCCTTAATATAACACCCAATATGATATATTAAGGCTGGGACCCAACAAACAATTTTATAACTTGGAAGAGGGATGCCGTAATCCAAGCTATAAAATATTTGAAGGTAGGTGAATGACGATTCACCAATTTCCACCAAGATAAACGAAATGTATTATTAGGTTTTAATTGGTTTTGAAACTCCTAGATTCTTTTGAGATTCATTGAACTTTTCAATGGCATGTTTCAATCTCGAGTGTGCCCTTCAGGTTTTGTGACTGGGATGCCGAGGATCACAAAACAAGGTGTGAAATAACCATGCAAATATACTTGGTACCCTTAATATTTACCTCTCAATCGATGTGCCGGTTAACCACACACGCTCCAATGATACTATGATAAACATTAAGTTACCCTTTGCCTACCTTGTTAAGTCCAGGTTAGTGTGCCGGTTAACCACACACCCTCCACTAACAGCTTAAACAAAGTGCAAAGTGTAATTTCATGGATTAGCACCTTATTCACATTTTCCTAAGTAACTAAGATTGGGAATTTATAAGTGTTTAGTTACTTAGTATTTATCATTATACTTATAATGAAGGGAGAATTATAGTCCTTGCCCTACCTGTTCGGCTAACGACCCTCCACCGGTCAAGGAAGCGGTGAGTGAGAGTGGACACCCATTAAACTGCCATTTTATAGGCAGTAACCTTATACCCCCCTTATAGACCGGCTTCGTGAATGAGGCCTACTAGTGGTAAGACGACTTTATCTTATACATATCTATATAATTAAAATTATAGTAATAGTACAAGGGTTGAATTTTAAACTTTTAAAATTCTAAGGTCTAGTTTGGAATTAAAGTATACATGGGGGGTAACTTTACAAATTCCAAAACTTGAGGACAAGTTTTGAAACCTTTCAAAACTCTTGGATTTTTCATAACTTATGAGTTTAATTAAGGTTTAATGAAAAAAAAAATTCAAGTTCCATAACTTGAGGACAAGTTATGGAAGACATTAAATCATTTAATGATGACATTAAAAATAGTGACTCTTCTATTTTCATAACCTATGAGACATAATGACACTTTAAAAAGAAAAACTCTTCACTTTCCATAACTTGAGGACAAGTTATGGAGTTCATAAAAACCATTAAGATCAAATATTCCAATTAACACAATAATCAAATAATTTTTCTATGATCTAGATTAAACACCAAGTAAAGATAATTCACATCAACAATTTTCAAGAAATTAGATAATCATATAAACTAATACAAATCTTGAAACTTTGACAATTATCCTTTGAAGACTCTTGGAATTCATAACCTAAAGAGTTAATAAATGAGACATTTCACATCCATAACTTATGGAAGTTTCAAAACTCTTAAGATCATAACTTTAAAAAAAACTTTTGAGTTCCAAAATTTTATGACAAAATTTGTAACTCCTTAAAACCATTTAGATCAAACTTTTAAAACAAATAAAATAATCATATCATTCTATCTTTTAATAAATTGACCTAATTCAACTCTTGTAGTAAAGTGACTCAAATTTTATAAATAATTAGTTTTTCATAAAATCAAGTAATTATCATAAAATTTGACAAACTTCATGTTTTTTTTTTCTTTTTTTTCCTACAACTTGAAAAAAAAATACATTTGCATCAAATATAATAGAAAACAACCGATGGCTCTGATACCACTGTTGGGTTTTAGTATACTACAACATCCTATGGTGCACATACAACCCTAAATACCTTGGATCTATGTTTTCTCTATTATACATGCAAATGGTTTCCAAGGCATTAAAACTATAACTAGCATGCATTTGACATAAACCATATAATATACTAGTTAGGGAAACATACCTTTTATGTGGCTTGAAGTCTTGATGTATTTGGCCTTAAGAGCTTAGCACCAATAGTATGAAATGCCTCAAATGGAATCACAACACACCTAGGACAAAGGTGGCTCTTGAGAGAGAATTCCATGCACCAAAACACCTCCACATTTCTCTAAGAAAAGAAGTGGTGATTTTGGCTATGGAGTAACCTATTTATATGTAGGATTCCAAGGGTCATGGGTATAACCCATAATCCATACCCATGGGTTTTATGATCCATGGTTCATGTGGCCCAACTCTTTATGTATCCATACATAAACTTGGTCCAACATGGATCATAAGCCCAACACATATATATATATAACTAATTATCATAATTAGTCCCCATAGATTTAATTAGTCTCTTTTGATCACTAAATTAATTCCAAATTAATTCTTGATCGATACTAATTAAAACATATGATTTCATATTAATATATTATAACTTATAATATATTAATAAACCATAAATAACCTTCTCTCAAAAGTCCATCCTAACAAATTGTCCTGATGATATGCAACCCAAATGGACCATGCTACTCTCGGGTCAAGTACATACCAATAATAGTTATGGGCTTAGACATCTAATCCAACAATATTATGGTTGTGTACTGTCATGATCTGTTAGACTGCTATCCTGGTAGATAGGATGATGTTATGCTAATGGATCTGCTAGATCTGCTTGACTGTCTTTAGATTGTTATGTGATTACTTATTATATGTGCACATGTTTGATTGGTAGTTGAGGGTATTCCATCGTGAGGATGATTGGACCCTAGTATGTTGTCTGTATAGACTTTTATATGATTATCTGATATAGGTGCACATGTTTGATTGGTTGTGAGGGTATTCCATACCGAGGATGATTGGACCCATAGTATGTTGGCATTCCATCCCGATGGTTGAGGGTCTGGGGTATTCCAACCCGATGGTTGATTGCACCCATAGTGTGTCGGCATTCCAACTCGATAGTTGAGGGCCTGGGGTATTCCTACCCGATGGTTGATTGGACCCATCGTGTGTTGGTATTCCAACCCGATGGTTGAGGGCCTGGGGTATTACAACCCGATGGTCGATTGGACCCATAGTATGTTGGAATTCCAACCCGATGGTCAAGAGCCTGGGGTATTCCAACCCGATGGTTGATTGGACCTATAATATTTTGGCATTCTAACCCGATGGTTGAGGGCCTGGGGTATTCCAACCTGATGGTTGATTGGACCCATAATGTGTTTGCATTCCAACACGATGGTTGAGGGCTTCGGGTATGCCTACCCAATGGTTGATTGGACCCATAGTATGTTGTTTTTTATTATATGCATATTGTTGTGTATGAGTATTTCGGAGGTAACTCACTAAGCCTTCGTGCTTACATTTAGGGATTATTGTTTTAGGTGCTTCGGATGATCGCGAGAAGGAGAAGGCGTGACCGTACACTTCCTCGATCTATGATTGTGATTTCTTAGAAAACTCGGATATTGGTTTATTTAGAAACAATTTGTGAACTGTAATGGTATTGGATGTTTTTCAAACAATTAATCAACTTGGGGTTATTTTGAAAAGTTTAAATTTTTGTGAATTTTTATGGATGTTACAGATATGGTGTATGACCTCTAATATGACAAACTCGTGTATCCACTCATCAATTGATTCAGTGTCAACTCTAGAACTAGAACCTCGGGTAGCCACCACCTGACAGAAGGGAAATAATGCAGAATATTATAACATAGCCGAAAAATAACTCATGTTATAAGCTCGTTAGAGTCTCCATGACTTTCCTTGATTCGATTACGGATCGTGTTGTAACAGCCGGATTCCCAGGTATCTTATTTTAAATATTTACATTGAGTTTTAGGAAGGGACTCGGCGAATAGGCGCTTAGACTCGCCGAGTAGGATCGCAAATTCTTGTCTGGATTAATGAGGGACTAGACGAGTCGATGCGTGGACTCGGTGAGTCCGCGCTGTAAAGTGAAACCCTAAATCTCAGGGCCTGAGCCCTATTTGAAGGCCTTTATGGCCTCCATTTGCGGCCACTTCACCCCTGAGAAACCCTAGAGAGTAGAGAGATCGTTTGTGGTGCAAGAGGAAGGTTAACTCACCATTTCTTGTGTGTTTTAGCAAGAAGGAAGGAGGTAGAACAAGCTAGGCTGATTGTGGAGCTTGGATCTGGGTTGTTCTCACTGAGATACACGTTTTGAGGT
This sequence comes from Lactuca virosa, assembly GCF_052849685.1. Taxonomy (NCBI): domain Eukaryota; kingdom Viridiplantae; phylum Streptophyta; class Magnoliopsida; order Asterales; family Asteraceae; genus Lactuca; species Lactuca virosa. Next base: position 150,591,633 of record NC_136428.1, on the reverse strand, counting down.
ACAAGTTCCTTCCCATTTCGTGTATTTGATAGATTCCTTGAATCTAGGGTTTCCTTTGTACAATTTTGAGTTAGATTGTGAAGCATGTAAGGTCCCTTTGAGTATAGGTGATAGATCTAGACCTTGAGAGGTCTAAAAGGTCCCAAGCTTCCAGCTTTATGAGCTTTCATCAGAGCCTTGAGAGTACAACCCCATTTAGATGGTTAATTCTTCATTTTTGGTCTTATAAGCATTGCATGAACGTAAAGTTTGAACCTTTACGTGACTTTCGAGTGTTAGAAGGTTGGATATACTGGTTGGTGAAGCAGATCTGACCTCAAGAGATCTTTTGAGAGTTTTCATGGGGGGAACTCGCCGAGCCCATAAGGGACTCGACGAGTCGAGTCGGGTTGCCCCGCGACTTGCGATCTGTGACGACCCGTGGAGTATAGGGTTGACTCAGCGAGTCAAGTGAGGACCAGGGGCGAAGAGGACAGGCATGTACTCACCGAGTCACTCTAGTGCACTCGGCGAGTCCGGTCAATGTTGACCGTTGACTTTTGTTGACTTTTAGGGTTTAGTCAGTGTTTGGACTTATGAGCCATTAGAGGGGTAGAATCGTCTTTTACCCTTCTTAGAGAACTTATAGAGAGGGGTTGGCCTAGCCTTTAGAAGTTGTATTAATTAGAGTAATTATTTATGTGATTAGGCGAAGGGTAGTGCAGTATTTCAGAGTTCGAGGTTGACCGAGTTACCCGAGGTGAGTCTTCTCACTATACGTTACCTTGAGTGGTAATTAGAGTTATGTGACAGAGTATCTTGTATGCTATGTATGTGATGTGTTGCACTGCTTTATTTCTATGTGATTTATGCTGTGTGTATTCCAGATTTTACAGAGTTAGGACCGGAAGGTCCACAGATTTAGGACCAGAGGGTCCACAGAGTTAGGGCCAGTAGGCCCAAAGAGTTATAGCCTCGAGTGGCTAATATGTGTTATATGTGGTATTTTGGGGAACTCACTAAGCATTTATGCTTACAGTGTTGTGTTATATGTTTCAGGTACCAGTGAGGATCGCGGGAAGGCACCGGCATGATCAGTACACACACGAGGAGTTTTTATACATTATGATCTTGGGATGTGTTTCTATGGATTGATATGTGATACAATGAGATTTTTATAACATCTATGAATGAAAGTATGCTTTTAAAAATGTGAAAAATTGTTTGAAAAATTACGGTGTTACAAGTTGGTATCAGAGCCGTGGTTTGAGGGATTCGGATGCACCTTCGAGCGCATTTGAACTCAAACTGAGGATTTGAGGAATTTTTCGAAATAAAACAAATTTTTCTAAAAGAGTAAAAAGATTTTGAAAAGCGCAGAGCAGAGTAGTGTGTACGATCAGCCAGCGCCCGAACGGTGATTTCCCAAAATACCCTTACATTATGTGTTATGAGATATTATGTAGTATGTTATGCATGCTAGAGTAGGCTAGGTATTCATGGATGGGACTAGAGTGGGCCTGATTTGTGATGCCTTAGCCTAGGAGTTATTGCTACTATGAGATACTTCGAGAGCAAGTAGGTAGCAGCGAGGAGTTTATGAGTGGTCTAGCGGAGAGTAGCCTGAGTTTAGTGAGATATAGAGTACTTGTGATCTGGGATCCTAGGAGGAGGACTTGAGGTGAATATCGATGCGCTGTGGAAGGTAGTATAAGGGGCCGTACTACTGGAAACACCGGATCGGCGAGCAGTCCAAGTAAGAATCCTTAGGGTACTTAGGAGCAAGTAGGGTTGGGTAGCGAGTGCGAGTATACTCGAGCGAGTCTCTGATTTCTTTTGTGTTGTATTTCAGAGACATCATGGTTAGGACGCGCCACCACCCAGGAGGCAGTGGTACCAGTGGTACCAGTGATGAGGAGATATGTAGGTTGATTCATGAGGAGGTGGCTGTTGCCATCCAAGCCGAGATACCAGAGATGTTTGGGTCTATCAAGACCACCATGATCGAGACTTTTGACGAGAGTTACGCTGCTCTTACTGATGCTGTTGTTGCTGCAGCCACCGCAGCCGTCGCTGCTGCGAGACCGTAGGGGGGTGACTCGTTGCTGTACCGAGAGTTCAGCAACACGAAGCCACCAGAGTTTGATGGGACGCAGGATCCGATCGTTGTGATGAGATGGATTTCTGATATTGAAGGATGCTTCTATACGTGTTCTTGTCCGGAGCATCTGAAAGTTCGGTTCGCGCTGAACCAGCTTCGCTTGGGAGCGAAGGACTGGTGGAAGTTTGTGACAGGGCACTACTCTTCTGTAGAGCTTGCCGCGGTGACCTGGGAGAGGTTCACCGCTATGTTTCGTGATGAGTACGTTCCCCCGGTGGAAAGGAACGTTTGGCCCAGGAGTTCTTGACCCTCAAGCAGGGTACCGAGTCTGTTACTGTGATCACCACGATGTTCCATGAGAGGGCGATGTTCTGCCCTAAGCACGTGTCTTTCGAGCAGGCACGCATGAGTCAGTATTTGAGTATTTTGAGGAGAGACATCCGCGAGCTCGTGGCGAACTCGTCGTACCGGACATTTGCCGAGCTTCAGGCAAATGCTCGGAAGAGGGAGATAGAGCTTGAGACTAAGGCTAGCGAGGAGGCGGAGTCTCAGACGAGGGATCGGCGACCTGCACAGTCCCAGCCGGCAGCCAAGCGGGCCAAGCCCACCGATTCGAGATCAGGGAACCAGAAGAGCCGCACTTGTGGCAAGTGCGGCAAGAGTCATGAGGGGGTTTGCAGAGCAGGGTCTTGCTACAAGTGTGGCAAGGAGGGGCACATGGCCAGGGATTGCCCCAAGGGGTTTGCAGTATGTTTTCACTGAAACCAGACAGGACATCGGAAGGCCGAGTGTCCGCAGTTGCGGGGGTCAGCCCAGGGAGCATCACATGGATCTACCCCTGCTACCGTTCAAGTTGCAGAGAGTCGGCCAATGAAGCCCGAGGTGCCAAAGGCTCGCGGGAGAGCCTTCCAGTTGACAGCAGAGAAGGTCCGCACAGCGCCAGATGTTGTGGCGGGTATGTGTTATTTCATCTATTTATTTTGAGATTATGGTGTTATGCTTATATTATGATATGCGTAGGTACGTTTCTTGTGAGTTCTGTACCTGCTTTGGTGTTATTTGACTCGGGTGCGAGTTGGTCTTTTGTGTCGTTAGCCTTTAGTTAGCACATCAGTATCTGTCGAGAGGCGTTGAGTCGACCTTTACGAGTTTCCATAGCTGACGAGAGAGCGGTATATGCCACTGATGTGATCCGAGGATGTGTACTCGAGATCTTCGGTGTTGAGTTTCCGATTGATTTGGTCCCGATTGTGACGGGAGATGTATGTGTCATCGTGGGCATGGACTGGTTGAGCAGGTTTGGAGCGGTTATCGACTGCAAGTGACAGTTGGTGACCATACGAGACCCTAGTGGGGGAGTTCTTATGATTTATGGCGAGGGTACTCGTTCTGGGTCAGCATTTTGTTCGGCCGTTAGAGCGAGGCAGAGCCTACAGCAGGACTGTAGTGGGTTTATGGCTTATGTAGTGGATACGAGAGTAGATGCAGAGAGACCGAGGTTGGTCGATGAGGTCCCGATAGTGCGTGAGTTCCCGGATGTTTCCCCGAGGAGTTGTCGGGCGTGCCTCCCGAGAGGCAGGTAGAGTTCCGCATCGATTTGGTTCTGGGGGCAGCGCCTATCGCCAAGGCGCCTTATCGCCTTGCGCCGCCAGAGATGCAGGAGTTATCCTCGCAGCTTCAGGAGCTGCTGGGGAAGGGGTTTATTCGACCGAGTAGCTCGCCGTGGGGAGCGCCGATCCTTTTTGTCAAGAAAAAGGATGGTTCACACCGGATGTGCATTGATTACCGGGAGTTGAACAAGTTAACGGTCAAGAACCGTTATCCACTGCCGAGGATTGATGATCTGTTTGATCAGCTGCAGGGAGCATCTTGGTTCTCCAAGATAGATTTGAGGTCTGGATATCACCAGATGAGGGTGCGAGATGAGGATATCCAGAAGACGGCGTTCAGGACTCGTTATGGGCATTACGAGTTCGTGGTGATGCCTTTTGGGCTCAGCAACGCACCAGCAGCGTTCATGGATCTCATGAACAGGGTGTGCAGACCGATGTTGGATCGATCGGTGATTGTATTCATCGACGACATACTGGTGTATTCGAGATCCAGAGAGCAGCATGAGGAGCATTTGATAGAGATTCTCAGAGTTCTGAGATCGGAGAGGCTTTATGCCAAATTCTCCAAGTGCGATTTCTAGTTACGAGAGGTCCAGTTCTTAGGACACCTCGTCAATCAGAATGGGATATTGGTCGATCCGGCCAAGATTGAGGCGGTGATGAGTTGGGAGGTGCCGAGATCCCCCACCGAGATCAGGATTTTTCTGGGGTTGGCTGGCTACTATCGGAGATTTATCAGGGACTTCTCCAAGGTCGTCGTGCCTCTCACCAGGTTGACCCGGAAGGGTGTGGCTTTTTTGTGGGGACCAGAGCAGCAGACCTCGTTTGAGACACTTCGCCAGAGGTTATGCGAAGCCCCGGTGTTAGCCCTCCCGGAAGGAATGGAGGATTTTGTGGTGTATTGCGATCCATCGATATCAGGATTGGGTGCAGTACTTATGCAGAGAGGGCATGTGATAGCGTATGCATCGAGGCAGCTGAAGCCTCATGAGACGAGGTATCCCACCCACGATCTGGAGTTGGGTGCAGTAGTGTTCTCCCTCAAGATCTGGCGTCACTATTTATATGGGGTTCGGTGTACCATATACACGGACCACAAGAGCTTGAACTATTTGATGGATCAGCCCAATCTGAATATGCGCCAGAGGAGATGGTTGGACGTGGTAAAGGATTACGATTGTGAGATCCTGTACCACCCGGGCAAAGCTAATGTTGTAGCAGATGCCCTGAGTCGCAGGGCGGAGAGTGCCCCGATACGAGATGTTTGTTTGAGATTGACAGTGATGACTCCGGTGTTGGACACCATTAGGGAGGCCCAGGTAGAGGCCGTGAGACCGGAGAACCGCAAAAGAGAGCAGGTGATTGGACAAGTACCTGAGTTTGTTACCGATAGCCGTGGGCTTATGACATTTCAGGCTCGGATTTGGGTGTCGTATGCAGGCGGGACACGCACCACTTTGATGGAGGAGGCGCACCGATCGAGGTTTTCGATCCATCCCGGGGCCACTAAGATGTATTTGGATCTGAAGAAAGATTATTGGTGGCCCTGTATGAAGAGGGATGTAGCATGGTTTGTTGAGAGGTGCTTGACCTGTCGCAGGGTTAAGGCTGAGCACCAGCGTCCGCATGGAAAGTTGCAGCCACTTAAGGTTCCCCAGTGGAAGTGGGAACATATTTCCATGGATTTTATCAACAAATTGCCAAGGACCGCGAGGGGTGTCGATGCGATTTGGGTGATTGTCGACCGGCTGACGAAGAGCGCTCACTTCCTTGCTATCAGTGAGAGCTCTTCTACAGAGAGATTGGCAGAGTTGTATGTGAGGGAGGTGGTATCGCGACATGGAGTACCGATCGCGATTGTGTCAGACCGAGATGTACATTTCACTTCCAGGTTCTGGAAGAAGTTCCATGAGGAGTTGGGTACGAGGCTGCATTTCAGTACCGCTTACCACCCAGAGACAGACAGGCAGAGTGAGTGGACGATTCAGACGCTCGAGGACATGGTCCGAGCATGTGTGTTGGACTTCGGGGGAAGTTGGGACACGTATTTGCCGTTGGCTGAGTTTTCTTATAACAACAGCCACCATTCGAGTATTGGTATGCCTCCCTACAAGTTGTTATACGGGAGGAGATGTCGGACTCCCATTTGCTGGGGAGAGATAGGGCAGCGCGTGATGGGCAGCACTGAGATAGTGCTTCAGACGACCGAGCAGATACAACAGGTTAGACAAAGGTTGTTGACGGCTCAGAGTCGCCAGAAGAGTTATGCGGATAGGCGACGATCCGAGCTTGAGTTCCAGGTGGGAGACTTCGTACTCCTAAAAGTGTCCCCTTGGAAAGGAGTGATTCGATTCAGGAAGAGGGGCAAGCTGGGGCCCCGGTATATTGGACCGTTCAGAGTGATCGCGAGGGTGGGAAAGGTAGCATATCGTCTAGAGCTACCCGAGGAGTTGAGTCAGATTCATGATACCTTCCACGTGTCTCAGTTGAGGAAGTGTATAGCCGACGAGTCGGCGGTGGTGCCACTGGAGGATATTCAAGTGAATGCGAACTTGAATTATGTTGAGAGGCCAATCGCGATCCGGGATCAGAAGATCAAGGTTCTGAGGAACAAGGAGGTGCCCCTGGTGCAGGTCCAGTGGCAACATCGGAGATGGTCCGAGCTGACTTGGGAGCCGGAGTTGGAGATGCGGGAACAGCATCCAGAGTTGTTTGCTGAGCGAGACTTCGAGGGCGAAGTCTGATTCTAGTGGGGGAGAATTGTAACAGCCAGATTCCCAGGTATCTTATTTTAAATATTTACATTGAGTTTTAGGAATGGACTCGGCGAGTAGGCGCTCAGACTCGCCGAGTAGGATCGCAAATTTTTGTCTGGATTAATGAGGGACTCGACGAGTCGATGCGTGGACTCGGCGAGTCCGCGCTGTAAAGTGAAACCCTAAAGCTCAGGGCCTGAGCCCTATTTAAAGGCCTTTATGGCCTCCATTTGCGGCCACTTCACCCCTGAGAAACCCTAGAGAGCAGAGAGATCGTTTGTGGTGCAAGAGGAAGGCTAACTCACCATTTCTTGTGTGTTTTAGCAAGAAGGAAGGAGGTAGAACAAGCTAGGCTGATTGTGGAGCTTGGATCTGGGTTGTTCTCACTGAGATACACGTTTTGAGGTACAAGTTCCTTCCCATTTCGTGTATTTGATAGATTCCTTGAATCTAGGGTTTCCTTTGTACAATTTTGAGTTAGATTGTGAAGCATGTAAGGTTCCTTTGAGTATAGGTGATAGATCTGGACCTTGAGAGGTCCAAAAGGTCCCAAGCTTCCAGCTTTATGAGCTTTCATGAGAGGCTTGAGAGTAAAACCCCATTTAGATGGTTAATTCTTCATTTTTGGTCTTATAAGCATTGCATGAACGTAAAGTTTGAACCTTTACGTGACTTTCGAGTGTTAGAAGGTTGGATCTACTGGTTGGTGAAGCAGATCTGACCTCAAGAGATCTTTTGAGAGTTTTCATGGGGGGAACTCGCCGAGCCCATAAGGGACTCGACGAGTCGAGTCGGGTTGCCCCGCGACTCACGATCTGTGACGACCCGTAGAGTATAGGGTTGACTCAGCGAGTCAAGTGAGGACCAGGGGCGAAGAGGACAGGCATGTACTCACCGAGTCACTCTAGTGCACTCGGCGAGTCCGGTCAATGTTGACCGTTGACTTTTGTTGACTTTTAGGCTTTAGTGAGTGTTTGGACTTATGAGCCATTAGAGGGGTAGAATGGTCTTTTACCCTTCTTAGAGAACTTATAGAGAGGGGTTGGCCTAGCCTTTAGAAGTTGTATTAATTAGAGTAATTATTTATGTGATTAGGCGAACTCTAGTGCAGTATTTCAGAGTTCGAGGTTTATCGAGTTACCCGAGGTGAGTCTTCTCATTATACGTTACCTTGAGTGGTAATTAGAGTTATGTGACAAAGTATCGTGTATGCTATGTATGTGATGTGTTGCACTGCATTATTTCTATGTGATTTATGCTGTGTGTATTCCAGAGTTTACAGAGTTAGGACAGGAAGGTCCACAAAGTTACGACCAGAGGGTCCACAGAGTTAGGGCCAGTAGGCCCACAGAGTTATAGCCTCGAGTGGCTAATATGTGTTATATGTGGTATTTTGGGGAACTCACTAAGCATTTATGCTTACAGTGTTGTGTTATGTGTTTCAGGTACCAGTGAGGATCGCGGGAAGGCGCCGGCATGATCAGTACACACACGAGGAGTTTTTATACATTATGATCTTGGGTTGTTTTTCTATGGATTGATATGTGATACAATGAGATTTTTATAACATCTATGAATGAAAGTATGCTTTTAAAAATGTGAAAAATTGTTTGAAAAATTACGGTTTTACACGTGTGCTTCCAATAGTGCGGGTCCAGTACTACCTTCCACACTTATTCATACCTTCCTCAAGAATCATCTCAAATCCTCTAAGTCACTCCACTCTGGAAACTCTTATGATCCCTATATGAAACATCATACATATCTTACTACAACACTTTCTACGCTCTCCTATGATTTCTCCTCTCACTTGCTTCCGCATTACTAGGAATCTCTACCATCGCCATTGGTTTCGTCATGCATGTAAATTATACACAATATAGGATCAAAAAGACTGTCGAAAAAATGATTCTTCCCTATGCCCACAACCAAACAAGGAATAAGAAATCAGGCTAAATCAATCACTATAAGGCTATATAATCCTAATTGCATACCGTTCTATAACATATTCTTAGCAACTAGCATTGTCAATTTATAATCCAAGGGGCACATAACAAACAATTCCCTAGTCTATAAGTCATCACACATATCATGCAATTCTATCATGCAATTCCTGAAGGGATATTTTTCCCTATTCTAGCATACAACTCACATAATAGCGTACTAAAATATAACATTTGTGTATGAGTATTTTGGAAATCACTTACTTAACCTCAGTAGATTACACGCATTACCCCTCTTTTTTTGTAATAATCTTTTGAGAAAAAAAAACATTGTTACAAAAAGATTTGTCAATTTCCATAGTTGGAGCTCAGACACACCCAAAAGTGTGCTTGAATCCCTCAAACTAAGGTTTTGATACAACTTGTAACGTCCCAAAATACTAGGAAAAAATTTCATTTTTAAAACACCAAAAATGATACAACCATTTGTTTCCAAAACCAATCAACGTATAGAGTACTCAAAAACATCAGAGTGAATCAAATCAATAATGCAGAATCAACTTTAAGGGCTGTTTTGTGATCGTGACATACCCTTCCCTTTGGAACCAAAAGTACCTGCAATATTTAAAGTAGTAACTTTCAACCTCAAAGCCTAGCGATTTCCCCAAAATACCACATTCCATACATAACATAACGAACCCATTTCAACCGTAAGTAAATTCTATGGAACAAATCATAGTCTTACCATCACTTTTTGCAATGGGACAGTTCATAGTCTTGACTTGTACAAGTTCCAGGGGATGAATCCCGGTCTTCCATACAACTGCTAGGGAACAAACCCTATTCTTTCATGAAAACGCCAGGGGCTAAACCCTAGTATTTCATACAAATGCCAAAGGCCAATCCCTGGTCTTCCATGTAAGATTTACCAAGACATATAGCATCCTACATAGTATAGTGATAAGACTTACCTCCCAAATGCAGTAAATATCTAACAGACACACACCGTTATTGTCACACCCCAAAACCGAAACGGTGGAAACGTTCAGGGGTGGAGGACGTCATGTTCAATATCACAACAATGCATAGTACTAAACAAGCAACAACATCATCCATTGCATTAATAGTATAAATTCATACAAGTGTGTTCTGTAAAGTTATAAGACACCAAAAATGTAAATCAAAATATGATATGAGTCTTGAAAGAGATCCATCTTCTCAAAAGCCTGGCATCGGTACCTGTCTACTGACGACCTGAGAATACAAGTTATTTTGAAAGAGTTTATCAGCTTTAAAGCTGGTGAGATCATAAGTATTTTAGTGTCATTGTTTGTATGAAAGTGTTTGTATGCACTTGATGTATAAGTTTGTAAATGTTTGTAATTGTTTGTAAATGTTTGGACTCTCCTAGAAAACCCTATGTTTTCTACTAAAAGTAGTCTTCTACCAAGGCATCAAATGTTTGTATGTATATCTCTTGTAAGAGTATGTATTTTCCCAACTCTGACTATCATTAACCAAAAATATAGTTTTTACATTACTGTTCATTGTGAGAATATCACAAGTGAATGCAATGGGGAAATAAAATAGTACTGTACTGTTGTATTAGGTAACTACTGCTGTACTAACTACCTTAATCCAATTGTTAATTAAAGTACCATGTGATATGCCTGTACCATACTACTGACTAAAAACACGACGATGAAAGACATCAGAAGAAATGACATTTGGCACCCGTAGACTTGCAAGTCCCACTGTAGCGAGCAGAAAGGTGTAGGATAGTCAATCCAGTATAGATCTATACACAAATTCAACGCACTCCTTCTAGGAGACTCTGGATACAAAACGAGCCATGACAGGTGATGCCATGCCCCGTTACGTGGCTCACATAACTGTTGTAATGTTCTTGTATATGTATTGTATGTACTAGCTGTATTGTATATTCTCTCTCTCTGTCTAGTATGTATGTATGTTCTCTCTGTATATGTTATTGTTTGTTTCTCATCATAGTATTCTCTATCTATATGTTATGTTTGGTTCTCATCATAGTATTCTCTATCTGTATGTTATGTTTGTTTCTCATCATAGTATGTATTGACTCATGTATGAAATGACTCATTGTATGTTTCCCTGTTCTAGTAATAGTATTAGTAACTTCCTAAACTATACCTATTATAGTTTACTAGCAATGTTGTTTGAATGTATGAACATGATTGTATACCTTTGCTACCCAAAGGTATTGAACTGAATGAAGGAACTTTTATATCTATACACATATACATAATAGATAACTAAGATTCAAACGACCTTTGGACAAATAACCGATACCCTAAGTCCACAACCAAACAAGGAACAGGAAGCAAGGCGAGCTATCAGTCCTAAGTCCTTTCAATCCTACTTATATAACTATATCTATATAGATATGTATTTGACAAAGTATAAGTTTTAAAAGAGTTTGAATAAAAGTATTTAACATGTATAAGCATTTGATAACCATTGAAGTAGTTTTGTTTGATAAAACAGCTAATTGAATAGCAAATCCTTTGTTTGATAGGTATTAATCACATGTGATTGATATAATAACTATAATGTTTCAACTTGTATTCCCCCCATAAAAGCATTTAAAATCATTTAAAAGATAGATTAAGGGGTATGAACTCACCTGTAGTGAGTGGTTTGGATGAACGGATGGTATAGGATGCTAAGTGTCAAGTGAAGACTTGAGCACACACATGTATCCTATTTATCATATAATAACACATATATGTAAACAATTAGTCAATTAACAACTAATTAACCAAGTTAAGACACCCTAGGACATGGAAAACACTTTGATTCAAGTGCTAGAAGTACCAAGGGTTGCATCTAAGGGTTGTATAGCCACTTAAGGGAGTTTTCGGTCCAAGTGGTATGTTTCTTGTGGTTTTCGGTCCATATGGTTTTCGGTCCAAAGAGGTTTTCGGTCCAAATGGTTGGCCGAAAACTCATGATCTTTGATGCATAAGGTGATTTCCATGGGCTTTCAACAAGCAAAGAAGTCTTCTAGACTCAACACTAAGCATTAGGAAAGGCTTAGGGTCTTAAAGGCACCTTTCTTTAGGGTTTTCGGTTTAAGGAGATGCACTAACTGAAAACCCCTTTTGTTCTTGGAAAAATGACGATTTCAAGGCTCTAAATCCAGTATCCTTACTAGATAACAAGTATAAGAGATAGATACTTACAATATGGAAGCAAGGAAAGGTGTTTTCGGCCCAAAAAACTAGTGTGTGTTCTTAGTGAAATGAAGAACACTTGAAGATTTAAGAAAATGGAATGATTTCACGGATGAAATCATGTAAGATCACTAGATAATGGAAGAGATCAACTAAACAAGGAAGGAAACAATTACAATCTTGAAGGTCTTGATAAATTTTCGGATGATACTTGAGAGCGAATGGCTCTTTGACTTGGAAATGGAAAAAGAATGGTAAAAATGACTAAGTGTCATTTATATACCCTTTAGGGTTTTCGGTCCAAACACTATTTTGGCCGAAAACTCCTAACTCTTGGACTTTTGTGACTTAAATGTTGTACAATAAATCCTAAATTATACTTCCTCTAATTATCTCTTGAAGTACTAGGCTTTAGAACACTCAAACTGACTCCAAAAAGCTTAAAAAATTAGCAGAAATTAATCTGACTTCTATTGAAGTGAATGGTTGTACAAGATAGAAATTTCGGGTTGTCACATCATCCCCCCGTTAGAAGGAATTTCGTCCCGAAATTAGAGTTTAAGCAAATAAGTAGTTACAGACAACTAAGTAAAAAGATGAGGATATTTCAGTTTCATCTGATCCTCTCGCTCCCAAGTGAATTCAGGTCCTCGCTTGGCGTTCCAGCGAACCTTCACTATCAGGATACGGCTTTGTTTCATTTGCTTGACCTCTCGTTCCATGATCTCTACTGGTTCTTCCACGAAGTTGAGGCTCTCGTTGATCTCGATCTCGTCGAGTGGGATTACAAGAGTCTCGTCGGACAGACACTTTTTCAAGTTCGAGACGTGGAAAGTAGAATGTACGTTACTGAATTTACGAGGTAAGTTAAGTTTGTAAGCTACCGGGCTGATTCTAGCGAGAATCTCGAAAGGCCTTATGTATCTTGGATTTAGCTTTCCACTCTTTCCGAAGCGTATCAAGCCTTTCCAGGGTGAGACCTTCAATAGAACACGGTTGCCCACCTGGAATTCCAACGGTTTCCTCCGTTTATCTGCGTAGCTTTTCTGTCGGTCTCTAGAGGCTTTCAGTCGTTCACGAATCTGAACGATCTTCTCTGTCGTTTCCCATATGATCTCCGGACCTGTGAGAGTGCTGTCAGGAACTCGTCCTTTAGCTAATTGCGTATCACCCACCTCAGCCCAGCACAAAGGGGATCCGCACTTTCTGTCACACCCCAAAACCGAGAACGGCGGAAACGTTTTGGGGTGGAGGACGTCATGTAAAGTATCATAACAATGCATAATAGTAAAGACAAGCAAACAACATCCATTGCATTAATATAATAATTGTAATACAAGCGTGTTCTGTATAGTTTGTAAGACAACAAAAGTATAATCAAAATAAAAGATGGGTCTTGTATGTGCTCCATCTTCTCAAAAGCTGCATCTGTACCTGTCTACTGATAACCTGAGAATACAAGTTATTTTGAAAGAGTTTATCAGCATAAAGCTGGTGAGTTCATAAGTATTTAGTGTCATTGCTTGTATAAAAATGTTTACCACAAAGTAGTATAATAACTGGTTTCAATGTTTAAAAATAGTATACTCCCTAGAAAACCCTATGTTTTCCAGTAAAAAGTAGTCTTCTACCAAGACTCAATTGTTTGTATAATTGTTCTTTCATAAATGTAAAGGTTTTTCCAGTGAAACTATCAGTATGAAAATATAGTTTTAGACTTCATTTATGTAAAGCAACGGGAAAATAGTAATTTACCCCAGCAGTGTCACTGCCGGCTAAATGTAATAAAAATGCAGACTCCAGGTAGTATTAAATGTACAATACACCTCGGGGAGTCTGTTTTGCCTTTAATTCTTAATGTGTTAATTAAAGGTCTGAATGTGAACTCGTATGTAACCATGCTGATTGACGATCGAATAACTGATGACCCTCCAGGTCACACGTAGTATGGTGACATTTTGTCACCCCTGGGCCTAGTCGGCTTGGACTGTAGCTAGCAGTCGGGATGTGGGAGTGTCTGTCCCATATAGATATATACACATAATGCCCGCTCTCCCTCCAGGAGACTCTGGTTACATAGTGATAGCACAATGAAGTGTCGTATCGAGAAGTAGTATGTCACATTCTAATTATAGTATATTCTCTTGTATATTGTATAATGTATTTTCTGGTATAATGTATAGAGTATTCCCTTGTATAGTATATAGTATTCTCTTTGTATAGTATTTAGCATGTATTTACTCATAACTGTACTGACTCTGGTAGGTGTCATTGTAATAGTAGTAATGAGTAGTAATCCTTAACTATACCTATTATAGTTAAATAGTAATGTTGGTTGCATGCCTTTGTTACACAAAGGTACTGAACTAAAGTGAAGACTTTTATATCCAACACAAATATATAGGATATATAACTAAGAATTCAACGACAGTCGGACAAATAACAAAATACCCTAAGTCCACAACCAAACAAGGAACAAGAAATAAGGCGAGCTATTAGTCCTAAGTCCTTCAAGTCTTACTTATATAAATATATTAGTATAGATATGGGTTTGAAAATGAAATAAGTTAAAAAGAGTTTGAAAACAGTTTTAGCATTTAAAGAGTTTGATAAAAGTTTTGAAACACTTGAAAATCCAAAGTTTGATGGTAATTTGAAAGTAGCAGCAAATTTTGGTAGTCTGTTCTAGTTATTAATCACATGTGATTGATACAATAACTATAACAGTTTAACTTGTATCCCCCCCCCATAAAAGCATTTAAATTCATTTAAAAGGTTGATTTAGGGGTATGAACTCACCTGTAGTGAGTGGTTTGGATGGAAGTGCCGGGTAGGATGCTAGGTGTCAAGTGTGGACTTGAACACACTCACGGATCCTATGTAACATGTACTGATACATAAATGTATCTAACTAGTTATTTAATCACTAATTAAGCAAGTAAAGACACTCTAATGCATGAAAACACTTTGTTTTAAGTGCTAGGAGTGCCAAGGGTTGCATCTAAGGAGAGTATGGCCTCATATTGGAGTTTACTCCTCAAATGGCAACCCTACATGTGTTTACGGTTTCTGGACCATTTCCCCCATGAGTTTACGGCCGTAAACTCATGGTAATGGTGCATTTGTGTGTTTTAAGGTCTTATACTTCACAAAGAAATGTCCTAGGTTCGAATCAAAGGCTTAGGAAGTGGTTAGGGCTCGAAATGGCACACTTTTGGAGTTTATAGTCCTTGGACCACTCCTTGGGAGTTTACGGTCTTAAACCCTTGGGTTTATGGTCGTAAACCCATGAGTTTACGGCCGTAAACTAATGGTTACTCCAACCATTTCGTGTTTTGGTGTTTCTAGTTCATGCATGCAAGGTTCTAGTCTTTTATCCAAGCGATAGAAGGTGTTAGGGGCATCTAAACACCACTTGGTGGTGTTTACGGTTCAAGGATATCCCTTGACCGTAAACCCAAGTGTTCTTGGGTGTTCTTGATATTTTTCCATGGATTAACAAGTACACTACGCATGTAACTAGCTAGGAGGAGTGTACTTACTTATAGGAAGCTTGTAAGAGTGTTTAAGGCCCAAAAACACTAGTGCGTGTTCTTGGTGTTCTTGGTGTTTTGAAGAACACTCGAAGATCTAAGTAAAAATCAAGAATCCATGGATGAAATGATGTATAAACACTAGATTAAGTGTTGTATGAACGAATCTAGGAAGGAAATACTTACATTTTGGCGGATTTGAAGAAATGATCTTATGATAGTTGAGAGAAAAGTTGGTGGGTGTTCTTGAACTTGAAGGTGTAAAGTGAGGAAGTGAGGGAATAAAGGTAAACTCATGCCTTAAGCATGAGTTCGTGGTCAAGAGGGTGTTTACGGCCCAAACCCCCAAATTTGGCCGTAAACACCTTGTTAAGGTGCTAAAATGTTAAATGGTTACACCTCACTCATAACGATATTTCCTTTTATTTAACCGCTTGATGAAAATAAAATAAAACACCCAAACGGACTTAAACCCGGCCAAAAATGTACTGAAATGTTTTTGACTATTATTTGAAGTGTTTGACTGTAGAGATTATACAAATGAAAATTTCGGGTTGTCACATCCTCCCCCCGTTAGATGGAATTTCGTCCCGAAATTAGAGTTCAAGCAACTAAGTTATTACAACATAACTAAATAACAAGATGAGGGTATTTAAGTTTCATCTGATCCTCACGCTCCCAAGTGAACTTCGGTCCTAGCTTGGCGTTCCAGCGAACCTTCAAAATTGGGATGCGGCTTTGTTTCGTTCCTTTGACCTCGCGGTCCATGATCTCTACAGGTTCTTCCATGAAGTTGAGGCTCTCATTGATCTCGATCTCATCGAGTGGGATTACAAGAGTCTCGTCGGATAGGCACTTTTTCAAGTTAGAGACGTGGAAGGTAGGATGTACGTTACTTAGCTCGTGGGGTAAGTTGAGTTTGTAAGCTACGGGGCCGATTCTAGCGAGAATCTCGAAAGGCCCTATGTATCTTGGATTCAGCTTTCCACGCTTTCCGAAGCGTATCAAGCCTTTCCAGGGTGAGAATTTCAAAAGGACTCGGTCTCCCACCTGGAACTCCAAAGGTTTCCTTCGTTTGTCTGCATAGCTTTTCTGTCGGTCTCTAGAGGCTTTCAATCGTTCACGAATCTGAATGATCTTCTCTGTCGTTTCCCGAATGATCTCCGGACCCGTGAGAGTGCTGTCAGGAACTCGTCCTTTAGCTAACTGAGTGTCACCCACCTCAGCCCAGCACAGAGGGGATCTGCACTTCCGGCCGTAGAGGGCTTCAAATGGAGCAGCCTTGATGCTCGTGTGGTAACTGTTGTTGTATGAGAATTCGACAAGGGGTAAGTGGGTATCCCACGCCTTACCAAAGTCGATCACACAGGCTCGTAGCATATCTTCCAAAGTTTGGATAGTCCTCTCACTTTGTCCGTCAGTCTGTGGATGGTAGGTTGTACTCATGTCCAGCCTCGTTCCTAGGGAGCTTTGTAATGACTGCCAGAACCTCGAAGTGAATCTGCTATCTCTATCGGAGATAATAGATATAGGGACACCATGCAGTCATACGATCTCCCTAATGTATGTTCTTGTGAGTTTCTCCATCTTGTCGGTTTCTTTGATGGGTAGGAAGTGTGCGGACTTGGTCAATCTGTCGACGATGACCCATATGGGATCAAGTCCACCTGTTGTCTTGGGCAACTTGGTTATGAAATCCATAGTGATCTGCTCCCACTTCCACTCAGGTATTTCCGGTTGCTGAAGTAAACCTGATGGTTTCTGGTATTCGACCATGACCTTAGCGCAAGTAAGACATTTACTCACGAAGGTAGCAATCTCTGCTTTCATGTTAGGCCACCAGTATGACATTTTGAGATCCAGATACATCTTATATGAACCCGGGTGGACATAATATCATGTGTTGTGCGCTTCCTTCATGACCAAGTCTCTGAAGCCATCGTGTCGTGGTGTCCAGATCCGGTCCATGAGATATAAGGCTCCGTCACCCTTGGCTTCCAGGTTCTTATCCATTCCTCGCAGGGATTATCCCGCTACATTTTCAGGTTTCAAAGCTTCGAGCTGAGCTTCTTTAATTTGTACGGATAGATGCGAACGGATAGTCATTGTGAGTGATTTGACTCTTCGACCAAAATATTCTTTCCGACTTAGGGCGTCTACCACTACGTTGGCTTTACCCGGATGATAAGGAATTTCGCATTCGTAGTCATTGAGTAGCTCGACCCACCGTCGTTGTCTCATGTTGAGCTCTTTCTAGTTGAAGATGTGTTGGAGGCTTTTGTGGTCGGTATAGATAGGGCTCTTCGTCCCATACAGATAGTGTCTCCAGATCTTTAGGGCGAACACAACCGCTCCTAACTCGAGGTCGTGCGTGGTGTAGTTGACCTCGTGTGTCTTCAGCTGTCTTGAGGCATAGGCGATGACCTTACCTCGTTGCATCAGAACACAAGCGAGCCCCTGATTAGATGCATTGCAGTACACCATAAAGTCGTCTATCCCTTCGTGGAGGGATAGTATCGGTGCGGTGCATAAGGCTCGGTTCAGGGTTTGGAATGCCTTCTCTTGCTTCTCTTCCCAGTCAAAGGCCACGCCCTTCTGGGTCAATGTAGTCAGGGGTTTCGCGATTCGAGAGAAGTTCTGTATGAACCTGCGGTAGTAGCCAACGAGGCCTAGAAATTGGCGAATTTCCGTAGGCATCTTTGGTGCTGACCAGTTCTCAATAGCTTTAATTTTGGATGGATCCACGTGGATTTCTTCTTCGCTGACCACGTGTCCTAAGAATTCGACTCTTCGGATCCAAAATTCGCATTTAGAGAACTTCGCGTATAGCTTCTCCGATCGTAGGGTTTCCAGGACTTGTTGTAAATGATCGCTATGCTCCTCCTTACTTCGAGAGTAGATAAGTATATCATAAATGAAGACGATGACGAACTGATCCAAGTAAGGACGACATACTCTATTCATTAAGTCCATGAATACTGCGGGCGCGTTGGTCAATGCAAATGGCATCACTACGAACTCGTAGTGTCCGTAACGAGTTCGGAAGGCTGTCTTCGGGACATCCTCCTCAAGCACTCGTAACTGGTGATACCCGGATCTTAGGTCAATCTTGGAAAAGTAGCTCGCCCCTTGTAGTTGGTCAAATAAATCGTCTATGCGAGGAAGAGGGTAACAATTCTTGACTGTAAGCTTGTTGAGTTTCCTATAATCGATGCACATACGGAACGATCCGTCTTTCTTCTTTACGAACAAGACCAGTGCTCCCCAGGGTGAGAAGCTTGGTCTTATAAAGCCCTTGCTGAGCAGTTCGTTAAGTTGACCGAACAATTCTTGCATCTCAGTAGGTGCTAGACGATAGGGCGATTTGGCTACGGGGGTAGCACCGGTGATTAAATCGATTCGGAACTCGACTTGACGTTGCGGAGGTAAACCTGGTAGCTCTTCCGGAAAGACGTCGGGGAAATCGCGTACTACGGGGAAGTCTTTTAGGTCCTTTGTTTTCTGGCTCGTATCTACAAGATGCGCCGGGAATGCACGATATTCCTTACGCAAGTACTTCTGGGCTTGAATACTCGAGATGATACGAAGACTCGTACTGGGTTTCTCTCCGTAGATCACCAAGGTTTCGTTATTCGGTAGGTTCAGACGGATTGTTTGGTCGAAACACAGAATATTGGTACGATGTAGACTCAACCAGTCCATGCCCACAATGACATCGAAGTTCTTGATTGCTATTGGTATGAGGTCGATTGGAAACGAATGGTTATCTAGCGTGAGGGTACAACCTATGTAGATCTCGTTAGAACTCTCTGTCTTTCCGTTAGCCATTTCTACGACGAAGGTTTCTTTTAGTGGTTGCGGTGATTGTTTAACTAAGTGTTTAAAGTTTTGGTTTACGAAACTCCTCTCTGCCCCACTATCAAATAGGATACAAGCATAAGAGTTATCGAGAAGGAACGTACCCGTGACTACGGTGGGGTCTGCTACTGCTTTATTGTGTCCAATAGCAAGCAGTTTCCCTGTTCCTCCCGCATTCCCAGCCTTCGGACAGTTTCTTTTGAAATGCCATATCTCGCCACAGCCGTAGCAGGCCTGGCTTACTCCCGAACTGGGGACCTGGGAAATGGGTTTGGGCGGTGTTCGGCAAAATCGGGTGGTATGGCCCTTCCGGTCGTAATTGGTGCAGTGCATTTCCCGGTAGGGGCCGTTATAATGGAAAGAGCACTTATTGCACTTGGGTAAGCTCCCGGCATATGTTTTGGCTGGTACAGGGGCAGCAGGAGTAGTGGCAGCATGGACAGCCACCGTCTGTTGGTTCTTGGAAGAGGATTGATTTTATTTGCCCCTCCTTCGGTCCTCACGCTTCCTTTTGTTGTCGGTTGCGTGGGTTGGTGTTGGGGTAGTGGTTGCAGGTGTTAATGGAGTAGAGGGAACTTCATGATCAATCAGCCTTTGGGCCAATTCCTTGGCACTATCAAAGGTCGCAGGGTGTGATGCTAGAACGTTCCCTCGATATGAGGGTACCAGACCCCAGATGTATCGTTCAATTTTCTTGCTTTCGGTGGGCACCATGTTAGGACATAGAGCCACCAAGTCGTAGAACCTGGTTGTATCAGCCACTATGTCGGAACCCTGCATTTTGAGGTTCCAGAGTTCCTCCTCAAGCTTCTGAATTTCGCCCCTCGGGCAGTACTCCCTCGTCAGAAGGTCCTTCAGCGTATCCCAGCCCATGGCGTTGGCTGTTACCAGTGAGAGTGATTTGACATGGCCATTCCACCATGTCAAGGCCCTTTGGGTGAAGGTGCAAGCAGCAAATTTTATCTTGCTTCCCTCGGGGCACGAGCACATCTCGAATATTGCTTCGGTTCTTTCTATCCATTGGTATAGTGCAGGGATCCCTCCGGTTCCATTGATGTATGTAGGTTTGCAGCTCATGAAATCCTTATAGGAACATTCCTGAGTATGAGAGTGGATTTCACCATAGCTAGAGTTGGTGCCAGTACCCGTTCCACTAACACTGCCAGAGTTCACTTGGGCCATGGCGGCGGTCACAGCTGCGGTGATAGCTTCCTGGAACATCATAGCATCGAACTGCGGAGGGGGTGGTGGTGGCGGAGTTTGATTTGCAGGCGTGTTCATGGTCGGACGCTTGCGAGGCTGCATCTTTTAGTGAAAGTTCATAAAGATGATGATAAGAATCGATTGTGAGTATGATGAGTGTGTTCCATGGACTAAATTGCCACAGTCCAAATATCAGATAGTGTCATAATAATAGAGTAGGGAAATGCAAAAGCACAGACTTCCCCCGTAGATTAGACAACTACCCATATTATTGGTATTAATGATGAAAAATGAATTCGGGAAAAGTGACCTAACAGTAGGTCTTACATCAAACCATAAAGGAAAATGTTGGCAGTTTAGAAGTCTAGTTAGAGTACTTTCAAGGTTAGGAATGTTTACAGATGAGTGAAACAGAGATACCGAAGAGGAAGGCTATTCTTTTAAGAAGAGAGGGGATGAGCATATAATCTTCTACTGGCGACGGGTACCCTTCGGGCTAACTCTTAAGTCAGCCATGGTATCTACACGAGAATAGGGAAAGAATAGTTAATAGACGTACTAACCTAAGATACTTATAAGATGATCGTTATTAGTTGACCCAATACTTGCATAGTGCATACCAATTACATGTAACCAAAACAGGATAGAACTTCGATAAGGTGACCCTAACTCTAAATCCACAACCAAACAAAGAACAGGAAATAAAGCAAAGATCACAGATTCTAATTCTATAGCACCTTAGTCACATGTAACCTTAGGGTATCCACTTAGCAACTATTGCCCTACTAGTAACGACCTTTTTAGTTCTCACATATGTAACCTATAGTAATGCAGAATACTCCTATAGTATTTTGTTCTAATGTTCTCGTTGTGGTAGTGTTGGTAAGTTTTTAGACTTGTTGCAACACCACAACCATTCTTAGGCACACGCTAGTCACTCCTAGGGAAATGTAGTTGATCAGGCTACACCCTCCTAGATTTGACTATATGTCTCTAAGCCCAATTGTGCTGTTCAACAATCTTAATACTTATGTTCTGTTCTAGTATGATACTGACACTGTTATGAATAGATGTATATATATACTTAGTTAAATATTTTATTATTTAAAAGTATATATTCTTGGCCAGAGTGTTTTAATCCAATGTGTTTATAGTTCGTATATCTTTTATGGGTTGATATACTTGATTCACTATAAACAGTGCTCTAATACCAATCTGTCACACCCCAAAACCGAGAACGGCGAAAACGTTCTGGGGTGGAGGACGTCATGTACAGTATCATAACAATGCATAATAGTAAAGACAAGCAAACAACATCCATTGCATTAATATAATAATTGTAATACAAGTGTGTTCTGTATAGTTTGTAAGACACCAAAAGTATAATAAAAATAAAAGATGGGTCTTGTATGTGCTCCATCTTCTCAAAAGCTACATCTGTACTTGTCTACTGATGACCTGAGCATACAAGTTATTTTGAAAGAGTTTATCAGCATAAAGCTGGCGAGTTCATAAGTATTTAGTGTCATTGCTTGTATAAAAATATTTACCACAAAGTAGTATAATAACTGGTTTCAATGTTTGAAAATAGTATACTCCCTAGAAAACCCAATTTTTTCCAGTAAAAAGTAGTCTTCTACTAAGACTCAATTTTTGAATAATTGTTCTTTCATAAATGTAAAGGTTTTCCCAGTGAAACTATATGTATGAAAATATAGTTTTAGACTTCATTTATGTAAAGTAACGGGAAAATAGTAATTTACCCCAGCAGTGTCACTGCCGGCTAAATGTAATAAAAATGCAGACTCCAAGTAGTATTAAATGTACAATAAACCTCGGGGAGTCTGTTTTGCCTTTAATTCTTAATGTGTTAATTAAAGGTCTGAATGTGAACTCGTATGTAACCATGTTGATTGACGATCGAATAACTGATGACCCTCCAGGTCACACGTAGTATGGTGACATTTTGTCACCCCTGGGCCTAGTCGGCTTGGACTGTAGCTAGCAGTCGGGATGTTGGAGTGTCTGTCTCGTATAGATCTATACACATAATGCCCGCTCTCCCTCCAGGAGACTATGGTTACACAGTGATAGCACAATGAAGTGTCGTATGGAGAAGTAGTATGTCACATTCTAATTATTGTATATTCTCTTGTATATTGTATAATGTATTTTCTGGTATAATGTATAGAGTGTTCCCTTGTATAGTATATAGTATTCTCTTTGTATAGTATTTAGCATGTATTGACTCATAACTGTACTGACTCTGGTAGGTGTCATTGTAATAGTAGTAATGAGTAGTAATCCTTAACTATACATATTATAGTTAAATAGTAATGTTGGTTGCATGCCTTTGTTACACAAAGGTACTGAACTAAAGTGAAGACTTTTATATCCAACACAAATATATATGATATATAACTAAGTATTCAACGACAGTCGGACAAATAACAGAATACCCTAAGTCCACAACCAAACAAGGAACAGGAAATAAGGCGAGCTATCAGTCCTAAGTCCTTCAAGTCTTACTTATATAAATATATTAGTATAGATATGGGTTTGAAAATGAAATAAGTTTAAAAGAGTTTAAAAACAGTTTTAGCATTTAAAGAGTTTGATAAAAGGTTTGAAACACTTGAAAATCCAAAGTTTGATGGTAATTTGAAAGTAGCAACAAATTTTGGTAGTCTGTTTTAGTTATTAATCACATGTGATTGATACAATAACTATAACAGTTCAACTTGTATTCCCCCCCATAAAAGCATTTAAAATAACTTAAAAGGTTGATTTAGGGGTATGAACTCACCTGCAGTGAGTGGTTTGGATGAAAGTGTCGGGTAGGATGCTAGGTGTCAAGTGAGGACTTGAACACACTCACGGATCCTATGTAACATGTAGTGATACATAAATGTATCTAATTAGTTATTTAATCACTAATTAAGCAAGTAAAGACACTCTAATGCAGGAAAACACTTTGTTTCAAGTGCTAGGAGTGCCAAGGGTTGCATCTAAGGAGAGTATGGCCTCACATTTCAGTTTACTCCTCAAATGGCAACCCTACATGTGTTTACGGTTTCTGGACCATTTCACCCATGAGTTTACGGCCGTAAACTCATGGTAATGGTGCATTTGTGTGTTTTAAGGGCTTATACTTCATAAAGAAATGTCCTAGGTTCGAATTAAAGGCTTAGGAAGTGGTTAGGGCTCGAAATGGCACACTTTTGGAGTTTACGGTCCTTGGACCACTCCTTGGGAGTTTACGGTCTTAAACCCTTGGGTTTACGGTCGTAAACCCATGAGTTTACGGCCGTAAGCTCATGGTTACTACAACTATTTCGTGTTTTGGTGTTTCTAGTTCATGCATGCAAGGTTCTAGTCTTTTATCCAAGCTATAGAAGGTGTTAGGGGCATCTAAACACCACTTGGTGGTGTTTACGGTTCAAGGATATCCCTTGACCGTAAACCCAAGTTTTCTTGGGTGTTCTTGATGTTTTTCCATGGATTAACAAGTACACTATGCAAGTAACTAGCTAGGAGGAGTGTACTTACTTATAGGAAGCTTGTAAGAGTGTTTAAGGCCCAAAAACACTAGTGTGTGTTCTTGGTGTTCTTGGTGTTTTGAAGAACACTTGAAGATCTAAGTAAAAATCAAGAATCCATAGATGAAATGATGTATAAACACTATATTAAGTGTTGTATGAACGAATCTAGGAAGGAAATACTTACATTTTGGCGGATTTGAAGAAATGATCTTATGATAGTTGACAGAAAAGTTGGTGGGTGTTCTTCAACTTGAAGGTGTAAAGTGACGAAGTGAGGGAATAAAGGTAAACTCATGCCTTAAGCATGAGTTCGTGGTCAAGAGGGTGTTTACGGCCCAAACCCCCAAGTTTGGCCGTAAACACCTTGTTAAGGTGCTAAAATGTTAAATGGTTACACCTCACTCATAACGATATTTCCTTTTATTTAACCGCTTGATGAAAATAAAATAAAACACCCAAACGGACTTAAATCCGGCAAACACGACTGCTCCTAGCTCAAGATCGTGAGTGGTGTAATTTACCTCGTGTGTCTTCAGCTGTCTCGAGGCATAGGCGATGACCTTACCTCGCTGCATCAGAACACAACCGAGCCCTTGATTTGACGCATCGCAATAGACAACGAGGTCTTCTATTCCTTCGGGGAGGGAGAGTATTGGTGCGGTACACAAGGCTCACTTGAGCGTTTGGAACGCTCTCTCCTGCTTCTCTTCCCAGTCAAAGGCCACGCCCTTCTAGGTCAGTGTTGTAAGAGGTTTCGTAATTCGGGAGAAGTTCTGAATGAACCTGCGATAGTAGCCAGCGAGGCCTAGAAAATGACGAATTTCGGTAGGCGTCTTCGGTGCTGACCAACTCTTAATGGCTTTGATTTTGGAAGGGTCCACGTGTATTCCCTCTTCGCTAACCACGTGCCCTAAGAATTCGACTCTTCGGATCCAAAATTCGCATTTTGGGAACTTCGCATAGAGCTTCTCCGAACGTAGCGTTTCTAAGACTTGTCGCAGATGTTGACTATGCTCCTCCTTACTACGAGAGTATATAAGTATGTCATCGATGAAGACGATGACGAACTGATACAAGTAAGGACGACACACCCTATTGATGAAATCCATGAATACTGCGGGCGCGTTGGTTAATCCGAACGGCATCACTACGAATTCGTAGTGCCCATAACGAGTTCGGAAGGCTGTCTTCGGAACATCCTCCCCTAGCACTCGTAGTTGGTGATATCCGGATCTTAGATCGATCTTTGAAAAGAAGTTCGCCCCTTGAAGTTGATCAAATAAATCGTCGATACGAGGCAAAGGATAACGATTTTTGACGGTCAGTTTGTTGAGCTCCCTATAGTCGATGCACATACGAAACGATCCGTCTTTCTTCTTGACGAACAAGACTGGAGCTCCCCAGGGTGAGAAGCTTGGTCTTATGAAGCCCTTGCTGAGCAGTTCGTTAAGTTGACTGCACAGTTCTTGCATCTCTACAGGTGCTAGACGATAAGGCGATTTCGCTACTAGGGTAGCCCCTGGAACTAAGTCGATTTTGAACTCGACTTGACGTTGCGGAGGTAATCCTGGAAGTTCTTCTGGAAATATGTCGGGAAAATCACGTACTACTGGAATGTTCTTAATGTCTTTCGTTTCTTGGCTCACATCGACAACATGAGCAAGGAATGCGCGACATTCCTTTCGCAAGAATTTTTGGGCTTGAATGCTCGAGATGAGGCGAAGATTAGTGTCGGGTTTGTCGTCGTAGATTACTAGAGTTTCGCTAGACTGCAGATTAAGGCGAACAACCTTTTCACAACTCATGATGTCGGCACGATGAAGACTCAACCAATCCATGCCGATAATGACATCGAAACTTTTAATTGAGACTGGCATGAGGTCGATCGAAAATGAATGGCTATCTAGAGTTAGGGTACACCCTATGTATATACAGCTAGTGCTCTCTGTCTTCCCATTAGCCATTTCTATAGTGAACGGTTCTTTAAGTGCTCGTGATTTTTACTTAAGTAAATGAGCAAATTTTTCGTTCACGAAACTCCTCTCCGCTCCACTATCAAACAGAATGCATGTGTGACAACCCGAAATTTCTATTCTGTACAACCATTCACTTGAATAGAAGTCAGGACAGTTTCTACTAACTTTTGAGCTGTGTAGAGTCAGTTTGAGTGTTCTAAAGCCTAGTACTTTTGGAGATAACAGGAGAGAGGATGCCCTAGGGTTTATTGTGCAACAAGAAAGTCCCAAAACTCCAAGAGTTTGGAGTTTACGGCCTAAACAAGGTGTTCACGGCTGTAAACCCCAAGGGGTATAAAAGTGACACTTAGTCATTTTTAACACTTTTTCACACTTTCAAGAACTAGAACATCAAATCCTCACAAGTATCATCCGATTTTCCTTCTTGATCTTCAAATTTGTAAGTGTTTCTTGCCCTAATAATTTGATATCTTATCTAATCTAGTGATCTTACATGATTCCATCCGTGAAATCATTCCATATGTGTAGATCTTCAAGTTTCACCAAGAACACCAAGAACACACACTAGTGTTCTTGGACTTTTAACACCCTTTCAAGCTTCTACATAGTAAGTACTCTTACCTAGGCTTGTTATAAGGCTTGTTACACTTCTTAATCATCCAGAAAACACAAGGAAACACAAGATCAAAGGTGTTTATGGTCCAAGATGTTCTTGGACCATAAACCCAAATGAAGGGGCCAAAGTGTCCACTAGTCCCTTACCAAGCCTTGGTTACTAGTCTAGATCCATCCTTGATGTGCTTAGGACCTTAAACATCAAAAATACCATAAACCATTAGGGTTTACGGCCGTAAACCCAAGGAGAAATGGTCCAGGGACCGTAAACTCCACAAAGGAGTGAAATGGTGCCCTAATCACTTCCAAAGGCTTAGACTTGAAGTAGGAATGCTTCTTATGACTTGTAAAGCTTCAAAACACAACATGGTAAAAGTACCATGAGTTTACAGCCGTAAAATCATGGGTTTACGACCGTAAACTCCAAGGGAGTTGGTCCCAAAACCGTAAACTCATAAAGAGTTCACCCTTGGACCCTAAGCTCAATAGCCAAGTCCTACAACCCTTAGATGCAATCCCTAGCACTTATAGCACTTAAATCAAGTGTTTTACATGTCTTAGGATGTCTTAAATTGGTTAATTAGTTGTTAAATGACTAATTGGATACATATATGTGTTATTATATGTTAACTAGGATCCTTGTGTGTGTTCAAGTCTTCACTTGACACTTAGCATTCTATACTATCCGTTCATCTAAACCACTCACTACAGGTGAGTTCATACCCCTTAATTAACCTCTTAAATGTTTTTAAATGCTTTTATGGGGGGGATACAAGTTGATCTATTTTAGTTATTATATCAATCACATGTGATTAATAACTACCAAACAAGTGGATTTCTTACTTTCAAACTGTGTTATCAAACAAACTACTTTTCAAACTGTTTTACAAGCTTCTTTACATGTCAAATACTTTTATCAAACCCTTTTACATGTCCAATACTTTTGTTCAATTTCTTTTGCACTTATATTCTGTTAAATGTATACCTTTATAGATATAGTTATATAAGTAGGATTGAAAGGACTTAGGACTGATAACTCACCTTACCTCCTGTTCCTCGTTTGGTTGTGGACTTAGGGTATCGGTTATTTGTCCGAAGGTCGTTTGAATCCTAGTTATATATTATGTATATGTATATAGATATAAAAGTTCCTTCTTTCTATTCAATACCTTTGGGTAGCAAAGGTGTACAGATATGTTCATACATACAAATCACAATACTAGTAAGCTACAATAGGCGTAGTTTAGGAAGTTACTAATACTATTACTAGAACAATGAAACATACAATGAGTCAGTTCATACGTGAGTCAATATATGCTAGACAGGGAGAGAACACACAATACAGCTAGTACATACTATACATTACAAGACATGCTAGACAGAGAGAGAACATACAATACAGCTAGTACATACTATACATTACAATACATGCTAGACAGAGAGAGAACATACAATACAGCTAGTACATACTATACATTACAATATATGCTAGACAGAGAGAGAACATACAATACAACTAGTACATACTATACATTACAATACATAATAGACAGAGAGAGAACATACAATACAGCTAGTACATTCAATACATACACAAGTACACTAATACAGTTATGTGAGCCACGTAACGGGGCATGGCATCACCTATCATGACTCGTTTTGTATCCAGAATCTCCTTAAATGGAGAGCGTTGAGTTTGTGTATAGATCTATACTGCATTGACTATCCTACACCTTGCTGCTCGCTACAGTGGGACTTGCAAGTCTACGGGTGCCAAACATCATTCCTTCTGACGTCTTACATCGTCGTGTTTATAGTCGGTAGTATGGTACAGGCCGATCACATGGTACTTTAAATACAAATTGGTTTAAGGTAGTTAGTACAGCAGTAGTTACTTAATACAATACTACAGTACTATTTCATTTTCCCATTGCATTCACTTTGTGATCTTCACACAATAAACAGTAATGTAGAAACTCTATTTTTGGTTAATGATAGTCAGATTTGGGAAAATACATGCTCTTAGAAGAGACACACACACAGATACTAGATGCCTTGGTAGAAGGCTGCTTTTAGTAGGAAACATAGGGTTTTCTTGGAGATTCAAACCTTTTTACAAATTCACACATCACTTACTTACAAATACTTTCATACAAATACATACACTAATATACTTATGATCTGTGACAACCCGAAATTTCTATTCTGTACAACCATTCACTTCAATAGAAGTCAGAACAGTTTCTGCTAACTTTTGAGCTGTGTAGAGTCAGTTTGAGTGCTCTAAAGCCTTGTACTTCAGGAGATAACAGGAGAGAGGATGCCCTAGGGTTTATTGTGCAACAATAATGTCCCAAAACTCCAGGAGTTTGGAGTTTACGGCCTAAACAAATGTGTTTACGGCCGTAAACCCTATAAGGGGGTATAAATATGACACTTAGTCATATTTACCACTTTTTCACATTTTCAAGATCCAAAAATCAAATCCTCTCAAGTATCATCCGACTTTTCTTCTTGATCATCAACTTTGTAAGTGTTTCTTAACCTAAAAGTTTGATATCTTACTTAATCTAGTGATCTTACATGATTCCATCCGTGAAATCATTCCAAATGTGTAGATCTTCAAGTTTCACCAAGAACACACACTAGTGTTCTTGGACTTTTAACACCTTTTCAAGCTTCTACATAGTAAGTACTCTTACCCTAGTGTATTATAAGACTTGTTACACTTCTAGTCATCTAGAAAACACCAAGGAAACACAAGATCAAAGGTGTTTACAGTCTAAGAACACCTTGGACCGTAAACCTTAAAGAATGGGCCAAAGTGTGCCCTAGTCCCTTACCAAGCCTTGGAAACTAGTGTAGAACATAACCTTAAAGTGCTTAGGACTTAAAACATCAAAAAGAACATAAACCATTTGGTTTTACGGCCGTAAACCCAATGAGAAGTGGTCCAAGGACCGTAAACTCCACAAAGGAGTGAAATGGTGGCTTAATCACTTCCAAAGGCTTATACTTCAAGTAGGAATGCTTCTTATGACTTGTAAAGCTTCAAAACACAACATGGTAAAAGTACCATGAGTTTACGGCCATAAACTCATGGGTTTACGACTGTAAACTCAAGGGGTGATGGTCACAAAACCGTAAACTCCAAAAGAGTTTACCCTTGGACCCCAAACTCAATAGTAAGGTCATACCACCCTTAGATGCAATCCTTAGTACTTATAACACTTAAATAAGGTGTTTTACATGTCCTAGGATGTCTTAACTTGGTTAATTAGTTGTTTTATGACTAATTGGATACATATATGTGTTATTATATGTTAACTAGGATCCTTGTGTGTGTTCAAGTCTTCACTTGGCACTTAGCATCCTATAACAATCCGTTCATCCAAACCACTCACTACAGGTGAGTTCATACCCCTTAATTAACCTTTTAAATGTTTTTAAATGCTTTTATGGGGGGATACAAGTTGATCTATTATAGTTATTATATCAATCACATGTGATTAATAACTACCAAACAAGTGGATTTCTTACTTTTCAAACTGGGTTTTCAAACAAACTACTTCAAACTGTTTTACAAACTCTTTCACATGTCAAATACTTTTACTTAAACTCTTTTACACTTATATTCTATTAAATGTATATCTTTATAGATATAGTTATATAAGTAGGATTGAAAGGACTTGGGACTGATAACTCACCTTAACCTCCTGTTCCTCGTTTGGTTGGGGACTTAGGGTATCGGTTATTTGTCCGAAGGTCGTTTGAATCCTAGTTATATATCATGTATATGTATATAGATATAAAAGTTCCTTCTTTCTATTCAATACCCTTGGGTAGCAAGGGTATACAAACATGTTCATACATGAAAATCATATTACTAGTAAGCTATAATACGTATAGTTTAGGGAGTTACTAATACTATTACTAGAACAATGAAACATACAAATGAGTCAGTTCATACATGAGTCAATACAGTTAGTACATACTATACATTACAATACACTTAGTACATACTATACATTACAATACAGCTAGTACACACATTAGATTTTACAAGAGAACACACATACTAGATAGAGAGAGAACACACAATACAACTAGTACACACAGTACATTTTATAAGAGAACATACATACTAGATAGAGAGAGAACACACAATACAGCTAGTACATACAGTACATATACAAGAATACTATTACAATTATGTGAGCCACGTAACGGGGCATGGCACTACCTGTCGTGACCGTTTTTGTATCCAAAATCTCCTTAATTGGGGAGCGTATGAGTTTGTGTATAGATCTATACTGGATTGACTATCCTACACCTCGTTGCTCGCTACAATGGGATTTGCAAGTCCACGGGTGTCAAACGTCATTTTTCTTCGACATCTTACATTGTCGCGTTCTATAGTCGATAGCAGGGTACAGGCCGATCACATGGTACTTTAAATTACAATTGGTTTAAGGTAGTTAGTACAGTAGTAGTTACTAAATACAACACCACAGTACTATTTCATTTTCCCATTTCATTTACTTTGTGATCTTCACACAATAAACAATAATGTAAAAAAAACTATATTTTGGTTAATAATAGTCAGATTTGGGAAAATACACACTCTTACAAGAGACACACACACAGATACTAGTTGTCTTGGTAGAAGGCTACTTTTAGTAGGAAACATAGGGTTTTCTAGGGGAGTTCAAACAATTACAAACTTTTACAAACTTATACAATTAAAGTCTTACAAACACTTTCATACAAATACAGACACTAATATACTTATGCTCTCACCAGCTTTAAAGCTGATACTCGCTTTCAAAATAACTTGTATTCTCAGGTCATCAGTAGATAGGTACCAGAGCTAGGTTTTGAGAAGATGGAGCTCGTTCAAGACTCATCTTTTATTTTGATTCATATTTTTGGTGTCTATATAACTTGACAGAATACACTTGTATTAAATTAAATTATTAATGCAATGGATGATGTTGTTGCTTGTTTACTACTATGCATTGTTGTGATACTGTACATGACGTCCTCCACCCCCGAACGTTTCTGCCGTTCCGGTTTTGGGGTGTGACAGATTGGTATTAGAGCATTGTTTATAGTGAATCGAGTGTATCAACCCATAAAAGATATACGAACTATAAACACAGCGGGATTAAAATACTCTGATAAAGAGTTTATACTTATAAATAATAAAATATTTAACTAAATATACATACCTGCATTCATACTAAAAATCAGTGTCACTAGGACAGATGAAAAGTATTACGATTGTTGGGCAGCACAAGTAGACTTAGAGACATATGGTCAAACCTGGGAAGATATAGCTTGATCAACTATATTATCCGAGGAGTGACTAGCATGTGCCTAAGTGTGGTTGTGAGGTTGCAACAAGTCTAAAAACTTACCAACACTACTACAATGAAAACAATAGAACAAAACATAAACCTAAAATACTATAGGGGTATTTTGTGTTACTATAAACTACTTATGTGCTAGATTCTTCTATCCTTTTCTAACATAGATAACATGGCTGAATTCCATCCCCACGGCAACTTGTACTTCCCTAACCAAGGTAATGATGGAGGGTTTGAAGCAGATCCAGAAAATGATCACCCAATCCCTATGGATGGTCACCAGGCTGAAGGCTTTGCAAATGGTTCTGACTCCGAGCCTGAAGTTGAGAACCTACCCCCGATGGCTCTTGTTCCAAATCCTAACCCTCGTCCGGCTTTTCAAGGCCCGACGCCTCCGTGGGTGGAAAGCTTGGAAACAAGGAGCCAAGGGCAGAATCAGCCCATGCCATTTAATGGAGACCGAAGCTTTTATGACCTGAGCGAAGGGGGCTCAGCAGACAGAGTCTTGCCAATCCTGGTCCGCAGAGTGGCCCGAAATGAGATTCAAGGCAGGACAGCTCTCCATCAAATCACAGAAGTTGTCACCAATGCGAGAATGCATACAATCCGCACCATTCGTCTGGAAGATGCTCGTGACAGATCTAGAGTAAACCATGAGACCATGCAGCAAGAGCTAGTTGAAACTCGAGTTGAAGTCATAGAGCTCCGAGTACGCCAAAGGGTGTATGAAAGGCATCTAATTGATATGGAGCGTCAGCTGGCTGAACTAAGGGTTCACCCAAAGGATAACCGTCCCAAGTAGGAGATATTCTACCTTTCTTTCCCTGGTTGAAAGAATAGTCTTCCTAGCTATGCTTTAAGTACTACCTTTCTAAGTAACTAACTTTGTACTGTAAGTACCTTCTAGTTAGACCAGTATGCCGTCAAAACTTTTGTTACTTAGGATATGATGTAAGACCTACTCCAAGGTCATTTTTCCCAAACGTATTACCTCTTAAATATCAATGATATTGAAAGTCGGAAAATTTTTAGGCCAATCATTGTTCAAATACTTCCGTTTTTCTATCATTAGAATACTATCTGAAACGTACTCTAGTCAAGTTATTGAGCTATGGTAATTTAGCTCAGAGATCACTTCCAATACTTGTCAAAGGTTGGATAGCAATCATCTTATAACCCTCGAGAACTTACTTCTACTCGTTACTCGGACTGCATCATAGGGATGTAGGTCAAACGCTCGAGAACTTACTCCTACTCTTTTCATAAATGGTCGAAATACTCCTAAGTTCAACCATAATCACTCACGAACTCATTTTCTTTTGCATAACAGAAGCATGTCGTCACCCAGAAATAACCAGTCGAGCAACGAAACCCCTATCCTTCATATCGACGTCGCTACTTTCCAAGCCGCGGTATCAGCTGCCGTGACAGCTGTCCTTGCACACCTCCACAACAGTAACGAAAGCAAGGCTGAAAAAGGTGTTGACAGTTCAAATTGTTGTAACCACTCAGGAAGTCAACAAATGATAACTGTTGCGAACACACAAGGCCACAACTCAGAGTTTAAGAAACGAAAGCGTCAAGCCCAAGTGGAACGCAAGCGATTTCAAAGGTTTTCGATGCAACGACAACCAATGGCGACCCCTGCCACCGCAGCACCAGTCAAGCGATATGAGGGAACACTCCCGAAGTGTAACACGTGTAACTATCATCATAATGGGGCTTGCCGGGTATCACAATGCATCAATTGCAACAAAAAGGGACACATTGCTCGTTTCTGTAGAACCACCTCCACCACCGGAGCCAGCCAAGTTTGCTATAGTTGTGGTGAGGCAGGACACTGTCATAGGAATTGTCCAAAAGGGAAGATCCACGAAAGCAACTGTGTCTACATAACTCCGACCCGACACTTTACTTCCACCACTGATGCTGGTGCTAGCCAGATATGTCATTTATGTGGTGAGATAGGACATCTCAAGAAGGATTGTCCAATAGCAAAGAACTCTGGCGCAGACGGGAAGATTCTAAGGATCACTGCTGCAGGAGAGACTACTCAGGACCCACGTTGAAATACTAGGGTGTTTCGTAATAGTAGACTTATAAACTGTTAAAAACTAGTACAACTCGAGTTTTATCTCTTTGGCGAGACCCCGTCAGTCAAGGGACTCTTGTGCTGCGTATACTTGCTTTTTGTAGTATACCCTGTTCTCAGCAGTAGTCTTATAGATAAATCTAAAGTACTTAAACTCTGTAGAAGTTGCACTGTGATGTTTTGTAACACCTTTATGACCTAGTCTAGCGCCTTTTATTCCGAGTAGTCTGACATTATCGTTTAACTTGAGTAAATTCGATCCTCGCAATGCCAGTTGCATGCGTAAATTATTTTCTCCGAAATCGCCTTTCTGGCGAAGCCGTCATTCCAGAACTCCGAGGTACTCATGCAGATAGTACCTTATATCTCGCATTCTTCCCGAAGACACTTCAGCAAAACTCCCCGGAGTACCATTCGTACAGTACGTCAAGTTCAACCCGAAGACCCATATGATTGATCTATCACTGGCGAAGGTATACGCAAGGGTGGTATATAATCAAAGTTCTAAAGGCTTAGAATTGATGATTCCGCTTTAACTTCTTTTCCTTGTTTGGATGTGAGCTTAAGGAAGAATCATTTATTTGACAACCTTTTCAGTCTTAATTATATACGACTCGTATACACGAAGCGGTGATTGATGAACCAAATATGACTTCTGATATGAACTTTAGGACGGAGACTGCCCAAGACTACGAGTGATCATACCGCCATGCGAAGAAACTTAGAAATCCAATCATATGCTTTTCCCACCAATCGAGGCAATAGATCCAAATAGAACAGAAAACTCCCAGGATTACCTCCGCGACGTCAATTCAAGTTCAGAATCGACTTAGTTCCAGGGGCTACCCCAGTAGCCAAATCGCCCTATCGCCTAAAACCTGCAGAGATGCAAGGACTGTCCTGTAAACTTAACGAACTGCTCAGCAAGGGCTTTTTAAGACCAGGCTTCTCACCCTGGGGAGCTCCAGTCTTGTTCGTCAAGAAGACAGCCTTCCGAAGCTCGTTACGGACACAACGGGTTGTAGTAGTACCATTCAGATTGACTAATGCGCCCGAGGTATTCCTGAAATTAACGAATAGGGTATGCCATCCTTACTTGGATCAGTAGTTATCGCCTTCTTAGATGACACACTTATCTACTCTCGTAGTAAGGAAGAGCATAGTAAGCATCTACGTCAGGTTTAGATAAGATGTATCTGGATCTTAAAAAGCTATATTGGTGGCCTAACATGAAAGCAGAGATTGCTACCTTCATGAGTAAATGCCTTACTTACGCCAAGGTCAAGGTCGAATACCAGAAACCCTCAGGTCTACTACAACAGCCTGAGATATCGGAAAGGAAGTGGGAGCGGATCACTATGGATTTCATAACCAAGTTGCCCAAGACAACGGGTGGACTTGATACCATATGGGTCATCGTCAATAGATTGACCAAGTCCGCACACTTCCTGCCTATCAAAGAAACAGACAAGATGGAGAAGCTTACAAGAAATTATATTCCGGAGATTGTACGACTGCACGGTGTTCCCATATCCATTATCTCGGACAGAGAAAGTAGATTCACTTCGAGGTTCTGGCAGTCGCTACAAAGTTCCCTAGGAACTAGGCTGGACATGAGTACAGCCTACCATCCACAGACCGACGGGCAAAGTGAGAGGACTATCCAAACCGTGGAAGATATGTTGAGAGCTAGTGTGATCGACTTTGGGAAAGCATGGGATACTCATTTACCCCTTGTCGAATTTTCCTACAACAATAGTTATCATACGAGCATAAAGGCTGCTCCATTCGAGGCCCTCTATAGCCGAAAGTGCAGATCCCCTCGGTGCTGGGCTGAGGTGGGTGATACCTAGTTAGCTAAAGGACGAGTTCCTGAAAACACTCTCACGGGTTCAGAGATCATTCGGGAAACGACAGAGAAGATCGTTCAGATTCGTGAACGATTGAAAGCCTCTAGAGACCGACAGAAAAGCTACGCTGATAAACGAAGGAAACCGTTGGAATTCCAGGTGGGCGACCGTGTTCTATTGAAGGTCTCACCCTGGAAGGGCTTGATACGCTTCGGAAAGCGTGGAAAGCTAAATCCAAGGTACATAGGGCCTTTCGAGATTCTCGCTAGAATCGGCCCTGTAGCTTACAAACTTAACTTACCGCACGAACTCAGTAACGTACATTCTACTTTCCATGTCTCGAACTTGAAAAATTGTCTGTCCGACGAGACTCTTGTAATCCCACTCGACGAGATCAAGATCAACGAGAGCCTCAACTTCGTGGAAGAACCTGTAGAGATCATGGACCGGGAGGTAAAGAAAACGAAACAAAGCCGTGTGCCGATAGTGAAGGTTCGCTGGAACGCCAAGCGAGGACCTGAATTCACTTGGGAGCGAGAGGATCAGATAAACTGAAATATCCTCGTCTTTTTACTTAGTTATTTGTAACTACTTATTTGCTTAAACTCTAATTTCGGGACGAAATTCCTTCTAACGGGGGGATGATGTGACAACCCAAAATTTCCATTCTGTACAACCATTCACCTCAATAGAAGTCAGAACAGTTTCTGCTAACTTTTGAGCTGTGTAGAGTCAGTTTGAGTGCTCTAAAGCCTTGTACTTCTGGAGATAACAGGAGAGAGGATGCCCTAGGGTTATTGTGCAACAATAATGTCCCAAAACTCCAAGAGTTTGGATTTTACGGCCTAAACAAAGGTGTTTATGGCCGTAAACCCTAAAAGGGGGTATAAATATGACACTTAGTCATATTTACCACTTTTTCACATTTTTAAGATCCAAAACTCAAATCCTCTCAAGTATCATCCGACTTTTCTTCTTGATCTTCAACTTTGTAAGTGTTTCTTACCCAAAAAAGTTGATATCTTACTTAATCTAGTGATCTTACATGATTCCATCCATGAAATCATTCCAAATGTGTAGATCTTCAAGTTTCACCAAGAACACCAAGAACACACACTAGTGTTCTTGGACTTTTAACACCTTTTCAAGCTTCTACATAGTAAGTACTCTTACCCTAGTGTATTATAAGACTTGTTACACTTCTAATCATCTAGAAAACACCAAGGAAACACAAGATCAAAGGTGTTTACGGTCCAAGAACACCTTGGAGCGTAAACCCTAAAGAATGGGCCAAAGTGTGCCCTAGTCCCTTACCAAGCCTTGGAAACTAGTGTAGAACATAACCTTAAAGTTCTTAGGACTTAAAACATCAAAAAGACCGTAAACCATTTGGGTTTACGGCCGTAAACCCAAGGAGAAGTGGTCCAAGGACCGTAAACTCCACAAAGGAGTGAAATGGGGCCCTAATCACTTCCAAAGGCTTATACTTCAAGTAGGAATGCTTCTTATGACTTGTAAAGCTCCAAAACACAACATGGTAAAAGTACCATGAGTTTACGGGGGTAAACTCATGGGTTTACGACCGTAAACTCAAGGGGTGATGGTCACAAAACCGTAAACTCCAAAAGGGTTTACCCTTGGACCCCAAACTCAATAGCAAGGTCCTACCACCCTTAGATGCAATCCTTAGTACTTATAACACTTAAATAAGGTGTTTTACATGTCCTAGGATGTCTTAACTTGGTTAATTAGTTATTTTATGACTAATTGGATACATATATGTGTTATTATATGTTAACTAGGATCCTTGTGTGTGTTCAAGTCTTCACTTGACACTTAGCATCCTATAACAATCCGTTCATCCAAACCACTCACTACAGGTGAGCTCATACCCCTTAATTAACCTTTTAAATGTTTTTAAATGATTTTATGGGGGGATACAAGTTGATCTATTATAGTTATTATATCAATCACATGTGATTAATAACTACCAAACAAGTGGATTTCTTACTTTTCAAACTGGCTTTTCAAACAAACTACTTCAAACTGTTTTACAAACTCTTTTACATGTCAAATACTTTTACTTAAACTCTTTTACACTTATATTATGTTAAATGTATATCTTTATAGATATAGTTATATAAGTAGGATTGAAAGGACTTAGGACTGATAACTCACCTTAACCTCCTGTTCCTCGTTTGGTTGTGGACTTAGGGTATCGGTTGTTTGTCCGAAGGTCGTTTGAATCCTACTTATATATCATGTATATGTATATAGATATAAAAGTTCCTTCTTTCTATTCAATACCCTTGGGTAGCAAGGGTATACAAACATGTTCATACATGAAAATCATATTACTAGTAACCTATAATACGTATAGTTTAGGGAGTTACTAATACTATTACTAGAACAATGAAACATACAAATGAGTCAGTTCATACATGAGTCAATACAGTTAGTACGTACTATACATTACAATCCAGTTAGTACATACTATACATTACAATACAACTAGTACACACAGTACATTTTACAAGAGAACACACATACTAGATAGAGAGAGAACACACAATACAGCTAGTACACACAGTACATTATAAGAGAACACACATACTAGATAGAGAGAGAACATACAATATAGCTAGTACATATACAAGAATACTATTACAGTTATGTGAGCCACGTAACGGGGCATGTCACTACCTGTCATGACCATTTTTGTGTCCAGAATCTCCTTAATTGGGGAGCGTATGAGTTTGTGTATAGATCTATACTGGACTGACTATCCTACACCTCGCTGCTCGCTACAGTGGGATGTGCAAGTCCACGGGTGTCAAACGTCATTTTTCTCCGACATCTTACATTGTCGCGTTCTATAGTCGGTAGCAGGGTACAGGCCGATCACATGGTACTTTAAATTACAATAGGTTTAAGGTAGTTAGTACAGCAGTAGTTACTAAATACAACACCATAGTAATATTTCATTTTCCCATTACATTTACTTTGTGATCTTCACACAATAAACAATAATGTAAAAAAAACTATATTTTGGTTAATAATAGTCAGATTTGGGAAAATACACACTCTTACAAGAGACACACACAAATACTAGATGCCTTGGTAGAAGGCTACTTTTAGTAGGAAACATAGGGTTTTCTAAGGGAGTTCAAACAATTACAAACTTATACAATTACAGACTTACAAACACTTTCATACAAATACAGACACTAATATACTTATGATCTCACCAGCTTTAAAGCTGATACTCGCTTTCAAAATAACTTGTATTCTCAGGTCATCAGTAGACAGGTACCAGTGTCATGTTTTGAGAAGATGGAGCTCGTTCAAGACTCATCTTTTATTTTGATTCATATTTTGGTGTCTATTTAACTTGACAGAACACACTTGTATTAAAATTATATTATTAATGCAATGGATGATGTTGTTGCTTGTTTACTACTTTGCACTGTTGTGATACTGAACATGACGTCCTCCACCCCCGAACGATTCCGCCGTTCCGGTTTTGGGGTGTGACAGCATGCATAAGAGTTATCGAGGAGAAACGTACCAGTGACCACTGTGGGGTCGGCAACCGCTTCCTCGTGGCCTATGGCCAGAACCCTTCCTACTCCGCGGGCGATCCCTGTCTTCGGGCAGTTCCTTTTGTAGTGGCCCACATCGCCACAACCGTAGCAAGCTTGGCCCACTCCTGCGCCGGGGACTTGGTTGATTGGCCTCGCCGGAGCTTTGCAGAAATGGGATTGTGCCTCTTGCTGCTGCAGTTAGAGCACTGCATTTCCCGGCAGGCTCCTGTGTGGTGGAAGTTGCATTTGTTGCACTTTGGCAAACTTCCAGCGTACTGCTTGACCGGAGCAGCAGCGGCAGGTGCTATCTCAGCATGAACTGCCACGACCTGCTGCTTTTTGGCAGCCTTGTTCTTTTTCTTGTCATCCCAAAATTTCCGCTTGGAATCAGCGGTCTTGGAGGGTTCTGAGATGGCTAGGGTTGTTGTTGCTGCTGGGGTACAGACCCCATGGTCAATGAGTCTATGTGCCAACCTCTTGGCACTATCGAATGCAGTGGGGTTTGAAGCTAAAACATTCCCCTGAAATGGAGGCACCAGCCCCCAGATGTATCTCTCTATTTTCTTTCCCTCTGTATGAACCATATTGGGACAGAGGGCCACCAGCTCGCAGAATCTGGCGGTATAGGTGACTATGTCGGAGCCCTTCATGGTTAGGCTCCACAATTCTTGTTTTAGTTTCTGGATTTCGCCCCTCGGGCAGTATTCTTCAATCATTAGCTCTCTCAGAGCTTCCCAGCCTATAGCATTAGCCACTACTAGAGATGGTGACTTGACATGGCTATTCTACCATGTCAGGGCTTTTGCCTCGAAGGTGCATGCAGCAAATTTGATTTTGCTTCCTTCCGGGCATGAGTAGATCTCGAAGATCGACTCTGTCTTTTCTAACCACTGCGAGAGGGCAATGACCCCGCCAGTCCCTTTAAAGGACAGTGGTTTGCAGTTGGTGAAGTCCTTGTAAGAGCACTCTCTCAAGCGCACAGGGATTTCACCATGAGTGGACTGGACCGGTGTTCCTCCTCCAGTGGAACCGGAAGAATGATATTGAGCCATGGCTGTTGCCACAGCCGCAGCTACTGCAGCATTCAGAGCTGTCGTATCGATTTGAGGAGTAGGTGGTGTTGTAGTTACCGGAGGATTGCATCTTGTTGAACGACGCGGAGGCATCTTTTAGCTATAAGTTTAACAAAGATGACAATGTGGGTAAGAATAGATAAATTGATGAGAGTGACTCATGGATTAACTCTCTGTAATCCAACAACACATTTGAATATTATGATTGAATGTAGATCTAGTACTAAAAGATGATAACATATAGATATTAATTTCCATGAGATTAGATATCTGTCAATAATACTGGAATTACAGATGTAACAAGTTCGGGAAAAATGACCTAGAAGTAGGCCTTACATCAACCAAGATGGGAAAATTTTGACAGACCTACGATCTAATCAATACCTAACAGGTCCAAGTTTTAACAAGGATAGGAAATTAGACTAGAGGTTTTACATAATTAAGTTATATCCAAAAGAGAAGGTTGAGTAGGCTCTATCTACGACGAGAACCACTCGAATGAGTCCTTGATTCAGACAGACGGCACTCTATGTCTCGCATGCGCCTTTCATACATTGACTGCCTAGCCCGAAGTTCCCTAACTTCAGCTCGGGTTTCAGTAAGTTGTCTCTCTGCAGAGCTGCATTATGGACTTGAGTCCTTTCATGAGCAGACTCTAGCTGACGAATGCGGACTGTTTTAACGCCAGAGTTGGCGTCAATCTCCATTACTCGGTCGATAGCTGCTTGACCTTGTTCGGTGTTCCGCGAAATCCTACGAACTATGATGGGCATGA
Organism: Lactuca virosa; assembly: GCF_052849685.1. Classification (NCBI taxonomy): domain Eukaryota; kingdom Viridiplantae; phylum Streptophyta; class Magnoliopsida; order Asterales; family Asteraceae; genus Lactuca; species Lactuca virosa. Next base: position 150,550,559 of record NC_136428.1, on the reverse strand, counting down.
CTCGATCAGCTGAACCTCCTTCATTTAGGTTGTAAAAGCTTCTATCCCCATTGTAGGGAATGGGTTGACCCTGCTCCTAACTCCATCTGTTCAAGTTTGTGGCCCACAGAGCTGTGAGTCTTTGAAATGCTGGACGAGGGTTCGGGTTTGGAGCTACTGGGAGTAGGTTGTTGACTTCTGGCTCCGAGTCAGAACCATCAGAGAAGCCTTCAGCGAGGTGATCATCCAAGGGGATTGGATAATCATCATCTGGCTCATATCCCAGCCATCCTGCATTGCCGTTGTTGGGATAGTACGGGTCTCCGGGGATATGGAATCCAGCCATGATATATACGCGGGAAAAGGGGTATAAGATATAACTAAATAGACGCACTAATTAGATAATTATAAGATGATCTTTATCAGTTACTTCAATACTTACTAAATGCATACCAGTTATATGTACTCAAAACAGGATAGACCTTCGAATAAGTGACCCTAACTCTAAACCCACAACCAAATAAGGAACAGGAAGTAAAGCAAAGATCACAGATTCTAAGCCTATGACACCCTGGTTACATATAACCTTAGCGTATCCACTTAGCACTTATTGACCTACTAATAAAGATCTTTAATTCTCAGATAAGTAATTATAGTAACACAAAATACTCCTATGATATTTTAAGTTTATGTTCTGTTCTATTGCTTTCGTTGTAGTAGTGTTGGTAAGTTTTTAGACTTGTTGCAACCTCACAACCATCCTTAGGTACATGCTAGTCACTCCTCGGATAATATAGTTGATCAGGCTATATCTTCCCAGGGTTGACCATATGTCTCTAAGTCAAATTGTGTTGCCCAACAATCGTAATACTTTTGTTCTGTCCTAGTGACACTGATTTTAGTATGAATGCAGGTATGTATACTTAGTTAAATATTTTATTATTTAAAAGTATAAACTCTTGGTCAGAGTATTTTAATCCCGTTGTGTTTATAGTTTGAATATCTTTTATGGGTTGATATACTCGATTCACTATAAACAATGCTCTGATACCAATCTGTCACACCCCAAAACCGGAACGGCGGAAACGTTCAGCGGTGGAGGACGTCATGTTCAGTATTACAACAATACATAGTAGTAAACAAGCAACAACATCATCCATTTCATTAATAGTATAAATTCATACAAGTGTGTTCTGTAAAGTTATAAGACACCAAAAATGTAAATCAAAATATGATATGAGTCTTGAAAGAGCTCCATCTTCTCAAAAGACTGGCATCGGTACCTGTCTACTGATGACCTGAGAATACAAGTTATTTTGAAAGAGTTTATCAGCTTTAAAGCTGGTGAGATCATAAGTATTTTAGTGTCATTGTTTGTATGAAAGTGTTTGTATGCACTTGATGTATAAGTTTGTAAATGTTTGTAATTGTTTGTAAATGTTTGAACTCTCCTAGAAAACCCTATGTTTTCTACTAAAAGTAGCGTTCTACCAAGGCATCAAATGTTTGTATGTATATCTCTTGTAAGAGTATGTATTTTCCTAATTCTGACTATCATTAATCAAAAATATAGTTTTTACATTACTGTTCATTGTGAGAATATCACAAGTGAATGCAATGGGGAAATAAAATAGTACTGTAGTGTTGTATTAGGTAACTACTGCTGTACTAACTACCTTAATCCAATTATTAATTAAAGTACCATGTGATATGCCTGTACCATACTACTGACTAAAAACACGAGGATGAAAGACGTCGGAAGAAATAACGTTTGGCACCCGTAGACTTCCAAGTCCCACTGTAGCGAGCAGCAAGGTGTAGGATAGTCAATCCAGTATAGATCGATACACAAATTCAATGCTCTCCTTCTAGGAGACTCTGGATACAAAACGAGCCATGACAGGTGATGCCATGCCCCGTTACGTGGCTCACATAACTGTTGCAATGTTCCTGTATATGATGTACTAGCTGTATTGTATGTTCTCTCTCTCTGTCTAGTATGTATGTATGTTCTCTCTGTATATGTTATTGTTTGTTTCTCATCATAGTATTCTCTATCTGTATGTTATGTTTGTTTCTCATCATAGTATTCTCTATATGTATGTTATGTTTGTTTCTCATCATAATATGTATTGACTCATGTATGAACTGACTTATTGTATGTTTCCCTGTTCTAGTAATAGTATTAGTAACTTCCTAAACTATACCTATTATAGTTTACTAGCAATGTTGTTTGAATGTATGAACATGATTGTATACCTTTGCTACCCAAAGGTGTTGAACGGAACGAAGGAACTTTTATATCTATACACATATACATAATAGATAACTAAGATTCAAACGACCTTCGGAAAAATAACCGATACCCTAAGTCCACAACCAAACAAGGAACAGGAAGCAAGGCAAGCTATCAGTCCTAAGTCCTTCAATCCTAATAATATAACTATATCTATATAGATATGCATTTGACAAAGTATAAGTTTTAAAAGAGTTTGAATAAAAGTATTTAACATGTAAAAGCATTTGATAACCATTGAAGTAGTTTTGTTTTGATAAAATAGCTAATTGAATAGCAAATCCTTTGTTTGATAGGTATTAATCACATGTGATTGATATAATAACTATAATGTTTCAACTTGTATTCGCCCCCCCCCCCATAAAAGCATTTAAAATCATTTAAAAGATAGATTAAGGGGTATAAACTCACATGTAGTGAGTGGTTTGGATGAACGGATGGTATAGGATGTTAAGTGTCAAGTGAAGACTTGAGCACACACATGTATCCTATTTATCATATAATAACACATATATGTAAACAATTAGTCATTTAACAACTAATTAACCAAGTTAAGACACCCTAGGACATGGAAAACACTTTGATTCAAGTGCTAGAAGTACCAAGGGTTGCATCTAAGGGTTGTATACCCACTTAAGGGAGTTTTCGGTCCAAGTGGTATGTTTCTTGTGGTTTTCGGTCCATATGGATTTCGGTCCATATAGTTTTCGGTCCAAAGAGGTTTTCGGTCCAAATGGTTGGCCGAAAACTCATGATCTTTGATGCATAAGGTGATTTCCAAGGGATTTCAACAAGCAAAGAAGTCTTCTAGACTCAATACTAAGCATTAGGAAACGCTTAAGGTCTTAAAGGCACCTTTCTTTAGGGTTTTCGGTTTAAGGAGATGCACTAACCGAAAACCCCTTTTGTTCTTGGAAAAATGACGATTTCAAGGCTCTAAATCTAGTATCCTTACTAGATAACAAGTATAAGAGATAGATACTTACAATATGGAAGAAAGGAAAGGTGTTTTCGGCCCAAAACACTAGTGTGTGTTCTTGGTGTTCTTGGTGAAATGAAGAACACTTGAAGATCTAAGAAAATGGAATGATTTCACGGATGAAATCATGTAAGATCACTAGATAATGGAAGAGGTCAACTAAACAAGGAAGGAAACACTTACAATCTTAAAGATCTTGATAAATTTTCGGATGATACTTGAGAGAGAACGACTCTTTGACTTGGAAATGGAAAAAGAATGGTAAAAATGACTAAGTGTCATTTATATACCCTTTAGGGTTTTCGGTCCAAACACTATTTGGGCCGAAAACTCCTAACTCTTGGAGTTTTGTGACTTAAATGTTGTACAATAAATCCTAAAGTATACTTCCTCTAATTATCTCTTGAAGTACTAGGCTTTAGAACACTCAAACTGACTCCAAAAAGCTTAAAAAATTAGCAGAAATAAATCTGACTTCTATTGAAGTAAATGGTTGTACAAGATAGAAATTCCGGGTTGTCACAATTATAAAAGTGGATGCTACACACCTCCTAATGAATCATATAAGGTAAACTCTTATTCTATTTTCTATAAATATCCATCTGACTAAAACTCAACCAAGATCAAAAAGTCAACATTCAAAGTTAACTCTAGTTACCTTACATGTCGTGGCCAACCAATGGCCACGTCGTGGTCCTTCAACTTGATCTCGATCAAAGTCTGCTTACCATGTCGTGGCAGACATGCTACCATACCTTGGCAGATACTAGACAATATAGTAACGACCAAACCATTCTCTACGTCGTGGTAAGTAAGTCGCCATGCATCGGAAACTATACAGTTAAAACTTAACAAATTATGCTCTTAACTCCTAATCCCAAGAGCTCCGAAGCTCATATCAAAATCTCTACAAGGTATTAATTGATGAAGTTTCTAACTTTATGAAGTAGGACACCCCCAAGAAGTCAAGATCTCTACTTTAAAGTTCTTAATGTTTGCAAAAAAGGAACATATACCCAAATGATTCATGCAAGACCACTTTCCAACCAACACCATTATCTCTCTACTTTAAAGTTCTTAATGTTTGCAAAAAAGGAACATATACCCAAATGATTCATGCAAGACCACTTTCCAACCAACAACATTATCTAGAAGCAAAAATATGCACTCAAAGGCTCTGGAATACACTCAGACCCCAAGGAAAAGAAGATTGGGACTAAATAGCTCATAAAAGATCTAAAATAATATCGAGAGAAGTGAAGAGAAAGATTAAGACTTTTTGCCTCAACAAGAATTCAAATGAGAGGAAGATATTGGATCTAAGCTGGAACCAAGATATCAAACCATAAGACGAGATTCTCCTTTCTTAAATCATCACAAAAACGCTTTACATACTCAAAATAAAAAACTAGGCTAGGGTTTGGGATTGAGATTGATTTCCGAGGAGGGAGGTTGCCAAATAAGGCACCATAGGAGTTAATTCCTTTAGATAGGGTACGAACACAGAGATTTAGGATTTAGACCAATATGGCCGCCACGCTATGGAAAATGGGTCTCTACGCCATGACACAAAACAGCTCTGCATTCTTAATCAAACAATTGCCATGCCATGGGGCCTTAGGAACGAGGTCGCGACCCACCCAAAATCTTCACAATTAACAATTAAAATAATTAACTTGGGAAAAGCAATACCTTGAAATATGATGTTACACTTACAAAATATGCGCGGTTGATATTGCTATTATTATTATGAATAAATATATTATGAATTAAATTGTCACACCCCAAAACCAAGAACGGTGGAAACGTTCTGGGGTGGAGGACGTCATGTACAGTATCACAACAATGCATAATAGTAAAGACAAGCAACAACATCCATTGCATTAATATAATAATTGTAATACAAGCGTGTTCTGTACAGTTTGTAAGACACCAAAAGTATAATCAAAATAAAAGATGAGTCTTGTATGTGCTCCATCTTCTCAAAAGCTTCATCTGTACCTGTCTACTGATGACCTGAGAATACAAGTTATTTTGAAAGCGAGTATCAGCATAAAGCTGGTGAGTTCATAAGTATTTAGTGTCATTGCTTGTATAAAAGAGTTATAACAGTATAGTGAAATAACTGATTTCAATGTTTGAAAATAGTATACTCCCTAGAAAATCCTATATTTTCCAGTAAAAAGTGGTCTTCTACCAAGACCCGATTGTTTGTAGGTTGGTTCTTTCGTAAATGTAAGGGTTTTTCCCCAGTGAAACTATCGTTATGAAAATATAGTTTACTTAAACGAGTATGTGACAGAGTCACAAAATAATAAAATACAGACTCCAGGTAGTACTAAGTGTACAGTACGCCTCGGAGAGTCTAAAATAGTAACATGTAGACTCCAGGTGGTATTAAACGAATAATACGCCTCGAAAAGTCTAAAGAAATGAAAATGTAGACCCCAGGTGGTATTAAATGAACAATACGCCTCGAAAAGTCTAATTTGCCTTTAATTCTTAAATGGGTTAATTAAAGGTATGAATGTGAACTCGTATGTAACCATGCTGATTGACGGCTGAATAACTGATGACCCTCCAGGTCATTTAATTCTTAAATGGGTTAATTAAAGGTATGAATGTGAACTTGTATTTAACCATGCTTAAATGGGTTAATTAAAGGTATGAATGTGGCCTTTCGGCTCGGACTGTAGCTAGCAATCAGGATGTGGGAGTGTCTGTCCCGTATAGATCTATACACACAATGCCCGCTCTCCCTCCACGAGACTCTGGTTACAAAGTGATAGCACAATGAAGTGTCGTATCGACAAGTAGTATGTCACATTCTAATTATAGTATATTCTCTTTTATATTGTATATTATATTTTCTGGTATAATGTATAGAGTGTTCTCTTGTATAGTATACAGTGTGTTGACTCATAACTGAACTAACTCTGGTAAGTGTCATTGTAATAGTAGTAATGAGTGGTAATCCCTTAACTATACCTATTATAGTTAAATAGTAATGTGGTTTGCATGCCTTTGTTACACAAAGGTACTGAACTAAAGTGAAAACTATTATATCCAACACATATATATATGATATATAACTAAGAATTCAATGACATTCGGACAAATAATAGGATACCCTAAGTCCACAACCAAACAAGGAACAGGAAGTAAGGTAAGCTATCAGTCCTAAATCCTTCAAATCTTACTTATATAAATATATTGGTGTAGATAGGATTTAAAAATAATGTAAGTTTAAAAGAGTTTGGAAACAGTTTTATAAACAGTTTTAACATGAAAATGAGTTTGATATCCATTTTGAAGCAGCTTTATTGACAAAGCAGTTAAAAGTATAGAAAATCTCTTTGGTTGCAACTTATAAATCACATGTGATTGATATTATAACTTGTTTGATTCAACTTGTATTCCCCCCCCCCATAAAAGCATTTAAAGACATTTAAAAGGTTGATTAAGGGGTATGAACTCACCTGCAGTGAGTGGTTTGGATGGAAGTGTCGGATAGGATGCTCAGTGTCAAGTGAGGACTTGAACACACACACGGATCCTATGTAACATGTAGTGATATATAAATGTATCTAATTAGTCTTTTAACAACTAATTAATCAAGTAAAGACATCCTAAGACATGGAAACACTTTGTTTCAAGTGCTAGGAGTGCTAAAGGGTTGCATCTAAGAAGAGTATGGCCTCACATTGGAGTTTACTTCTCATTTGACAACCCTACATGTGTTTACGGTTTTTGGTCATTACCCCCATGAGTTTATGGCCGTAAACTCATGGTAATTGGTACCATTGTGTGATTTAAGGTCTTATACCCCTCAAGGAAATGTTCTAGGTTTGTATTCAAGGCTTAGGAAGTGACTAGGGCTCGAAATGGACCTTCTTTGGAGTTTACGGTCCTTAGACCACTCCTTGGGAGTTTACGGTCGTAAACCCTTGAGTTTACGGTCGTAAACCCATGAGTTTACGGCCGTAAACTCATGGTCACTCCAACCATTTCGTGTTTTGGGGTTTCTAGCTCATGCATGCAAGGTTCTAGTCCAATATCCAAGCCTTGTAAGGTGTTAAGGGCACTTAAACACCACTTGATGGTGTTTACGGTTCAAGGATATCCCTTGACCGTAAACCCAAGTGTTATTGGGTGTTTTTGATGTTTTTCCATGGATTAACAAGTATACTAAGCAAACAACTAGATGGGAAGAGTGTACTTACTGATAGGAAGCTTGCAAGAGTGTTTAAGGGCCAAGAACACTAGTGTGTGTTCTTGGTGTTCTTGGTGTTTTGAAGAATACTTGAAGATCTAAGTAAAAATGAAGAATCCATGGATGAAATGATGTATAAACACTGGATAAGGTGTTATAACAACAAAACAAGTGAAGAGAAACTTACATTTTTGGAGGATTTGGAAGATGATCTTATGATAGTTGAGAGAGAATGGTGGGAGTTCTTGAGTTTGAAAGTGTAAAATGAGGGAATGAAGTGTAAACTCATGCTATATGCATGAGTTCTTGGTAAAAAGGATTTTACGGCCCAAACTCCTCTTGTTTGGCCGTAAACACCTAGCTAAGGTGATGTTTGATTGTTTTTTACACAACACTTCTAAACGACACTTCCTTTTATTTATTCGTTTGACGATTTTAAAATAAAAACACCTAAACGGACTTAAATCCGGCCAGAAATGTACTGAAATGAATTTGACTTTTATTTGTAGTGCTTGACTGTAGAGTTTATACAAATGAAAATTTCGGGTTGTCACATCATCCCCCCGTTAGAGGGAATTTCGTCCCGAAATTAGAGTTCAAGCAACTCAGTTATTACAACATAACTAAGTAAAAAGGTGAGGATATTTAAGTTTCATTTGATCCTCGCGCTCCCATGTGAATTCCGGTCCTCGCTTGGCGTTCCAGCGAACCTTCACGATTGGGATGCAGCTTTGTTTCGTTCGTTTGACCTCTCGGTCCATGACCTCTATAGGTTCTTCCATGAAGTTGAGGCTCTCGTTGATCTCGATCTCATCGAGTGGGATTACAAGAGTCTCGTCGGATAGGCACTTTTTCAAGTTCGAGACGTGGAAGGTAGGATGTACATTACTAAGTTCCCAGGGTAGGTTGAGTTTGTAAGCTACGGGGCCGATTCTAGCGAGATTCTCGAAAGGCCCTATGTACCTTGAATTTAGCTTTCCACGCTTTCCGAAGAGTATCAAGCCTTTCCAGGGTGAGACTTTCAAAAGGACTCGGTCTCCCACCTGGAACTCCAAAGGTTTCCTTCGTTTGTCTGCGTAGCTTTTCTGTCGGTCTCTAGAGGCTTTCAATCGTTCACAAATCTGAACGATCTTCTCTGTCGTTTCCCGAATGATCTCCGGACCCATGAGAGTGCTGTCAGGAACTCGTCCTTTAGCTAACTGAGTGTCACCCACCTCAGCCCAGCACAGAGGGCATCTACACTTCCGGCCATAGAGGGCTTCAAATGGAGCAGCCTTGATGCTCGTATGATAACTGTTGTTGTAAGAGAATTTGATGAGAGGCAAGTGAGTATCCCATGCCTTCCCAAAGTCGATCACACAGGCTCGCAGCATATCTTCCAAGGTTTGGATAGTTCTCTCACTTTGTCCGTCGGTCTGTGGATGGTAGGCTTTACTCATGTCCAGCCTCATTCCTAGAGGGTTTTGTAATGACTGCCAGAACCTCGAAGTGAATCTACTATCTATATCGGAGATAATAGATATAGGAACACCATGCAGTCGTACGATCTCCCTAATGTATGTTCTTGTAAGCTTCTCCATCTTGTCTGTTTCTTTGATAGGCAGGAAGTGTGCGGACTTGGTCAATCTATCGACGATGACCCATATGGTATCAAGCCCACCCGTTGTCTTGGGTAGCTTGGTTATGAAGTCCATAGTGATCCGCTCCTACTTCCATTCAGGTATCTCCGGTTGTTGGAGTAGACCTGACGGTTTCTGGTATTCGACCTTAACCTTTGCGCAAGTAAGGCATTTACTCACGAAGGTAGCAATCTCTTCTTTCATGTTAGGCCACCAGTATGACTTTTTGAGATCCAGATACATCTTATCTGAACCTGGGTGGACAGAGTATCGAGTGTTGTGTGCTTCCTTCATGACCAAGTCTCTGAAGCCACCGTGTCGCGGTGTCCAGATCCGGTCCATGAGATATAAGGCTCCGTCACCCTTGACTTCTAAGTTCTTATCCATTCCTCGCAGGGATTCTCCCGCTACATTTTCAGGTTTCAAGGCTTCGAGCTGAGCCTCTTTAATTTGTGCGGGTAGATGCGAATGGATAGTCATTCTTAATGACTTGACTCTTCGACCAGAATATTCTTTCCGACTTAGGTCGTCCGCTACTACATTGGCTTTACCAGGATGATAACGAATTTCGCATTCGTAGTCATTGAGTAGCTCGACCCACCATCGTTGTCTCATATTCAGCTCCTTCTGGTTAAATATGTGTTGTAGGCTTTTGTGGTCTGTGAAGGTAGTGTTTTTCATACTGTACAGGTAATGCCTCCAGATCTTCAGGGCAAACATCACCGCTCCCAATTCGAGATCGTGTGTGGTGTAGTTGACCTCGTGTGTCTTCAGCTGTCTTGAGGCATAGGCGATGACCTTACCTCGTTGCATCAGAACACAGCCGAGTCCTTGATTGGATGCATCGCAGTATACCACGAATTCGTCTATCCCTTTGGGGAGGGACAGTATCGGTGCGGTGCACAAGGCTCGTTTTAGCGTTTGGAACGCTTTCTCTTGCTTCTCTTCCCAGTCAAAGGCCATGCCTTTCTGGGTCAATGTCGTAAGGGGTTTCGCGATTCGACAGAAGTTTTGAATGAACCTGCGGTAGTAGCCAGCGAGGCCTAGAAATTGACCGATTTCTGTAGGCGTCTTCGGTGCTGACCAGTTCTCAATAGCCTTAATTGTGGATGGGTCCACATGTATTCCTTCTTCGCTAACCACGTGTCCTAAGAATTCGACTCTTCGGATCCAAAATTCGCATTTAGAGAACTTCGCATCAAGCTTCTCTGATCGTAAGGTTCCTAGGACTTGTCGCAAATGATTGCTATGCTCCTCCTTACTTCAAGAGTAGATAAGTATATCATCAATGAAGACGATGACGAACTGATCCAAGTAAGGACGACATACTCTATTCATCAAGTCCATGAATACTGCGGGCGCATTGGTCAATCCGAATGGCATCACTACGAACTCATAGTGTCCGTAACGAGTTCGGAAGGCTGTCTTCGGAACATCCTCCTCGAGCACTCGTAACTGGTGATACCCAGACCTAAGATCAATCTTGCAAAAGTAGCTCGCCCCTTGCAGTTGGTCAAATAAATCGTCTATGCGAGGAAGAGGGTAACGGTTTTTGACTGTAAGCTTGTTGAGCTCCCTGTAATCGATGCATATACGGAACGATCTGTCTTTCTTCTTTACGAACAAGACTGGTGCTCCCGAGGGTGAGAAGCTTGGTCTTATGAAGCCCTTGCTGAGCAGTTCGTTAAGCTGACTGGACAGTTCTTGCATCTCAGCAGGTGCTAGACGATAGAGCGACTTGGCTACGGGGGTAGCTCCTGGAATTAAGTCGATCCTGAATTCGACTTGACGTTGGGGAGGTAGTGTGACAACCGTCAAAATTCGAGTCGGTTCTAGATTTGACTAAACTTAGTTGCACGTACAGGCACGACACATACTAGACTTAGTAACTAGAAGCTAAGTTATAACCTACTAGGAACTTGGAAACAATTAGAAACAATGGATAATGTACTTAGAGTTCACATTGATATGTGAATTCTACAACTACTTAACTGTAGAGGCTATCCATATTCGGGTAACTCTTTGACTCGAACACCTTTTCATGAATCATATACATACATTATGCACTTGACCTAGTAGTAAAAATTAGGTCGGAGTCTCGTGGAACTTAAGTCAAAGTTGAAACTATGACTAGTATACTTGGTTGTTCAAGTTCACTTGAATCTCGGAACCACTACATATAAATGCCAATAAACCGACAAAAAGGAATTAAAAACATTATTTATAACTATAAAAGATTTATAAGACTCAAAAATAATTTGATTCCTCCAAAATTCAATCTACCTTGATATCTAAAGTTTAGCAAAATCCGAAAAACCCTAAAAACCCTAAAATCCCTAAAAACTCATATTTATAAACTTTAACCTTAAAAATCCTATAAAAACAATTATGAACCTTATAATATTATCTTATCATAATAATTATTATGAAATACAATCAATGAAAAATAAAGATTTAGTTATTAACATTTACCCTTGATTTATAAGTCAAAAATCAAGAGTTTTATGCATAAAAACTAGGTTAAGGTGCACATTTTATAAAAAGTTGGATATTTTTATAAAAGATTTGAAGTTTTATAAAAGAAACATGAGAGAGGGAGCCTCTCCTCCCCTAAAATTCGTTCTCTCCCTCCCCATATCTCTCTCTCACACTCTCATTCTCCAACATACACACATCTCTCTTCTTTCTCTCTAGAAAACTCTCTCTACCTTCTCTCTAATTTTTTTTTCTCCAAACACCACAACCACAGCCTCTTAACCACGAAATTATGGAGATTCATAAGGGGTTTTCAAGCCACAAATAAATTTAAGATAAAGAACATACATCTCTTGAAGATCCACAACAATGATTTAAGCCATGCATGTGCATTTTACTTCAAAAACCGACTTCTACTTCTTCATCTTCTTCAAACTTGTTTTCTTTTTGTTAAAATGGTTTTTAGAACATCATGGATGTGTTTTAACACCATGCATGTAAGATAAACAACGTTGCATGTTCATGATCTTAGTGCAAAAATCGATTTTAAGGACTAAAACATCAAACTCAAGTTAAGAGTTTTTGAGAAACAAAATTTTGTTCATAAATGCACGTATACATTTTGATAAGTTTTAATCTTTTGATCTCTGGAAACATGACTAAAATATGATTTTATCATGATATATTTAAAATATTTCAAAAGATTTACTTAAGGAAATGATGAAAACTCACTTTTCTAACCAATCATCATGCATGCAATCTGCCAGATTTCTTTACCTGACTTTAAACTGCCATATCTCACTCATTTCTTAACCAAAATTCGTGATTCTTTTTCTGAAATATAATATTTTGAGTTAGCTTTCAATCCCATCTGACCTCACTGGAAAATTCCAGTATTTCGATTTTTAACAATTTTGACAAAACTGTTGCTCAAACAGCACTTTCCTTATGAACATTTGTTTTGTGTTGCATGTTCAAAGGACTTATTCAACACTAAAAATCATTCAAAAATTATTTTGAACTCTTAACATCATGTATTAATAGGTACAAAAAGATCTTGATTCAAAAGTCTTTGTAACATGTTGCAAAAATTCTCAAAGTAACATCAATAATCTTTACATAAATCACAAGAACCAAGTTTTCTCTATAATTTATTGAGCCTTTAGGCATATTTTTCAACATCAAAAATAAGAAAACAATTTTTCATTGTTATGAAATTGTATGAAGATGCAGTCTGGAAATTTTCAGCTCAATATATATTTTCTTTATTTTTATATGAAAATAATAAGAAAATAGAGTGTTAAATCATATAAAATACTTAAACTAGTAAATAAATTCTGGAAAAATTCTTGGATGATCCTTTAAGTTAATAAATATCTCCCATTAAGTGTCAATGACTTTTGTTACTGTTTAATATGGTTTTAAATTTTCTTTTTGTTTAGCTCTAATAAATCATAAAACCACATTAGGGAATATAAAATGGGTATCCAATAATTTTCGCAGCTTCTACCCTATGTGGAAGACTCAGAAAAATATTTTGGGAATTTTTCAAAATGTATATCTATTTGTCATGATTTTTTTGTGTTTATAATAGACTAAAAACAGGAAAAATAGTTTTACTCATCCAAAATTCATGAAAATTTACTAGAACACCTTATAATATATTAGGATGCTACATAACAATTTTGATAATTTTTCTCTTCTGTATGCTATTTTTCATCTATATTCCCAAGATTAAATACACTTAAATCCATTTTTATTAGTATAAATGCACAAAAATCATAAAATTGGGTTAAACAGTTTAGAAATTCATTTTTATATTTTTCCCAGCTTAATAATGTTTAATAACAGAAATAGAAAAAGTTTGGGTAATTTTGGAAACTGCTTTCTATTTATTTCATTTTTTATTAGAATAAATGCACAAAAATCATAAAATTGGGTTAAATAGTTTGGAAATCCATTTTTATATTTTTCCCATCTTAAGTATGTCTAATGGCAGTATTATAAAAAGTTTGGGAATTTTTATCATCTGGATCCTATTTTTCAAGAATTTATATTGTTATGAAGGCTTAAAAATTGGGAAAAATAGTTAATCACATCAAAAATTCAAGGGAAAATTTCTGAAAGACCTCTACTGTGTTTAGAATGAAAATGCAAAGCTTGAGAATTTTTGGAAATTTTTTGATAATATTTTGGCTTTTTAAGAGCTTAAAACACATTTAAATGTGTTGAAATACCCTCAATTAATATTACAAAAATCTGGAAATTAATATCCAAAATTGTCTTAATCACATGAGCTATAAAATTTCACCATTTCAGAAAAATGTTTGTAACTTAACAATATTAAATTTTGACACATTATTGGCATAATTCTATTGTAGTAGTAAGTATACTAGTATTGGATTTCAATTAGAGACTCATTAGTGTGTAACATCGTTGTAGGAAAAACGATAGTGGTACGAGTGGAGCGTAGTTCAAGACACCATTTGCATCATCTCAATGCATATTGTGAGTAGTCACGCACTCCCCTATTTTCGGTTTTTATGTTTTGGGGTGGAAAAGCATGTCCGAAAAACTATTTATTGTTCGTTGTATTTAAATTGATTCGTATCAAACTCGATTGCTATGTTTTGCTATAATTTGCTATATTCTGCTATGTATGTCTATGCAACACGGAACATGAGAACTTATCGTCTTAAGTCCCTTCCCTTATACTTTACTCCAACCATTAACTCTTTAAGCTAATGGTCATTATGGATAGCGCTATTAGGAATTGACAACTCCTCACTCACCTGATTGCTTGAGTGCATGATACCATCAAATCTATGGAACGATAAGCATAGATCTTGATAGGGCATCAGTCATAGGCTTGGTTGGGAACTCATTGTTTGCTCATACACATACAAACTTGTTACTTATTATAATAACACACTTGTTTATTAATTATAGCAATGAACTTTGTTTCTCATTATAGCAACGAAATTTTATTACTGGAAACTTATTTACTTGTCTTAACAATAAATTTGTTTGCTCCTTGTAGAAAAAAAAAACTTGATTGCTCATTATAGCAATGAAACTTGTTTACTCGTTTTAGCAACGAACTTTATTTCCATGAGGATATGAACGTTGCATCTCATTTGGGCAACGTAACTTTATTTCTCACGATGGCAACAAACTTTGTTTATACAAACTTATTTACTCATTTTTGCAATATATTTTTATTTATGGAAAACTCTATCAAAACTTTGATTTCGATTCATGAAACTTATATTATTTTTAATCTTTGAGTACTCACCAACTATTTTTATAGTTAACGCTCGTTTTACATGCTTTTTCAGGAATCATCGAGTAAGTGGCACTTAGGGACACTTCACTTTTAGGAGCATTCGCATGTGTTGTATTTCAATTTACATTGTAATTTCTTTTAAAAGTTGTTCAAACCCATTGTAAATTTGTAATGATTTTTAATACTATGGTTGGTGTTGTCTTTTAACTTTTGCTATGAAACCCTTTATACTGCCACGCCTCGTGTTTCCGCTTTAGCGGGGTGCGATAGGTAGACCCGGTAGTTCTTCAGGAAAGACGTCGGGGAAGTCGCATACTACGGGAAGGTCTTTTAGGTCTTTTGTTTTCTGGCTCGTATCGACAACATGCGCCAGGAATGCATGATATTCCTTACGCAAGTACTTTTGGGCTTGAATACTCGAGATGATACGAAGGCTCGTACTGGGTTTGTCTCCGCGAATCAACAAGGTTTCGTTATTTGGTAGGTTTAGACGGATGGTTTTGTCGAAACACAGGATATCGGTACGATGGAGACTCAACCAGTCCATGCCCACAATGGCATCGAAACTCTTGATCGATACTGGTATGAGGTCGATTGGGAACGAATGATTATCTAGCGTGAGGGTACAACCTATGTAAATCTCGTTAGAACTCTCAGTCTTGCCGTTAGCCATTTCTACGACGAAGGTTTCTTTTAGTGTTTGCGGTGATTGTTTGAGTAAATGCTTAAATTTTTGGTTTACGAAGCTTCTTTCTGCCCTGCTATCGAATAGGATACAAGCATAAGAGTTATCGAGAAGGAACGTACCCGTGACTACTGTGGGGTCTGCCACGGCTTCGTTGTGGCCAATAGCAAGTAGTCTTCCAGTTCCTCCCGCATTCCCAGCTTTCGAACAATTTCTTTTGAAGTGCCCTGTCTCGCCGCGCCCGTAGCAGGCTTGACTCACTCTGGTACCGGGAACCTGGGTGATGGGTTTGGGTTGAGATCTGCAAAACCGAACGGTATGGCCCTTCCGGTCGCAGTTAGTGCAGTGCAATTCACGGCAGGGGCCGTTATGATAGAAGGAGCACTTGGTGCACTTGGGTAGGCTCCCTGCATATGTTTTGGCTGGTACGGGGGCAGCAGGAGTAGTGGCAGCATGGGCAGCCACAGTTTGTTGGTTCTTGAAAGATGGCTAAGCTGATTTGCCCTTCTTTCGGTCCCCACACTTCCTATTGTTGTCAGGCGTCTTGGTTGATGCGGGGGTAGTTGTTGTGGTTGTTGATGGAGTAGAGGGATTTTTGTGATCGATGAGCCTTTGGGCCAATTCCTTGGCACTATCAAAGGTCGCAGGGTGTGAGGCTAGAACGTTCCCTCGATATGGGGGTACCAGACCCCAGATGTATCTTTCAATCTTTTTGTTTTCGGTGGGGACCATGTTAGGACACAAAGCCACCAGGTCGCAGAACCTGGCTGTATAAGCCACTATGCCGGAACCCTGCATTTTAAGGTTCCAGAGTTCCTCCTCGAGCTTCTGAATTTCGCCCCTTGGCCAGTACTCCCTTGTCATATGGTCCTTCCGTGTGTCCCAACCCATGGCGTTGGCTGTTACTAATGAGAGAGATTTGACATGGCCATTCCACCACGTCAGGGCTCTTTGGGTGAAGGTGCAAGCAGCAAATTTTATCTTGCTTCCTTCAGGACATGAGCACATCTCGAAGATGGCTTTTGTCCTTTCGATCCATTGGGATAGTGCAAGGATCCCTCTGGTCCCATTGAAGTATGTAGGTTTGCAGCTGATGAAATCTTTATAGGTGCACTCCCGTGCACGCGGATGGATTTCACCTTGGCTGGAGTTTGTGCCAGTCCCCGTTCCACTAACACCACTAGAGTTTACTTGTGCCATGGCGGCGGTCACAGCAGCCTGAAACATCACTGGATCGAACTGCGGAGGGGGTGGTGGTGGTGGTGGAGTTTGATTTGGAGGCGTGTTTCTGGTTGGACGCTTGCGAGGCGGCATCTTTTACTGAAAGTTTATGAAAATGATGATAACAGTAAGAATCGATTGTAAGCATGATGAGAGTGTTTCATGGACTAAATCTCCATAGTCCAACTATCAGATAGAGTCATAACAATAGAGTAGGGAAACATAAAAGTATAGATTTTCCCATAGAGTAGACAACTGCCAATATTACTGGTATTAATGATGTAAAATGAGTTCGGGAAAAATGACCTAACAGTAGGTCTTACATCAAACCATAAGGGAAAATGTTGGCAGCTTAGAAGTCTAGTTAGAGTACTTTCAAAGTTAGGAGTGTTTACAGACAAGTGCTCTATAGAGCATAGAAAAGAAAAGGCTATTCCTTAATCAGAAGAGAAGGATGCATTGACATCTTCTCCTGGCGACGAGTATCCCTTGGGCGAACCCTAAGATCAGCCAGTTGGCGTACAACTTCCTGAAGATGTCGTTCATGCGTCCTCTGACGCACCCGGAGTTCCATGACTTCGGCTCGGGATGCAGCTAGTTGTTGCTGTAGAGCCTCATTGGTCCTCCTAGTCCCATCCATAGCTTCTTCGAGTTGGCGAATACGGACAGTGTTAAGGCCAGAGTTGGCGTCAATTTCCACTACTCGGTCGATGGCTGCATGACCTTGCTCGACGTTCCTAGCATTCCTACGGACCATGATGGGTAGGGCTCAGTCAGCTGAACCTCCCTCGCTTATATTGTAAAAGGTTCGGTCTCCGTTGAAAGGTAAGGGTTGACCCTGCTCATCACTCCATTGATTCAAGGTTGTTGCCCATATGGGAGTGGGACCTTGAGATTCCGGACGGGGGTTGGGGTTTGGGGCTACTGGGGGCAGGTTGTTAACTTCTGGTTCAGAGTCAGAGCTATCTGAAAAGCCTTCTGACACTGGTATGGATAAATGTATATATATACTTAGTTAAATATTTTATTATTTAAAAGTATATATTCTTGGTCAGAGTGTTTTAATCCCGTTGTGTTTATAGTTCGTATATCTTTTATGGGTTGATATACTTGATTCACTATAAACAGTGCTCTGATACCAATCTGTCACACCCCAAAACCAAGAACGGCGGAAACGTTCTGGGGTGGAGGACGTCATGTACAATATCACAATAATGCATAATAGTAAAGACAAGCAACAACATCCATTGCATTAATATAATAATTGTAATACAAGCGTGTTCTGTACAGTTTGTAAGACACCAAAAGTATAATCAAAATAAAAGATGAGTCTTGTATGTGCTCCATCTTCTCAAAAGCTTCATATGTACCTGTCTACTGATGACCTGAGAATACAAGTTATTTTGAAAGCGAGTATCAGCATAAAGCTGGTGAGTTCATAAGTATTTAGTGTCATTGCTTGTATAAAAGAGTTATAACAGTATAGTGAAATAACTGATTTCAATGTTTGAAAATAGTATACTCCCTAGAAAATCCTATATTTTCCAGTAAAAAGTGGTCTTCTACCAAGACCCGATTGTTTGTAGGTTGGTTCTTTCGTAAATGTAAGGGTTTTTCCCCAGTGAAACTGTGACAACCCGAAATTTCTATTATGTACAACCATTCACTTCAATAGGAGTCAAAACTGTTTCTGCTAATTTTCAAGCTTTTTGGAATAAGTTTGAGTATTTTTAAGATTAGTACTTCAGGAGATAACAGGCGAGAGGATGCCCTAGGGTTTATTGTGCAACAATATTATTCCAAAACTCCAAGAGTTTGGAGTTTACGGCCTAAACAAAGGTGTTTATGGCCATAAACCCTAAAAGGGGGTATAAATATGACACTTAGTCATATTTTACCATTTTTCACATTTTCAAGATCCAAATCTAGATCCAAATCTCAAGTATCATCCAACATTTCTTCAAGATCTTCAACTTGTAACTGTTTCTTACCCTAATAAGTTGATATATACCTTAATCTAGTGATCTAACATGATTCCATCCGTGAATCATTCCAAAAGTGTAGATCTTCAAGTTTCACCAAGAACACACACTAGTGTTCTTGGACTTTTAGCACCTTTTCAAGCTTCTACCTAGTAAGTACTTCTATCCTAGAGTATTATAGAGCTTGTTACACTTCTAAACATCAAGAAAACACCCAAGAAACCAAGGATCAAAGGTGTTTACGGTCCAAGATGTTCTTGGACCGTAAACCCCAAAAAGGGTGCCAAAGTGTGCCCTAGTCCCTTATAAGCCTTGGAAACTAGCCTAGATCCATTCCTTGATGTGCTTAGTACTTGAAAACATCAAAAGACCATAAACCATTTGGGTTTACGGCCGTAAACCCAAAGAGAAATGGTGCAAGGACCGTAAACTCCTAAAAGGAGTGAAATGGTGCCCTAATCTCTTCCTAAGGCTTAAACATGAAGTAGGAATGCTTCTTGTGATCTTTAAGGCTTCAAAACACAAAATGGTCAAAGAAACATGAGTTTACGGCCGTAAAATCATGGGTTTACGACCGTAAACTCAATGAGTTATGGTCACAAAACCGTAAACTCCAATAAAGGGTCCCCTTGAACCCTAAACTCAATAGCAATGTCCTACAACACTTAGATGCAATCTTTAGGACATATAGCACTTAAATAAGGTGTTTTACATGTCCTAGGATGTCTTAACTTTGTTAATTAGTTGTTTAAAGACTAATTGGATAGATATATGTGATATTATATGTTAACTAGGATCATCGTGTGTGTACAAGTCTTCACTTGACACCTAGCATCCTATACATTCCGTTCATCCAAACCACTCACTACAGGTGAGTTCATACCCCTTAATTAACCTTCTAAATGTTTTTAAATGCTTTTATCGGGGGGAATACAAGTTGAATTATTTTAGTTATTATATCAATCACATGTGATTAATAACTACCAAACAAGTGGATTTCTTACTTTTCAAACTGTGTTATCAAACTGTTTTACTTCAAACTGTTTTACGAACTCTTTTACATATCAAATACTTTTATTAAACTCTTTTAACTTATATTTTGTGTATCTATATGGATATAATTATATAAGTAGGATTGAAAGGACTTAGGACTGATAGCTCACCTTACTTCCTATTCGGGTTATTTGTTCGAAGGTCGTTTGAATCCTAGTTATATATCATGTATATGTGTATAGATATAAAAGGTTACTTCTTTCATTCCGTTCAATGCCTTTGGGTAGCAAAGGTATACAAACATGTTCATATACACAAATAACAATACTAGTAAACTATAATAGGTATAGTTTAGGAAGATACTATTACTAGAACAATGAAACATACAATGAGTCAGTTCATTCATGAGTAATACATAGTGATGAGAAACAAACATAATACATAGTGATGAGAAACAAACATAATACATAGTGATGAGAAACAAATATAATACATAGTGATGAGAAACAAACATAATACATAGTGATGAGAAACAAACATAATACACAGTTATGAGAAACAAAACATACAGGGTAGACAGAGAAAGAACACACAATACAGCTAGCACATACATATACACATACATATACATTACCTACAGTTATGTGAGCCACTTATCGGGGGCATGGCACTACCTGTCATGACCCATTTTGTATCCAGAATCTCCTTAAGTGGAGAGCGTATGAGTTTGTGTATAGATCTATATTGGATTGACTATCCTACACCTTGCTGCTCGCTACAGTGGGACTTGCAAGTCTACGAGTGCCAAACGTCATTTCTTACGACGTCTTACATCGTCGTTTTTCTATAGAGTCGGTAGCAGGATACAGGCCGATCACATGGTACTTTAAATAACAATTGGTTTAAAGTAATTAGTACAACAGTAGTTACTTAATACAACAGTACATTACTATTTCATTTTCCCTTTACATTTACTTTGTGAAATTCACACAATAAACAATAATGTAAAAACTATATTTTTGGTTAATGATAGTCAGATTTGGGAAAATACACACTCTTACAAGAGACACACACACAGATACTAGATGCCTTGGTAGAAGGCTACTTTTAGTAGGAAACATAGGGTTTTCTAGGAGAGTTCAAACAATTACAAACTTTTACAAAACTTATACATTACAAGACTTACAAACACTTTCATACAAAAACAAACATTAATATACTTATGATCTCACCAGCTTTAAAGCTGATAAACTCTTTCAAGATAACTTGTATTCTCAGGTCGCCAGTAGACAGGTACCGGAGCCAGGTTTTTGAGAAGATGGAGCTCGTTCAAGACTCATCTTTTATTTTGATGTATATTTTTGGTGTCTATATAACTTGATAGAACACACTTATATGAAATTATTTTATTAATGCAATGGATGATGTTGTTGCTTGTTTACTACTTTGCATTGTTGTGATACTGAACATGACGTCCTCCACCCCCGAACATTTCCGCCGTTCAGGTTTTGGGGTGTGACAGATTGGTATCAGAGCTTTGTTTATAGTGAATCGAGTGTATCAACCCATAAAAGATATACGAACTATAAACACAGCGGGAATAAAATACTCTGATAAAGAATTTATACTTTTAAATAATAAAATATTTAACTAAGTATACATACCTGCATTCATACTAAAATCAGTGTCACTAGGACAGAACAAAAGTATTACGATTGTTGGACAGCACAAGTAGACTTAGAGACATATGGTCAACCCTGGGAAGATGTAGCCTGATCAACTACATTATCCGAGGAGTGATTAGCATGTGCCTAAGTGTGGTTGTGAGGTTGCAACAAGTCTAAAAACTTACCAACACTACTACAATGAGAACAGTAGAACAGAACATAAACTTAAAATACTATAGGAGTATTTTGTGTTACTATTAATTACCTATCTGAGAACTAAAGGTCTTTATTAAGTATGTCAATAGTTGCGGAGTGGATACGCTAAGGTTATATGTGTCTAGGATATCATAGACTTAGAATCTGTGATCTTTGCTTTACTTCCTGTTCCTTGTTTGGTTGTGGGCTTAGAGTTAGGGTCACTTATTCGAAGGTCTATCATGTCTTGGTTACATATGACTGGTATGCACTACGCAAATGTTGGAGTAACTGATAAAGATCATCTTATAATTATCTAGTTAGTTCGTCTATTAATTATTTCCTTATCCCTTTTCTCGCATAGATATAATGGCTGGATTCCATATCCCCGGAGACCCGTATTATCCCAACCACGGCAATGCAGGATGGCTGGGAGAAGAGCCAGAAGATGATCACCCAATCCCTTTGGATGATCACGAAGCTGAAGGCTTTTCTGATGGTTCTGACTCAGAGCCTGAAGTCAACAACCTACCCCCAGCTGCTCTAGACCCAAACCTGAACCCTCGTCCAACATTTCAAGGACCCACACCTCTGTGGGCCACAAACTTGAACAGATGGAGTCAGGAACAGGGTCAACCCATACCCTACAATGGAGACAGAAGCTTCTACAACCTCACTGAGGGAGGTTCAGCTGACAGGGTCCTACCCATCATGATTCGTAGGATCGCTCGGAACACTGAGCAAGGTCGAGCAGCTATCGACCGAGTCGTGGAGATTGATGCCAACTCTGGCGTTAACACAGTCCCCATTCGCCAACTAGAGTCTGCTCATGAAATGACTCAGGTCCGCAATGCAGTTCTACAGAGGGAACTTGCTGAAACCCAAGCTGAAGTCAGGGAACTTCGAGCTCAGCAAGCAAGATCTGATAGGCGCGTGAGAGACATGGAACGTCTTCTGTCGGATTCAAGAACTCACTCTGGTAGTTCTCGTCGTCGATAGAGACTCATCGACTTCTCTTTTGGATGTAACCTAGTTAGGGTAAAAACTCTAGTCTAATTTCCTATCTTTGTAAATCTTAGACCCGTTAGGTCTTGATTAGGTAGTAGTCTGTCAAAATTTTCCATCTTGGTTGATGTAAGACCTACTTCTAGGTTATTTTTCCCGAACTCATTACATCTGTAATTCCAGTATTATTGACAGATATCTAATCTCATGGAAATTATATCCAAATGCTTTCATTTACAATCAATCGTGTTAATCATTTGTGCTGGTAGACTATGGAGAGTTAGTCCATGAGTCATTCTTATCTATTTCCTTTTACATTCTTATCAATACCTTCATGCTTCTAATCTTATAGATGAAAAATGCCTCCTCGTAAATCTACAAGACGCGATCCTCCTGCACCAACACCACCTGCTCCTCAATTCGACACGGCAGCCCTGAATGCTGCTGTAGCTGCGGCTGTGGCTACAGCCATGGCACAATATCATTCTTCTGGTTCCACTGGAGGAAGAACCCCTGTCCTATCTACTCATGGTGAAATCCCTGTACGCTCCAGAGAGTGCTCCTACAAGGACTTCACAAACTACAAGCCATTGTCCCTTAAGGGGACTGGCAGAGTCATTGCCCTCTCGCAATGGTTCGAGAAGACCGAATCGGTTTTCAAAATCTGCTCCTGTCCAGAAGGGAGCAAGGTCAAGTTGCTGCTTGCACCTTCGAGGCAAAAGCCCTAACATGGTGGAATCGCCATGTCAAGTCACTATCCCTTATAGTGGCAAATTCTATGGGCTGGGAAGCTCTGAGACAGCTAATGGTTGAGGAGTACTGCCCGAGGGGCGAAATCCAAAAGCTAGAAGAAGAACTGTGGAGCCTAACCATGAAGGGCTCCAACATAGTCTCCTACACCGCCAGGTTCTATGAACTGGTGGCCCTCTGTCCCAACATGGTTCATACAGAGGGGAAGAAGATTGAAAGATACATATGGGGGCTGCTGCCTCCATTCCAGGGAAATGTTTTGGCTTCAAACCCGACTACATTTGATTGTGCCAAGCGATTGGCACAGTGGCTCACAGACCATGGGGTTCGTACCCCGTCCGCAACAACGACCCTGGCCATCTCAGAACCCGCCAAACCCGCTGATTCCAAGCAGAAGTTTTGGGATGACAAGAGAAAGACAAAGGCTGCTAAAAAGCAGCAGGTCGTGGCAGTTCATGCTGCGATAGCACCTGCCGCTGCTGCTCCAGTAAAGCAGTACGCAGGAAGTATGCCCAAGTGCAACAAGTGCAACTTCCACCACGTAGGAGCCTTCCGGGAAATGCAGTGTTTGAACTGCAACAGGAAGGGGCACACTGCCCATTTCTGCAAAGCTCCGGCGAGGCCAATCACCCAAGTCCCCGGCGCTGGTGTGAGCCAAACTTGCTACGGTTGTGGCGAGGTAGGCCACTACAAAAGGAACTGCCCGAAGGCAGGGAATGCCGGTGGAGTGGCAAGAGTTCTGGCCTTAGGCCACGAGGAAGCGGTTGCCGACCCCACAGTGGTCACTGGTACGTTTCTCCTCGATAACTCTTATGCATGCATTTTGTTTGATAGTGGAGCGGAGAGGAGTTTCGTGAATCAAAAATTTGCTCATTTACTTAACCAAAAATCACGAGCACTTAAAGAACCGTTCACTGTAGAAATGGCTAATGGAAGGACAGAGAGCACTAGCAGTATATACATAGGGTGTACCGTAACTTTAGATAGCCATTCTTTTTCAATCGATCTCATGCCAGTCTCAATTAAAAGTTTCGACGTCATTATCGGCATGGATTGGTTGAGTCTACATCGTGCCGACATCATGTGTTACGAAAAGGCTGTACGCCTTAATCTGTCTTCTGGCGAAACTCTAGTAGTATATGGCGACAAACCCTGCACGAACCTTCGTATCATCTCGAGCATTCAAGCTCAGAAATTCTTGCGAAAGGAATGTCGCGCATTCCTTGCTCATGTGGTTGATGTGAGCCAAGAAACGAAAGACATTCAGAACATTCCAGTAGTATGCGACTTTCCCGACATCTTTCCAGAAGAACTCCCAGGATTACCTCCGCAACGTCAAGTCGAGTTCGGAATCGACTTAGTTCCAGGGGCTAACCCCGTAGCCAAATCGCCCTATCGTCTAGCACCTGCAGAGATGCAAGAGCTGTCTTGTCAACTTAACGAACTGCTTAGCAAGGGCTTTATAAGACCAAGCTTCTTACCCTGGGGAGCTCCAGTCTTGTTCGTCAAGAAGAAAGACGGATCGTTTCGTATGTGCATCGACTACAGGGAGCTCAACAAACTGACCATCAAAAATCGTTACCCTTTGCCTCGGACTGACGATTTATTCGATCAACTTCAAGGGGCGAACTTCTTTTCAAAAATCGACTTAAGGTCAGGATATCACCAAATACGAGTGCTAGGGGAGGATGTTCCGAAGACAGCCTTCCGAACTCGTTATGGGCACTACGAATTCGTAGTGATGCCCTTCGGATTAACAAACATGCCCGCAGTGTTCATGGACTTAATGAATAGGGTGTGTCGTCCTTACTTGGATCAGTTCGTCATCGTCTTCTGTGACAACCCGAAATTTTCATTCGTACAAACCCTACAGTCCAGAACTGCAATTAAAAGTTAAATACCTTTCTGCTAATTTTTAGCCAGTTTAAAGTCCGTTTGAGTATTTTATTTAATTATTCATGAATCGAACGGATAAAAGGAAGTGAATTCTAGAATATCGGGATAGCAATGGAGCAAGCAACACCTTAATTAGGTGTTCATGGCCAAACAAAGGTAGTTTGGGCCGTGAACTATATCATGGCCGTGAACTCTATCATGGCCGTGAACTCATGCCTTAGGCATGAGTTTACTCTCCAAATCCCTCATTTCTCATTTCCGCACTCAAGAACACTTACCATTCTCTCTCAAGTAGCATCCCATTCTTCACCCGATCTTCTGAAAACGTAAGTTTCACTTGACTTGATTTGTTGTTATAACCTATCACCTAGTGTTTATACATCATTTCATCTATTCATTGTTGATTTTCACTTAGATCTTCAAAACACCAAGAACACCAAGAACACACACTAGTGTTCTTGGACCTTAAACACCCAATCGAGCTTCTATCTTGTAAGTACACTTGCCCTAGCTTCTTGTGTGCTTAGTATGATCTTAATAACACTTGAAAATCATCAAGAATCATAAGCACAAAGGAGTTTACGGCCAAGGATGTTCTTGGGCCGTAAACCCCTCTTAAGGTGGCTAAATGGACCCTAGTTCCTTCCTAAGCCTTGGATGCCAACCTTGATCCTTCCTAGAAGTGTTTAAGACCTTAAACAACAATCAAAGCAACTCCCTATAAGAGTTTACGGCCGTAAACTCTACAAGGTAGTATTATTGTGCCCCTAATGCTTTCCTAAGGCTTGAACTTGATCATTGGATTATCAATCTTGACTTATAAGACCTTAAATCACAAAATGGCACTTAGTACCATGAGTTTACGGCCATAAACTCATGGGGGAAGTGACCTTAGGTCGTAACCTCCATAAGGAGTGGTTCTAGGGCCATAAACTCCAATGCCATGCCATGCAACACTTAGATGCAATCCTTAGGACTTATAGCACTTAAATAAGGTGTTTTACATGTCCTATGATGTCTTAACTTTGTTAATTAGTTGTTTAAAGACTAATTGGATACATATATGTGATATTATATGTTAACTAGGATCATCGTGTGTGTACAAGTCTTCACTTGACACCTAGCATCCTATACATTCCGTTCATCCAAACCACTCACTACAGGTGAGTTCATACCCATTAATTAACCTTTTAAATGTTTTTAAATGCTTTTATGGGGGAGGGGGGAATACAAGTTGAATTATTATAGTTATTATATCAATCACATGTGATTAATAACTACCAAACAAGTGGATTCTTACTTTTCAAACTGTGTTACCAAACTGTTTTACTTCAAACTGTTTTACAAACTCTTTTACATATCAAATACTTTTATTAAACTGTTTTAACTTATATTCTGTGTATCTATATAGATATAGTTATATAAGTAGGATTGAAAGGACTTAGGACTGATAGCTCACCTTACTTCCTGTTCCTTGTTTGGTTGTGGACTTAGCGCATTCAGGTTATGTGTCCGAAGGTCGTTTGAATCCTAGTTATATATCATGTATATGTGTGTAGATATAAAAGGTTACTTCTTTCATTCAGTTCAATGCCTTTGGGTAGCAAAGGTATACAAACATGTTCATATACACAAACAACATTACTAGTAAACTATAATAGGTATAGTTTAGGAAGATACTATTACTAGAACAATGAAACATACAATGAGTCAGTTCATTCATGAGTAATACATAGTGATGAGAAACAAACATAATACATAGTGATGAGAAACAAACATAATACATAGTGATGAGAAACAAACAAAATACACAGTGATGAGAAACAAACATAATACATAGTGATGAGAAACAAACATAATACATACTGATGAGAAACAAACATAATACACAGTGATGAGAAACAAACATAATACATAGTGATGAGAAACAAACATAATACACAGTGATGAGAAACAACACATACAAGCTAGACAGAGAAAGAACACACAATACAGCTAGCACATACATATACATAGACATATACATTACATACAGTTATGTGAGCCACTTAACGGGGGACATGGCACTACCTGTTATGACCCGTTTTGTATCCAGAATCTCCTTAATTGGGGAGAGTATGAGTTTGTGTATAGATCTATACTGGATTGACTATCCTACACCTTGCTGCTCGCTACAGTGGGACTTGCAAGTCTACGGGTGCCAAACGTCATTTCTTACGACGTCTTACATCGTCATTTTACTATAGAGTGGGTAGCAGGATACAGGCCGATCACATGGTACTTTAAATAACAATTAGTTTAAAGTTGTTAGTACCGCAGTAGTTACTTAATACAACACTACAGTACTATTTCATTTTCCCTTTACATTTACTTTGTGATATTCACACAATAAACAATAATGTAAGAACAATATTTTTGGTTAATGATAGTCGGATTTGGGAAAATACACACTTTTACAAGAGACACACACACAGATACTAGATGCCTTGGTAGAAGGCTACTTCTAGTAGGAAACATAGGGTTTTCTAGGAGAGTTCAAACAAATACAAACTTTTACAAAACTTATACATTACAAACATCTTACAAATGCTTTCATACAAACACAGACACTAATATACTTATGATCTCTCCAACTTTGAAGCTGATAAACTCTTTCAAAATAACTTGTATTCTCAGGTAACCAGTAGACAGGTACCGGTGCCAGGTTCTTAGAAGATGGAGCTCGTTCAAGACTCATCTTTTATTTTGATGTATATTCTTGGTGTCTATATAACTTGACAGAACAGACTTGTATGAAATTATATTATTAATGCAATGGATGATGTTGTTGCTTGTTTACTACTTTGCATTGTTGTGATACTGTACATGACGTCCTTCACCCCCGAACGATTCCGTCGTTCCGGTTTTGGGGTGTGACAGATTGGTATTAGAGCATTGTTTATAGTGAATCGAGTGTATCAACCCATAAAAGATATATGAACTATAAACACAGCGGGAATAAAATACTCTGATAAAGAGTTTATACTTTTAAATAATAAAATATTTAACCAAGTATACATACCTGCATTCATACTAAAATCAGTGTCACTAGGACAGAACAAAAGTATTACGATTGTTGGACATCACAAGTAGACTTAGAGACATATGGTCAACCCTGGGAAGATGTAGCCTGATCAACTACATTATCTGAGGAGTGATTAGCATGTGCCTAAGTGTGGTTGTGAGGTTGCAACAAGTCTAAAAACTTACCAACACTACTACAACGAGAACAGTAGAACAGAACATAAACTTAAAATACTATAGGAGTATTTTGTGTTACTATTAATTACTTACCTGAGAACTAAAGGTCTTTATTAAGTATGTCAATAGTTGCGGAGTGGATACGCTAAGGTTATATATGTCTAGGATATCATAGACTTAGAATCTATGATCTTTGCTTTACTTCCTGTTCCTTGTTTGGTTGTGGGCATAGAGTTAGGATCACTTATTCGAAGGCCTATCCTGTCTAGGTTACCTATGACTGTCTAGTTAGTTCGTCTATTGATTATTTCCTTATCCCTTTTCTCGCGTAGATATAATGGCTGGATTCCATTTTCCCGGAGACCCGTACTATCCAAACAACGGCAATGCAGGATGGCTGGGTGAAGACCCAGAAGATGATCACCCAATCCCTTTGGATGATCACGAAGCTGAAGGCTTTTCTGATGGTTCTGACTAAGAGCCTGAAGTCAACAACCTACCCCCAGCTGCTCAAGACCCAAACCCAAACCCTCGTCCAGCATTTCAAGGACCCACACCTCTGTGGGCCACAAACTTGAACAGATGGAGTCAGGAACAGGGTCAACCCATACCCTACAATGGAGACAGAAGCTTCTACAACCTCAGTGAGGGAGGTTCAGCTGACAGGGTCCTACCCATAATGGTCCGTAGGATTGCTCGGAACGCCGAGCAAGGTCGAGCAGCTATCGACCGAGTCGTGGAGATAGACGCCAACTCTGGCGTTAACACCGTCCGCATTCGCCAACTTGAGTCTGCTCATGAAAGGACTCAGGTCCGCAATGCAGTTCTGCAAAGTGAACTTGCTGAAACCCAAGCTGAAGTCAGGGAACTTTGAGCTCAACAAACAAGATCTGATAGGCGCGTGAGAGACATAGAACGCCTTCTGTCGGATTCAAAAACTCACTCTAGTAGTTCTCGTCGCCGATAGAGTCTTATCGACTTCTCTTTTGGATATAACCTAGTTTGTGTAAAAACTCTAGTCTAATTTCCTCTCTTTGTAAGTCATAGACCCGTTAGGTCTTGATTAGGTCGTAGTTCTGTCAGAATTTTTCCATCTTGGTTGATGTAAGACCTACTCCTAGGTCATTTTTCCCGAACTCGTTACATCTGTG
This sequence comes from Lactuca virosa, assembly GCF_052849685.1. Classification (NCBI taxonomy): domain Eukaryota; kingdom Viridiplantae; phylum Streptophyta; class Magnoliopsida; order Asterales; family Asteraceae; genus Lactuca; species Lactuca virosa. The sequence goes on along the minus strand of NC_136428.1, from coordinate 150,520,927 downwards.
ATTCCAGTGTATTTGACAGATATCTAATCTCATGGAAATTATATCCAAATGCTTTCGTTTACAATCAACCGTGTTATTCATTTGTGCTGTTGGACTAGGGAGAGTTAGTCCGTGAGTCATTCTTATCTATTTCCTATTAAATTCTTATCAATATCTTCATCTTTGAAAACTTATAGTTGAAAGATGCCTCCACGTCGATCGACAAGACGCGATCCTCCTGCACCAACACCACTTGCTCCTCAATTCGACACGGCAGCCCTGAATGCTGCTGTAGCTGCAGCTGTGGCTACAACCATGGCACAATACCACTCTTCTGATTCCACTGGAGGAGGAACCCCTGTCCTATCTACTCATGGTGAAATCCCTGTGCGCTCCAGAGAGTGCTCCTACAAGGACTTCACAAACTGCAAGCCATTGTCCTTTAAGGGGAGTGGCGGAGTCATTGCCCTCTCGCAATGGTTCGAGAAAACCGAATCGGTTTTCGAAATCTGCTCCTGTCCAGAGGAGAGCAAGGTCAAGTTTGCTGCTTGCACCTTTGAAGTAAAAGCCCTAACATGGTGGAATAGCCATGTTAAGTCACTATCTCTTATAGTGGCTAATGCTATGGGCTGGGAAACTTTGGAAGACCTCATGATTGAGGAGTATCGCCCGAGGGGCGAGATCCAAAAGCTGGAGGAAGAACTGTGGAGCCTAACCATGAAGGGCTCCAACGTAATCGCCTACACCACCAGATTCTGTGAACTGGTGGGCCTCTGTCCCAACATGGTTCATACTGAGGGAAAAAAAATCGAGAGATATATATGGGGGCTGATGCCACCATACCAGGGAAATGTTTTGGCATCACACCCCACTACATTTGATAGTGCCAAACGATTGGCACAGCGGCTCATAGACCATGGGGTTCGTACCCCGGCCGCAACAACAACCCTGGCCATCTCAGAACCCGCCAGAACCACTGATTCCAAGCGGAAGTTTTGGGATGACAAAAAGAAGACAAAGGCTGCCAAAAAGCGGCAGGTCGTGGCAGTACATGTTGCGATAGCACCTGCCGCTGCTGCTCCGGTAAAGCAGTACGCTGGAAGTTTTCCCAAGTGCAACAAGTGCAACTTCCACCACGTAGGAGCCTGCCGAGAAATGCAGTGTTTGAACTGCAACAAGAAGGGGCACACTGCCCGTTTCTGCAAAGCTCCGGCTAGGCCAATCACCCAAATCCCCGGTGCTGGTGTGAGCCAAACTTTCTACGGTTGTGGCGAGGTGGGCCACTACAAAAGGAACTGCCCGAAGGCAGGGTTTGCCGGTGGAGTGGCAAGAGTTCTGGCCATAGGCCATGAGGAAGCGGTTGCCGACCCCAAAGTGGTCACTGGTACGTTTCTCCTCGATAACTCTTATGCATGCATTCTATTTGATAGTGGGGCGGAGAGGAGTTTCGTGAACCAAAAATTTGCTCATTTACTTAAGCAAAAATCACGAGCACTTAAAGAACCGTTCACTGTAGAAATGGCTAATGCAAAGATAGAGAGCACTAGCAATATATTCATAGGGTGTACCCTAACACTAGATAGCCATTCATTTTCGATCGATCTCATGCCGCTCTCAATTAAAATTTTCGACGTCATTATCGGCATGGATTGGTTGAGTCTTCATCGTGCCAACATCATGTGTTACGAAAAGGCTGTATGCCATAATCTGTCGTCTGGCAAAACTCTGGTAGTATATGGCGACAAATCCGGCACAAACCTTCGTATAATCTCAAGCATTCAATCTCAGAAATTCTTGCAAAAGGAATGTCGCGCATTCCTTGCTCATGTGGTCGATGTGAGCCAAGAAACGAAAGATATTCAGAACATTCCGGTAGTACGCGACTTTCCCGACAACTTTCCAGAAGAACTCCCAGGATTACCTCCACATCGTCAAGTCAAGTTCAGAATCGACTTAGTTCCAGGGGCTACTCCCGTAGCCAAATCGCCCTATCGTCTAGCACCTGCAGAGATGCAAGAACTGTCCTGTCAACTTAACGAACTGCTCAGCAAGGGCTTTATAAGACCAAGCTTCTCACCTTGGGGAGCGCCAGTATTGTTCGTCAAGAAGAAAGACGGATCGTTTCGTATGTGCATCGACTACAGGGAGCTCAACAAACTGACCGTCAAAAATCGTTACCCCTTGCCTCGTGTCGACGATTTATTCGACCAACTTCAAGGGGCGAACTTCTTTTCAAAAATCGACTTAAGGTCCGGATATCACCAACTACGAGTGCTAGGGGAGGATGTTCCGAAGACAGCCTTCCGAACTCGTTATGGGCACTTCGAATTCGTAGTGATGCCGTTCGGATTAACAAACGCACCTGCTGTATTCATGGACTTAATGAATAGGGTGTGTCGTCCTTACTTGGATCAGTTCGTCATCGTCTTCATCGATGACATACTTATCTACTCTCGTAGTAAGGAGGAGCATAGTCAACATCTGCGACTAGTCTTAGAAACCCTTCGTTCGGAGAAGCTCTATGTGAAGTTCTCGAAATGCGAATTTTGGATCCGACGAGTCAAATTCTTAGGGCACGTGGTTAGCAAAGAGGGAATACACGTGGACCCTTACAAAATTAAATCCATTGAGAACTGGTCAGCACCGAAGACGCCTACAGAAATTCGTCAATTTCTGGGTCTCGCTGGCTACTATCGCAGGTTCATTCAGAACTTCTCCCGCATTGCGAAACCTCTTACGACACTGACCCAGAAGGGCGTGGCCTTTGACTGGGAAGAGACGCAGGAGAGAGTGTTCCAAACGCTCAAAAGAGCCTTGTGCACCACACCAATACTATCCCTCCCCGAAGGGATAGAAGACTTCGTCGTCTATTGCGATGCGTCAAATCAAGGACTCGGATGTGTTCTGATGCAGCGAGGTAAGGTCATCGCCTATGCCTCGAGACAACTAAAGACACATGAGGTCAACTACACTACCCACGATCTTGAACTACGAGCAGTTGTGTTTACTCTCAAGATCTGGAGACACTACCTGTACGGTACAAGGAGCACAATCTTTACAGACCACAAGAGCCTACAACATATATTCGACCAGAAAGAGCTCAACATGAGACAACGACGGTGGGTCGAGCTACTCAGTGATTACGAATGCGAAATTCGTTATGATCCAGGTAAAGCCAACGTAGTAGCTGACGCTTTGAAACCTAAAAATGTGGCGGGTGAATCCCTGAGAGGGATGGATAAGAACTTGGAGGTTAAGGGTGGCGGAGCTTATTTTCTCATGCATCAGATCTGGACCCCGAAACTTGGTGGTTTCAGAGACTTGGTCATGAACGAGGCGCACAACACTCGTTATTCCGTCCACCCGGGTTCAGATAAGATGTATCTGGATCTTAAAAAGCTATACTGGTGGCCTAACATGAAAGCAGAGATTGCTACCTTCGTAAGTAAATGCCTTACTTGCGCAAAGGTCAAGGTCGAATATCAGAAGCCCTCAGGTCTTCTACAACAGCCTGAGATACCGGAATGGAAGTGGGAGCGGATCACTATGGATTACATAACAAAGTTGCCCGAGACAACGGGTGGACTTGATACCATATGGGTCATTGTCGATAGATTGACCAAGTCCGCACACTTCCTGCCTATCAAGGAAACAGACAAGATGGAGAAACTTACAAGAACTTACATTAGGGAGATTGTACGACTGCACGGTGTTCCCATATCCATTATCTCAGACAGAGATGGTAGATTCACTTCGAGGTTCCGGCAGTCGTTACAAAGTTCCTTTGGAACTAGGCTGGACATGAGTACAGCCTACCATCCACAGACAGACGGGCAAAGTGAGAGGACTATCCAAACCTTGGAAGATATGTTGCGAGCCTGTTTGATCGACTTTGGGAAAGCATGGGATACTCATTTACCCCTTGTAGAATTTTCCTATAACAACAGTTATCACACGAGCATAAAGGCTGCTCCATTCGAGGCCCTCTATGGCCGAAAGTGCAGATCCCCTCTGTGATGGGCTGAGGTGGGTGATACCCAGTTAGCTAAAGGACGAGTTCCTGAAAGCACTCTCACAGGTCCGGAGATCATTCGGGAAACGACAGAGAAGATCGTTCAAATTCGTGAACGATTGAAAGCCTCTAGAGACCGATAGAAAAGCTACGCTGATAAACGAAGGAAACCGTTGGAATTCCAGGTGGGCGACAGTGTTCTATTGAAGGTCTCACCCTGGAAGGGCTTGATACGCTTCGGCCCTGTAGCTTACAAACTTAACTTACCACGCGAACTCAGTAACGTACATTCTACTTTCCACGTCTCGAACTTGAAAAAGTGTCTGTCCGACGAGACTCTTGTAATCCCACTCGATGAGATCGAGATCAACGAGAGCCTCAACTTCGTTGAAGAACCAATAGAGATCATGGACCGGGAGGTCAAGCAAACGAAACAAAGCCGCATCCCGATAGTGAAGTTTTGCTGGAACGCCAAGCGAGGACCTGAATTCACTTGGGAGAGAGAGGATCAGATGAAACTGAAATATCCTCATCTTTTTACTTAGTTATTTGTAACTATTTATTTGCTTAAACTCTAATTTCGGGACGAAATTCCCTCTAACGGGGGGATGATGTGATAACCCGAAATTTTCATTCGTACAAACCCTACAGTCCAGAACTGCAATTAAAAGTTAAATACCTTTCTGCTAACTTTTAGCCAGTTTAAAGTCCGTTTGAGTATTTTATTTAATTATTCATGAATCGAACGGATAAAAGGAAGAGAATTCTAGAATATCGGGATAGCAATGGAGCAACCAACACCTTAATTAGGTGTTCACGGCCAAACAAAGGTAGTTTGGGCCGTGAACTCTATCATGGCCGTGAACTCATGCCTTAGGCATGAGTGTACTCTAGAAATCCCTCATTTCTCACTTCAACCCTCAAGAACACGTACCATTCTCTCTCAAGTAGCATCCCGTTCTTCACCCGATCTTCCGAAAACGTAAGTTTCACTTGACTTGATTTGTGGTTATAACCTATCACCTAGTGTTTATACATCATTTCATCCATTCATTGTTGATTTTCACTTAGATCTTCAAAACACCAAGAACACCAAGAACACACACTAGTGTTCTTGGACCTTAAACACCCAATCGAGCTTCTATCTTGTAAGTACACTTGCCCTAGCTTCTTGTGTGCTTAGTATGATCTTAATAACACTTGAAAATCATCAAGAATCATAAGAACAAAGAAGTTTACGGCCAAGGATGTTCTTGGGCCGTAAACCCCTCTTAAGGTGGCTAAATGGACCCCAGTTCCTTCCTAAGCCTTGGATGCCAACCTTGATCCTTCCTAGAAGTGTTTAAGACCTTAAACAACAATCAAAGCAACTCCCTATAAGAGTTTATGGCCGTAAACACATAAGGAAATGGTCCTTAGGCCGTAAACTCTACAAGGTAGTTTTATTGTGCCCCTAATGCTTTCCTAAGGCTTGAACTTGATCATTGGATTATCAATCTTTACTTATAAGACCTTAAATCACCAAATGGCACTTAGTACCATGAGTTTACGGCCGTAAACTCGTGGGGGAAGTGACCTTAGGCCGTAAACTCCATAAGGAGTGGTTCTAGGGTCATAAACTCCAATGCCATGCCATGCAACACTTAGATACAATCCTTAGGACTTATAGTACTTAAATAAGGTGTTTTACATGTCCTATGATGTCTTAACTTTGTTAATTAGTTGTTTAAAGAATAATTGGATACATATAGGTGATATTATATGTTAACTAGGATCATCGTGTGTGTACAAGTCTTTACTTGACACCTAGCATCCTATACATTTCGTTCATCCAAACCACTCACTACAGGTGAGTTCATACCCCTTAATTAACCTTTTAAATGTTTTTAAATGCTTTTATGGGGGGGGGGGGGAATACAAGTTGAATTATTATAGTTATTATATCAATCACATGTGATTAATAACTACCAAACAAGTGGATTCTTACTTTTCAAACTGTGTTACCAAACTGTTTTACTTCAAACTGTTGTACAAACTCTTTTACATATCAAATACTTTTATTAAACTCTTTTAACTTATATTCTGTGTATCTATATAGATATAGTTATATAAGTAGGATTGAAAGGACTTAGGACTGATAGCTCACCTTACTTCCTGTTCCTTGTTTGGTTGTGGACTTAGGGCATTCAGGTTATTTGTCCGAAGGTCGTTTGAATCCTAGTTATATATCATGTATATGTGTGTAGATATAAAAGGTTACTTCTTTCATTCAGTTCAATGCCTTTGGGTAGCAAAGGTATACAAACATGTTCATATACACAAACAACATTACTAGTAAACTATAATAGGTATAGTATAGGAAGATACTATTACTAGAACAATGAAACATACAATGAGTCAGTTCATTCATGAGTAATACATAGTGATGAGAAACAAACATAATACATAGTGATGAGAAACAAACATAATACACAGTGATGAGAAACAAACATAATACATAGTGATGAGAAACAAACATAATACATAGTGATGAGAAACAAACATAATACACAGTGATGAGAAACAAACATAATACATAGTGATGAGAAACAAACATAATACATAGTGATGAGAAACAAACATAATACATAGTGATGAGAAACAAACATAATACATAGTGATGAGAAACAAACATAATACATAGTGATGAGAAACAAACATAATACACAGTGATGAGAAACAAACATAATACATAGTGATGAGAAACAAACATAAGACACAGTGATGAGAAACAAAACATACACGCTAGACAGAGAAAGAACACACAATACAGCTAGCACATACATATACATATACATATACATTACATACAGTTATGTGAGCCACTTAACGGGGGACATGGCACTACCTGTTATGACCCGTTTTGTATCCAGAATCTCCTTAATTAGGGAGCGTATGAGTTTGTGTATAGATCTATACTGGATTGACTATCCTACACCTTGCTGCTCGCTATAGTGGGACTTGCAAGTCTACGGGTGCCAAACGTCATTTCTTACGACGTCTTAGATCGTCGTTTTACTATAGAGTCGGTAGCAGGATATAGGCCGATCACATGGTACTTTAAATAACAATTAGTTTAAAGTAGTTAGTACAGTAGTAGTTACTTAATACAACACTACAGTACTATTTCATTTTCACTTTACATTTACTTTGTGATATTCACACAGTAAACAATAACGTAAGAAGTATATTTTTGGTTAATGATAGTCAGATTTGGGAAAATACACACTTTTACAAGAGACACACACACAGACACTAGATGCCTTAGTAGAAGGCTACTTCTAGTAGGAAACATAGGGTTTTCTAGGAGAGTTCAAACAAATACAAACTTTTACAAGACTTATACATTACAAACATCTTACAAATGCTTTCATACAAACACAGACACTAATATACTTATGATCTCTCTAGCTTTAAAGCTGATAAACTCTTTCAAAATAACTTGTATTCTCAGGTCACCAGTAGACATGTACCGGTGCCAGGTTCTGAGAAGATGGAGGTCGTTCAAGACTCATCTTTTATTTTGATGTATATTTTTGGTGTCTATATAACTTGACAGAACACACTTGTATGAAATTATATTATTAATGCAATGGATGATGTTGTTGCTTGTTTACTACTTTGCATTGTTGTGATACCGTACATGACGCCCTCCACCCCCGAACGATTCCGCCGTTCCGATTTTGGGGTGTGACATCTTCATCGATGACATACTCATCTACTCTCGTAGTAAGGTAGAGCATAGTCAACATCTGCGACAGGTCTTAGAAACACTTTGTTCGGAGAAGCTCTATGCGAAGTTCTCGAAATGCGAATTTTGGATCCGACGAGTCGAGTTCTTAGGGCACGTGGTTAGCGAAGAGGGAATACACGTGGACCCATCCAAAATCAAATCCATTGAGAGCTGGTCAGCACCGAAGACGCCTACAGAAATTCGTCAATTTATAGGCCTCGCTGGCTACTATCGCGGGTTCATTCAGAACTTCTCCCGCATTGCGAAGCCTCTTACAACACTGGCCAAGAAGGGCGTGGCCTTTGACTGGGAAAAGAAGCAGGAGAGTGCATTCCAAACGCTCAAGCGAGCCTTGTGCGCCGCACCAATACTATCCCTCCCCGAAGGGATAGAAGACTTCGTTGTCTATTGCGATGCGTCGAATCAACGACTCGGATGTGTTCTGATGCAGCAAGGTAAGGTCATCGCCTATGCTTCGAGACAGCTGAAGACATACGAGTCAACTACGCCACACACGATCTTGAGCTAGGAGCAGTTGTGTTTGCTCTGAAGATCTAGAGACACTACCTGTACAGAACAAAAAGCACAATCTTTACAGACCACAAAAGCCTACAACACATATTCGACCAGAAAGAGCTCAACATGAGATAACGACGGTGGGTCGAGCTACTCAGTGATTACGAATGCGAAATTCGTTATCATCCGGGTAAAGCCAACGTAGTAGCTGACGCCCTAAGTCGGAAAGAATATTCTGGTCGTAGAGTCAAATCGTTGACTATGACTATCCATTCGCACTTGTCCACACAAATTAAGGAGGCTCAGCTCGAAGCTTTGAAACCTGAAAATGTGGCGGGTGAATCCTTGAGAGGGATGGCTAAGAACTTGGAGGTTAAGGGTGGCGGAGCTTATTATTTCATGGATCGGATATGGACCCCGAAACTTGGTGGTTTTAGAGACTTGGTCATGAACGAGGCGCAAACACTCGTTATTCCGTCCACCCAGGTTCATATAAGATGTATCTGGATCTTAAAAAGCTATACTGGTGGCCTAACATGAAAGCAGAGATTGCTACCTTCGTGAGTAAATGCCTTACTTGCGCAAAGGTCAAGGTCGAATACCAGAAACCCTCCGGTCTACTAGAATAGCCGGAGGTACCTGAATGGAAGTGGGAGCGGATCACTGTGGACTTCATAACCAAGTTGCCCAAGACAACGGGTGGACTTGATACCATATGGGTCATCGTCGATAGATTGACCAAGTCCACACACTTCCTGCCTATCAAGGAAACAGACAAGATGGAGAAGCTTACAAGAACTTACATAGGGAGATTGTACGACTGCACGGTGTTCCCATATCCATTATCTCGGACAGAGATAGTAGATTCACTTCGCGGTTCTGGCAGTCGTTACAAAGTTCCCTAGGAACTAGGCTGGACATGAGTACAACCTACCATCCACAGACAGACGGGCAAAGTGAGAGGACTATCCAAACCTTGGAAGATATGCTGCGAGCCTGTGTGATCGACTTTGGGAAAGCATGGGATACTCATTTACCCCTTGTCGAATTTTCCTACAACAACAGTTATCACACAAGCATAAAGGCTGCTCCATTCGAGGCCCTCTATGGCCGAAAGTGCAGATCCCCTCTGTGCTGGGCTGAGGTGGGTGATACCTAGTTAGCTAAAGGACGAGTTCCTGAGAACACTCTCACAGGTCTGGAGATCATTCGGGAAACGACAGAGAAGATCGTTCAGATTCGTGAAAGATTGAAAGCCTCTAGAGACCGACAGAAAAGCTACGCTGATAAACGAAGGAAACCGTTGGAATTCCAGGTGGGCGACCGCGTTCTATTGAAGGTCTCACCCTGGAAGGGATTGATACGCTTCGGAAAGCGTGGAAAGCTAAATCCAAGGTACATAGGGCCTTTCGAGATTCTCGCAAGAATCGGCCCTGTAGCTTACAAACTTAACTTACCACGCGAACTCAGTAACGTACATTCTACTTTCCACGTCTCGAACTTGAAAAAGTGTCTGTCCCACGAGACTCTTGTAATCCCACTCGACGAGATCGAGATCAACGAGAGCCTCAACTTCGTTGAAGAACCTGTAGAGATCATGGACCGGGAGGTCAAGCAAACGAGACAAAGTCGTATCCCGATAGTGAAGGTTCACTGGAACGCCAAGCGAGGACCTGAGTTCACTTGGGAACGAGAGGATCAGATGAAACTGAAATATCCTCTTCTTTTTACTTAGTTGTTTGTAACTACTTATTTGCTTAAATTCTAATTTCGGGACGAAATTCCTTCTAACGGGGGGATGATGTGACAACCCGAAATTTCTATTATGTACAACCATGCACTTCAATAGGAGTCAAAACTGTTTATGCTAATTTTCAAGCTTTTTGGAATAAGTTTGAGTATTTTTAAGATTAGTACTTCAGGAGATAACAAGAGAGAGGATGCCATAGGGTTTATTGTGCAACAATGTTATTCCAAAACTCCAAGAGTTTGGAGTTGACGGCCTAAACAAAGGTGTTTACGGCCGTAAACCCTAAAAGGGGGTATAAATATGACACTTAGTCATATTTTACCATTTTTCACATTTTCAAGATCAAAATCTCAATTCTCTCTCAAGTATCATCCAACATTTCTTCAAGATCTTCAACTTGTAAGTGTTTCTTACCCTAATAAGTTGATATATACCTTAATCTAGTGATCTAACATGATTCCATCCGTGAATCATTCCAAAAGTGTAGATCTTCAAGTTTCACCAAGAACACACACTAGTGTTCTTGGACGTTTAGCACCTTTTCAAGCTTCTACCTAGTAAGTACTTATATCCTAGAGTATTATAGAGCTTGTTACACTTCTAAACATCAAGAAAACACCTAAGAAACCAAGGATCAAAGGTGTTTGCGATCCAAGATGTTCTTGGACCGTAAACCCCAAAAAGGGTGCCAAAGTGTGCCCTAGTCCCTTCTAAGCCTTGGAAACTAGCCTAGATCCATTCCTTGATGTGCTTAGTACTTGAAAACATCAAAAGGCCATATACCATTTGGGTTTACGGCTGTAAACCCAAAGAGAAATGGTCCAAGGACCGTAAACTCCTAAAAGGAGTGCAATGGTGCCCTAATCACTTCCTAAGGCTTAAACATGAAGTAGGAATCCTTCTTGTGATCTTTAAGGCTTCAAAACACAAAATGGTCAAAGAAACATGAGTTTACGGCCGTAAACTCAATGAGTTATGGTCACAAAACCGTAAACTCCAATAAAGGGTCCCCTTGAACCCTAAACTCAATAGCAATGTCCTACAACACTTAGATGCAATCTTTAGGACTTATAGCACTTAAATAAGGTGTTTTACATGTCCTAGGATGTCTTAACTTTGTTAATTAGTTGTTTAAAGACTAATTGGATACATATATGTGATATTATATGTTAACTAGGATCATCGTGTGTGTACAAGTCTTCATTTGACACCTAGCATCCTATACATTCCGTTCATCCAAACCACTCACTACAGGTGAGTTCATACCCCTTAACTAACCTTTTAAATGTTTTTAAATGCTTTTATGGGGGGAAATACAAGTTGAATTATTATAGTTATTATATCAATCACATGTGATTAATAAATACCAAACAAGTGGATTTCTCACTTTTCAAACTGTGTTATCAAACTGTTTTACTTCAAACTGTTTTACAAACTCTTTTACATATCAAATACTTTTATTATACTCTTTTAACTTATATTATGTGTATCTATATGGATATAATTATATAAGTAGGATTGAAAGGACTTAGGACTGATAGCTCACCTTACTTCCTGTTCCTTGCTTGGTTGTGGACTTAGGGTATTCGGGTTATTTGTCTGAAGGTCGTTTGAATCCTAGTTATATATCATGTATATGTGTATAGATATAAAAGGTTACTTCTTTCATTACGTTCAATGCATTTGGGAAGCAAAGGTATACAAACACGTTCATATACACAAACAGCATTACTAGTAAACTATAATAGGTATAATTTAGGAAGATACTATTACAAGAACAATCAAACATACAATGAGTCAGTTCATTCATGAGTAATACATAGTGATGAGAAACAAACATAACACATAGTGATGAGAAACAAACATAATACATAGTGATGAGAAACAAACATAATACATAGTGATGAGAAACAAACATAATACATAGTGATGAGAAAGAAACATAATACACAGTGATGAGAAACAAACATAATATATAGTGATGAGAAACAAACATAATTCATAGTGATGAGAAACAAACATAATACACAGTTATGAGAAACAAAACATACAGGCTAGACAGAGAAAGAGCACACAATACAGCTAGCACATACATATACATATACATATACATTACCTACAGTTATGTGAGCCACTTAACGGGGGCATGGCACTACCTGTCATGACCCGTTTTGTATCAAGAATCTCCTGAAGTGGAGAGCGTATGAGTTTGTGTATAGATCTATACTGGATTGACTATCCTACACCTTGTTGCTCGCTACAGTGGGACTTGCAAGTCTACGGGTGCCAAACATCATTTCTTACGACCTCTTACATCGTGGTTTTTCTATAGAGTCGGTAGCAGGATACAGGCCGATCACATGGTACTTTAAATAACAATTGGTTTAAAGTAATTAGTACAGCAGTAGTTACTTAATACAACACCACAGTACTATTTCATTTTCCCTTTACATTTACTTTGTGAAATTCACACAATAAACAATAATGTAAAAACTATATTTTTGGTTAATGATAGTCAGATTTGGGAAAATAAACACTCTTACAAGAGACACACACAGATACTAGATGCCTTGGTAGAAGGCTACTTTTAGTAGGAAACATAGGGTTTTCTAGGAGAGTTCAAACAATTACAAACTTTTACAAAACTTATACATTACAAGACTTACAAACACTTTCATCCAAAAACATACATTAATATACTTATGATCTCACCAGCTTTAAAGCTGATAAACTCTTTCAAAATAACTTGTATTCTTAGGTCGCCAGTAGACAGGTACCGGAGCCAGGTTTTTGAGAAGATGGAGCTTGTTCAAGACTCATCTTTTATTTTGATGTATATTTTTGGTGTCTATATAACTTAACAGAACACACTTGTATGAAATTATATTATTAATGCAATGGATGATGTTGTTGTTTGTTTACTACTTTGCATTGTTGTGATACTGAACATGACGTCCTCCACCCCCGAACGTTTCCGCCGTTCAGGTTTTGGGGTGTGACAGAAACTATCGTTATGAAAATATAGTTTACTTAAACAAGTATGTGACAGAGTCACAAAATAATGAAATATAGACTCCAGGTAGTACTAAGTGTACAGTACGCCTCGGAGAGTCTAAAATAGTAACATGTAGACTCCAGGTGGTATTAAACGAACAATACGCCTCGAAAAGTCTAAAGAAATGAAAATGTAGACCCCAGGTGGTATTAAATGAACAATACGCCTCGAAAAGTCTAATTTGCCTTTAATTCTTAAATGGGCTAATTAAAGGTATGAATGTGAACTCGTATGTAACCATGCTGATTGACGGCTGAATAACTGACGACCCTCCAGGTCATATATAGTGAGGTAACATTCTGTCACCCCTTGGCCTTTCGGCTCGGACTGTAGCTAACAGTCAGGATGTGGGAGTGTCTGTCCCGTATAGATCTATACACACAATGCCCGCTCTCCCTCCAGGAGACTCTGGTTACAAAGTGATAGCACAATGAAGTGTCGTATCGAGAAGTAGTATGTCACATTCTAATTATAGTATATTCTCTTGTATATTGTATATTGTATTTTGTGGTATAATGTATAGATTGTTCTCTTGTATAGTATATAGTGTGTTGACTCATAACTGAACTAACTCTGGTAAGTGTCATTGTAATAGTAGTAATGAGTGGTAATCCCTTAACTATACCTATTATAGTTAAATAGTAATGTGGTTTGCATGCCTTTGTTACACAAAGGTACTGAACTGAAGTGAAAACTATTATATCCAACACATATATATATGATATATAACTAAGAATTCAACGACATTCGGACAAATAACAGGATACATTAAGTCCACAACCAAACAAGGAACAGGAAGTAAGGTAAGCTATCAGTCCTAAATCCTTCAAATCTTACTTATATAAATATATTGGTGTAGATAGGATTTAAAAATAATGTAAGTTTAAAAGAGTTTGGAAATAGTTTTATAAACAGTTTTAACATGAAAATGAGTTTGATATCCATTTTGAAGCAGTTTTATTGACAAAGCAGTTAAAAGTATAGAAAATCCATTTGGTTGCAAGTTATAAATCACATGTGATTGATACTATAACTTGTTTGATTCAACTTGTATTCCCCCCCATAAAAGCATTTAAAAACATTTAAAAGGTTGATTAAGGGGTATGAACTCACCTGCAGTGAGTGGTTTGGATGGAAGTGCCGGATAGGATGCTAAGTGTCAAGTGAGGACTTGAACACACACACGGATCCTATGTAACATGTAGTGATACAGAAATGTATCTACTTAGTCTTTTAACAACTAATAAATCAAGTAAAGACATCCTAAGACATGGAAACACTTTGTTTCAAGTGCTAGGAGTGATAAAGGGTTGCATCTAAGAAGAGTATTGCCTCACATTGGAGTTTACTTCTCATTTGACAACCCTACATGTGTTTACGGTTTTTGGTCATTACCCCCATGAGTTTACGGCCGTAAACTCATGGTAATTGGTACCATTTTGTGATTTAAGGTCTTATACCCCTCACGGAAGTGTTCTAGGTTTGTATTCAAGGCTTAGGAAGTGACTAGGGTCGAAATGGACCTTCTTTGGAGTTTACGGTCCTTGGACCACTCCTTGGGAGTTTACGGTCGTAAACCCTTGAGTTTACGGTCGTAAACCCATGAGTTTACGGCCGTAAACTCATGGTCACTCCAACCATTTCGTGTTTTGGGGTTTCTAGCTCATGCATGCAAGGTTCTAGTCCAACATCCAAGCCTTAGAAGGTGTTAGGGGCACTTAAACACCACTTGATGGTGTTTACGGTTCAAGGATATCCCTTGACCGTAACCCCAAGTGTTCTTGGGTGTTTTTGTTGTTTTTCCATGGATTAACAAGTATACTAAGCAAACAACTAGATGGGAAGAGTGTACTTACTTATAGGAAGCTTGTAAGAGTGTTTAAGGGCCAAGAACACTAGTGTGTGTTCTTGGTGTTCTTGGTGTTTTCAAGAACACTTGAAGATCTAAGTAAAAATGAAGAATCCATGGATGAAATGATGTATAAACACTAGAAAAGGTGTTATCACAACAAAACAAGTGAAGAGAAACTTACATTTTTGGAAGATTTGGAAGATGATCTTATGATAGTTGAGAGAGAATGGTGGGAGTTCTTGAGTTTGAAAGTGTAAAGTGAGGGAATGAAGTGTAAACTCATGCTATATGCATGACTTCTTGGTAAAAAGGAGTTTACGGCCCAAACTCCTCTTGTTTGGTCGTAAACACCTAGCTAAGGTGATGTTTGATTGTTTGTTACACAACACTTCTAAACGACACTTCCTTTTATTTATTCGTTTGACGATTTTAAAATAAAAACACCCAAACGGACTTAAATCCGGCCAGAAATGTACTGAAATGAATTTGACTTTTATTTGTAGTGCTTGACTGTAGAGTTTATGCAAATGAAAATTTCGGGTTGTCACATAAATAATGTATTATTACTTGTCTAGGTAGATTTTGTGATTGGTGATTCTCATTAGACCAAATATAAATACAATACAAGGAAAAAGGGTCTGACAATAGTGTATTACTAATAGAACATGTACGTATGCATTGTGTTCAGAATAGTAGATTAATATGATCGCTAATATGTCTTGTAATTTGAACGAGAGGTCGAGAAACTAAATACTCAAGATGAATCGGAAGCCTGGAGAAATAAAATAATGTGGCCCTTTGTAAAAATGTTTGGATATCAGAGAGAGTAAGACATGTAAAGGATATAAATATGACTAGGATAAACTTTTTCTTAGACGAAATATACATCTATCCCAATATGCTTTTCCGTTAATGTTGAACTATATCGTTTAGGAGAAAACAGTTAGGGTATACAATGGGTTATTGTGAAAATACGGATTCTTAATGGATCACATAGGATCGGTTTCAGAAATGATATTTCTATCTTATGTCCGGGTTACAAGAAATCTAGTTTAGGATAATCCAACGGGACACTTACTAATCTTGGTACAGATTTGTAAGCCAAATTTCTAGAAAAATTCTGATTTCTTTAGAGAAGGAGAAGAGCTAAGAGATGGGGTATGAAGCCTCATAGAAAAGAGTCATATTTATACTTGACAATTGGGGGTTTCATCTTATAAAGTAGTCAAATAATCCAGAAATTAATGGCATGGCCGATGTTTTCCGAAATTGATAAGATTTGATAACTTTACCAAAGTCACACACTTGGATTCTTATTTTTCCACTATGACCCTTTCCTATTTTCGTATCAACTTTTAATTCGATATTATATATATGTGCACTCTACACACACTGAACATATAATATAGAGTACAAATTATAAACGTCTTAGTTCACATAGTTCCAATTACATAAAATGTATGGTGACACAAAAATCACAACCATTTATCTTCTATTTTAGTAAAACACATTAACCAACATAACATTAATCTAAACAAAACAACATATTAAATAAATGAAAATATCAAAATGATTGAATTCCCATCTTAGTATTTTACACATTCAAATACTCGATAATTAGGGTGTTATAAGAAATAACCCCTTCAACCCAAATGAATACATGAAGATAAAATGCATACTTGTTTATTAAACTTTGTAGCAAAATACAACTTGACACTATTATAAAGTTGTGTGTTCGAATCCTTTCATGATTGTATTAAGGCCAAGTCCCCAATTTCTTGAAATGTGGCTACACTTCACAATCATTAAGTAGTTAAACTTCAACATGGTCAACTATAGAACCAAGCATATACCTAGCGTGAATTAGTAAGCCTTCAAGTTTAGGAGCGACTCCAATTAAAACCTACGTGAGAGGTTATGGTTTCTAGAAATTTAACTTTGGGGATGTCACACCCCCGGTCGACATCAAAATGCCACGTTATGCGACTTCTCTTCGTGGATCACAAATATCAATTATATTTAACATTACACATAAACATATCACACAGATTACTTTTTCTTAATAATTATATATTACATCATAATTCATAGCATAAAAACAAGAAGTTCTATTACAAATTACTATCACAACAATAGTCAAAGAAATATTACTCCAAACAAATTTCCAAGTACTGCCACATCTGACTTTCAGTTTCCTAAGAATACATGTGGTTTGTAAACGTCAACATAATGTTAGTGAGTTCACAGGTTTGAATAATACCACTTTCAAAATACCGTTTTAGATATAAGTATTTTAAATTTCAATGTTGAGGTACCTATCCTTTATAAGTAGTATTTTACTATTTATAGGTAGTATAACTTATGTTCTTATGTTTTTGTTCATAGTATAAATAATGTATGTGTGTGTGTTTGTATATATATATATATATATATATATATATATATATATATATATATACTATTATTGTTGTTAGGTGATCTCCTATCAACGATTATAACCATTATTCTTATTACTTTCGTTAAGGCTCTTGGAAATTGTAACATTGAGTTCCCAAAATCGATATATTTGATGAAAGATTGTGCCCCCACACGATACTTCATCAGACGTTGTAATAATTTACACAATTATCGTTATTGTGACTTGACTGCAATGGTTGGGACTAGAATAAATGGTTAGGCCTTAGGCTAAGATCATGTAAAGGTTTAGGCCAATTTGGAAAATTGGGCCATATGTTGGGCTTTGGTTCATTGGTTGACTTTTGGGCCTTTGGAGTGTGAGCTTGGGCCTTAGGCTTGAATCAAGCTAGGTTGGGGGTAAAGTAGTCTTTTACCCCAATCATGGACTTATGGTTATGTATTGGAACCCAATTATTAATTGGGTGTTGTTTTGAGGTTGACAGTTTGGGAATCTGTCATCCAGCAGTTAGGGTTTTGTCCGCAGGACTTCAGCAGTGTGAGGTGAGTTCTCGTCACCATACTCAAGTGTCTAAGGCACCAAGGCCGACCCTTTGGATTGTTATCATGGTTATCTTATGGTTGTGTACTGTCATGATCTATTAGACCGCTATCCTGGTAGATAGGATGATGCTATGCTTATGGATTTGCTAGATCTACTTGACTGTCTTTAGACTTTTATGTGATTACCTGTTGTGTGTGCATATGTTTGATTGGTAGTTGAGGGTATTCCATCTTGAGGATGATTGGACCCTAGTATGTTGTCTTTATAGACTGTTATATGATTATGTGATATAGGTGCACATGTTTGGTTGGTAGTTAGGGTATTCCATCCCGAGGATGATTGGACCCGTAGTATGTTGGCATTTTGTGACAACCCGAAACTTCCATTCGTACAAACGCTACAGTCAAGCACTGCGAATGTTAGTTAAATTCATTTCGATACATTTTCAACCGGTTTAAAGCCTGTTTGGGTGTTTTTATTTTTAATTCGTTAAACGAACAAATAAAAGGAAGTACCTTCTAGGACTTTGGAGCAACAACAAAACAATTAACACCTTGGTTAGGTGTTCACGGCCAAACAAAGGAGGTTTGGGCCGTGAACTCCCTCATGGCCGCAAACTCATGCTTAAGGCATGAGTTTACTCTTCATTCTTTCATTACCCAACTTCTCACTCAAGAACTTCCAAGTTTTCTCTCAAGTATCATAATCCATTTCTTCAAATCTTCCAAAAATGTAAGTGTTTCTTCCCTAGATTTGTTGATATAACACTTTATCTAGTGTTTATACACGATTTAATCCATGAAATCTTGTCTTTTTCATAGATCTTCAAGTGTTCTTCAAAACACCAAGAACACACACTAGTGTTCTTGGGTCCAAAACACTCTTACAAGCTTCCTATAAGTAAGTGCACTCCTCCTATCTAGTTGTTTGCCTAGTATACTTGTTAGACCATTGAAAAACATCCAAAACCCTCAAGAACACATGTGTTTACGGTCAAGGGATCTCCTTGAACCGTAAACAACATCAAGTGGTGTTTAAGTGCCCCTAACACCTTCTAGGGCTTGGATATTGGACTGGAACCTTGCATGCATGAGCTAAAGACCCCAAATCATGAAATGGTACGAGTGACCGTGATTTTATGGCCGTAAACTCATGGGTTTACGACCGTAAACTTCCAAGGAGTGGTCCAAGGATCGTAAACTCCAAAGATGAGCCATTTTGAACCCTAGTCCCTTCCTAAGCCTTGAATACAAACCTATAACACTTCCTTGAGGGGTATAAGACCTTAAATCACACAAATGTACCAATTACCATGAGTTTATGGCCGTAAACTCATGGGGGAAATGGTCCAAGAACCGTAAACTCATATGGTGTTACCATATGAGGAGTAAACTCCAACGTGAGGCCATACTCTTTTTAGATGAAACCCTTTAGTACTCCTAGCACTTGAAACAAAGTGTTTCCATGTATTAGGGTGTCTTTACTTGATTAATTAGTTGTTAAATGACTAATTAGATACATTTATGTATCACTACATGTTAAATAGGATCCGAGTGTGTGTTCAAGTCTTCACTTGACACTTAGCATCCTATCCGGCACTCCCATCCAAATCACTCACTACAGGTGAGTTCATACCCCTTAATTAACCTTTTAAATGTTTTTAAATGCTTTTATGGGGGGGGGGAATACAAGTTGAATCATGATAGTTATCATATCAATCACATGTGATTAATAACTATCAAACTATGGATTTACTACACTTTTAGCTTTTTATCAAGCAAACTACTTCCAAATGATTTCTCGAATGCTTTTACACGTTGAACTCTTTATCAAACTTGTTTTCTAAACTACATCTTTCCTTTCAAATACTGTTATGACTATGTTTCAAACAGAGGTTTTCATGTAGTCCAAGCTATGTTCCAAATAAGGGATTTCTTATACTTTAAACTGTTTATATCAAACAAACTCCTTTTAAATTGTTTTACAAATTGACATCAAGTTATCAAGTCTTATTATTAAACTTTTCAAATGTTTTACAAAACTTATTTTAAACTTTTAGATTATCAATTGCATGCCTCTATATGTATAGTTATATAAGTAATGTTTAAAGGACTTAGGACTGCTAACCCGCCTTATTTACTGTTCCTTGTTTGGTTGTGGACTTAGGGTATCCTGTTATTTGTCCGAAGGTCGTCTAAATATTAGTTATATATTATGTATACATATATAGACATAAAAGTTCTACCAGTCAGTTCAGTACCTTTGGGTAGCAAAGGCATACTTCCGTTTATTCATATACATATATTACTAGTAACTATAATAGGTATAGTTAGGAGATACTATTTACTATTCCTCGTGCAAGGAATCACACAAGAGTCAGTTCATTCATGAGTCTATACGAATATATTACATACTATAGGAAGAGACACTATTACATATTATATATAGGGACACTATTGTATACTATATGAAGATATACTTCACTCATTAGACTTTTCGAGGCGTATTGTCCATTCGATACCACCTGGAGTCTACACTTCACTCATTAGACTTTTCGAGGCGTATTGTCCATTCGATACCACCTGGAGTCTACACTTCACTCTCTAGACTTTTTGAGGCGTATTGTCCATTCGATACCACCTGGAGTCTATACTTCACTCTCTAGACTTTTCGAGGCGTATTGTTCATTCGATACCACCTGGGGTCTACACTTCACTCTCTAGACTTTTCGAGGCGTATTGTTCATTCGATACCACCTGGGGTCTACACTTCACCCTCTAGACTTTTCGAGGCGTATTGTCCATTCGATACCACCTGGGGTCTACACTTCACTCTCTAGACTTCTCGAGGCGTATTGTCCATTCGATACCACCTGGAGTCTACACTTCACTCTCTAGACTTTTCGAGGCATATTGTCCATTCGATACCACCTGGAGTCTACACTTCACTCTCTAGACGTTTCGAGGCGTATTGTCCATTTGATACCACCTGGCGTCTACACTTCACTCTCTAGACTTTTTGAGGCGTATTGTTCATTCAATTTATAGTCAGTAGTGTTACTGCTGAGGTAATATATTATTTTTCCTATTACAGTTACTTTATGATTTTATCACATACATATTTATGTAAAACTATATTTAGATAATAATAGTTATACAGGGGAAAAACCTTCATTTTTGTAGAGGTGCAAATCTTCAAAACAGTCGGGTCTTGATAGAAGACTGCTCTTTATACTAGTAGGAAATATGGGATTTTCTAGAGTTTTCATTCTTATGCAAAGTTTTCATAAAACAATTACAAGTCCTTTTCTTTACAGTTTTACAAAGCAATGACACTAAAATACTTATGTTCTCACCAGCTTTAAAGCTGATACTCGCTTTCAAAATAACTTGTATTCTCAGGTCACCAGTAGACAGGTACGATGACCAGGTTTTGAGAAGACGGAGCGGTCAAGACTCGTCTTTTATTTTGATTTCTTATTATCATGTCGTATACTATGAAAGAACACACATGTATTAAAATTCTACTATTAATGCAATGGATGATGTTGTTGCTTGTTTACTACTTTACACTGTTGTGATACTTTACATGACGTCCTCCGCCCCAGAACGTTTCTGCCGTTCTTGGTTTTGGGGTGCGACAGATTGGTATCATAGCATTGTTTATAGTGAATTGAGTATATCAACCCATAAAAGATATATATAGACTATAAATACAATGAGATTAAAATACTCTGACCAAGAGTTTATACTTTTAAATAATAAAATATTTAACTAAGTATACATGCCTGCATTCATACTAAAATCAGTGTCACTAGGACAGAACAAAAGTATTACGATTGTTGGGCAGCACAAGTAGACTTAGAGACGTATGGTCAACCCTGGGAAGATATAGCCTTATCAACTATATTATCCGAGGAGTGACTAGCATGTGCCTAAGTGTGGTTGTGATGTTGCAACAAGTCTAAAAACTTACCAACACTACCACAATGAAAACATTAGAACAGAACATAAACCTAAAATACTATAGGAGTATTTTGTGTTACTATAAATTACTTATGTGTGCTTATTTCTTATACCCCAATTCTCGCATAGATAACATGGCTGGACCCCATCCCCACGGCGACCCGTATTTCCCGAACGAAGGCAATGCTGCATGGTTTGGAGAAGAGCCAGAAAATGATCATCCAATCCCGTTGGACGATCACCATGCTGAAGGCTCTTCGGATGGTGCTAACTCCAAGCCCGAGGTTGAGAACTTACCTCCGGTGGCTCCCAATCCAAATCCTAACCCTCGTCCGGCTTTCCAAGGCCCGACGCCTCCTTGGGTATAGTGTTTGGAGACGTAGAGCGAAGAGCAAGATCAACCTATTCCGTTTAACGGAGACCAAAGCTTCTATAACCTGAGCGAGGGAAGCACAGCAGACAGGGTTCTGCCAATCCTGGTCCGCAGGGTTGCCCGAAACGAGATTCAGGGTAGGATAGCTCTCCATCAAATCACGGAAGTTAACGCCAATGCAAGAATACATACCCTCCGTACCATTCGCCTGGAAGATGCTCGCGAGAGATCTAGGGGAGACCATGAGGTCCTACTGCAAGCACTAGCTGAAACTCGAGCCGAAGTCATAGAGCTCCGAGTACGTCAGAGGGTGTACGGAAGACACCTACTTGATATGGAGCGTCAGCTGGCTGAACTGAGGGTTCACCCAAGGGATAACCATCCCCAGTAGGAGATATTCTACCTTTCTTTCCCTGGCTGAAAGAATAGTCTTCCTATCTATGCTCTAAGTACCACTTTTCTAAGTAACTAACTCTGTACTGTAAGTACTTTCTAGTTAGGCCAGTAAGCCGTCAAGACTTTTCTACTCCGGATATGATGTAAGACCTTCTACAAGGTCAAATTTTCCCGAACTTATTACATCCTAAATATCGATGATATGAACAACCGACTAACTTCTGTGTCAACCTTTGTTCAAATACTTTCATCCTACTATCGTTAGAATTCTATCTGAAACTCACTCTAGTCAAGTTTTTGAGCTATGGTGATTTAGCTCAGGGATCACTTCTAATTCTTGTAGAAGGTTGAATAGCAATCGTCTTATAACCATTCTATGGACTTACTTCTACTCTTTACTAGGATTGCATCATAGGGATGTAGGTCAAACCCTCGAGAACTTACTCTTACTCTTTACATGATTGAGTAGAATATATCTAGGGCCGACCATAGTCACTCACGAACTCCATTTCTTATCATATAACAGAATCATGTCGTCACCAAGAGGTAATCCGCTGAACGACTCAACCCCGATCCTTCATATAGACGCTCCCACCTTCCAAGCAGCGGTATCAGCTGCCATGACAGCTGTCCTTGCACACCTCAACACTAGTAACGAAAGCAAGGCTGAAAAAGGTGTTGACAGTTCAAATTGTTGTAACCACCCGGGAAGTCAACAAATGATAACTGTTGCGAACACCCAAAGCCACAACTTAAAGTTTAAGAAACGAAAGCGTCAAGCCCAAAAGGAGCGCAAGCGATCCCAAAGACTTCCCATGCAACAGCAACAAGTGGCAACCCCTGCCACCTCAGCACCGGTCAAGCGATATGAGGGAACACTCCCGAAGTGTAACAAGTGTAACTACCATCATAAAGGAGCTTGCCGGGTATTGCAATGCATCAATTGCAACAAAACGGGACACATTGCTCGTTTCTGTAGAACCACCTCTACCACCGGAGCCAGCCAAGTTTGCTATAGTTGTGGTGAGGCAGGACACTATTACAGGGATTGTCCAAAAAGGAAGATCAAAGAAAGCAACCGTGTCCACATAACTTCGACCCGACACATCACTTCCACCACCGATGCTAGTGTTAGCCAGATATGTCACCTATGCGGTGAGATAGGACACCTCGAGAAAGATTGTCCAATAACGAAGAACTCTGGCACAGACAGGAAGATACTAAGGATCACAGCCGCATGAGAGACTACTCCGGACCCACGTTGAAATACTAGGGCGTTTCGTTATAATAGACTTGTAAACTGTTAAACACTAGTGCAACTCGAGTCTTGTCTTTTGCGAGATCCCGCCAGTTAAGGAACTCTCGTGCTGCGTATACTTGCTTTTGTAGTATACCTTATTCACATCAATAGTATTGTAGTAAACTGAAGTACTGAAACTCTGTTAAAAGTTGCACCGTTGTGTTTAGTTTGTAACACCTTCATGAACTAAGTCTAATGCCTCTTATTCCGAGTAGTCCGACATTTTCATATAACTTGAGTAAATCCTACCCTCACAATACCAGTCTCACGCGTAAATTCTTTTCTCTGAAATCGCCTTACTAGCGAAGCCGTCATTTCAAAACTCCGAGGTACTCATGTGGAGAGTATCTTATGTTTCGTATCCTTTCCGAAGACACCTCAGCAAGCCTCCTCGGAGTACCACTCGTACAGTACGTCAAGTTCAACCCGAAGACCCATATGGTTGATCTATCGCTGAAGAAGGTATACGCAAGGGTGGTATATAATCAAGGTTCTACAGGCTTAGAATTAATGATTCCGCTTTAACTTCTTTTCCTTGTTTGGATGTGAGCTTAAAGAAGAATCATTTATTCGATTGCCTTTTCAGTCTTAATTATATACGACTTGTATACACGAAGCTGTGATTGATGAACCAAATATGACTTCTGATATGAACTTTAGGACGGAGACGCCCAAGACTATGAGTGATCGTACTGCAATGCGGATAAAATTAGAATCCAATCAAATGCCTTCTCACCGATCGAGACAGTAGATTCAGATAGAACATAAAACTCCCAGGATTACCTCCGCAACGTCAAGTCGAATTTAGGAACAATTTAGTTCTAGGGGCTACCCCAGTAACCAAACCGCCCTATCGTCTAGCACCTGCATTGATGCAAGAACTGTCCGATCAACTTAACGAACCGCTTAGCAAGGGCTTTATAAGACCAAGCTTCTCACCCTGGGGAACTCTGGTCTGGTTCTTCAAAAAGAAAGACTGATCACTTCGTATATGCATCAATTACAGGAAGCTCAACAAGCTAACCATCATGAATCAGTACCCTTTTGCCTATCATAGACGAATTATTTTGATCGACTGGAAAAGGGCGATCTTCCTTTCAAAAGTCGATCCAAGATCCGAGTATCGCCGACTACGAGTGCTAGGGGAGGATGTTCCGAAGACAGCCTTCCGAACTCGTTAAGGGCACTACGAATTCGTAGTGATGCCGTTCGGATTAACAAACGCACCCGCAGTAGTCATAGATTTAATGGATAAGGTGTGCCGTCCTTACTAGGATCAGATCATCATCGTCTTCATCGGTGATGTACTTATCTACTCTCGTAGTAAGGAGGAGCATAGTCAACATCGTCAACAGATCTTGGAAACATTTCGATCAGAGGAGCTCTACGCGAAATTCTCTTAAACGCGAGTTTGGATTCGAAGGGTCAAATTCCTGTGTCGCATGGTTAGCGAAGAGGGAATTCAAGTAGACACTTCCAAATCCAGGGCTCAGTTGCATTTTGATGTAACAAGGTAAGATCATTACCTAAGCCTCCCATCAGCTAGAAACCCTCAAAGCTAGCTATGAAATTCACGATCTAGAGAAAGAGGGTATCATTAGAGAAGATCGTTCAGATGAGTGGACGATTAAAGCCTCTAGTGACCGACAGAAAAGTTACGCAGGGCTTTTCGAGATTCTTGCTAGAATCGGCCCTGTAGCTTACAAACTTAACTTACCCGCGAGCTTAGTAACGTACATCCTACCTTCCACGTCTCGAACTTGAAAAAGTGCCTATCCGACGAGACTCTTATAGTCCCACTCGACGAGATCGAGATCAACAAGAGCCTCAACTTCGTGGAAGAACCTGTAGAAATCATGAACCGAGGAGTCAAGCGAACGAAACAAAGCCGCATCCCAATCGTGAAGGTTCGTTGGAACGCCAAGCGAGGACCTGAATTCACTTGGGAGCGAGAGGATCAGTGGAAACTGAAATATCCTCCCCTTTTACTTAGTTATTTTGTAACTACTTATTTGCTTAAACTCTAATTTCGGGACGAAATTCCTTCTAACGGGGGGATGATGTGACAACCCGAAATTTCCATTCGTACAAACCGTACAGTCAAGCACTGCGAATGTTAGTTAAATTCATTTTGGTACATTTTTAACCGGTTTAAAGGCCGTTTGGGTGTTTTTATTTTTAATTCGTTAAACGAACAAATAAAAGGAAGTACCTTCTAGGACTTTGGAGCAACAACAAAACAATTAACACCTTGGTTAGGTGTTCACGGCCAAACAAAGGAGGTTTGGGCCGTGAACTCCCTCATGGCCGCAAACTCATGCTTAAGGCATGAGTTTACTCTTTATTCTTTCATTTCCCAACTTCTCACTCAAGAACTTCCAAGTTTTCTCTCAAGTATCATAATCCATTTTTTCAAATCTTCCAAAAATGTAAGTGTTTCTTCCCTAGATTTGTTAATATAACACTTTATCTAGTGTTTATACACGATTTCATCCATGAAATCTTGTCTTTTTCATAGATCTTCAAGTGTTCTTCAAAACACCAAGAACACCAAAAACACACACTAGTGTAGTGTTCTTGGGTCCTAAACACTCTTACAAGCTTCCTATAAGTAAGTACACTCCTCCTATCTAGTTGTTTGCCTAGTATACTTGTTAGACCATTGAAAAACATCCAAAACCCTCAAGAACACATGTGTTTACGTTCAAGGGATCTCCTTGAACCGTAAACACCATCAAGTGGTGTTTAAGTGCCCCTAACACCTTCTAGGGCTTGGATATCGGACTGGAACCTTGCATGCATGAGCTAAAAACCCCAAATCACGAAATGGTAGGAGTGACCGTGAGTTTATGGCCGTAAACTCATGGGTTTACGACCGTAAACTCCCAAGGAGTGGTCCAAGGACCGTAAACTCCAAAGATGAGCCATTTTGAACCCTAGTCCCTTCCTAAGCCTTGAATACAAACCTAGAACACTTCCTTGAGGGGTATAAGACCTTAAATCACACAAATGTACCAATTACCATGAGTTTACGGCCGTAAACTCGTGGGGGAAATGGTCCAAGAACCGTAAACTCATATGGTGTTACCATATGAGGAGTAAACTCCAATGTGAGGCCATACTCTCTTTAGATGCAACCCTTTAGTACTCCTAGAACATGAAACAAAGTGTTTCCATGTATTAGGGTGTCTTTACTTGATTAATTAGTTGTTAAATGACTAATTAGATACATTTATGTATCACTACATGTTAAATAGGATCCGAGTGTGTGTTCAAGTCTTCACTTGACACTTAGCATCCTATCCGGCACTCCCATCCAAATCACTCACTACAGGTGAGTTCATACCCCTTAATTAACCTTTTAAATGTTTTTAAATGCTTTTATGGGGGGGGGGGGGAATACAAGTTGAATCATGATAGTTATCATATCAATCACATGTGATTAATAACTATCAAACTATGGATTTACTACACTTTTAGCTGTTTTATCAAGCAAACTACTTCCAAATGATTTCTCGAATGCTTTTACACATTGAACTCTTTATCAAACTTGTTTTCTAAACTACATCTTTCCTTTCAAATACTGTTATGACTATGTTTCAAACAAAGGTTTTCATGTAGTCCAAGCTATGTTCCAAATAAGGGATTTCTTATACTTTAAACTGTTTATATCAAACAAACTCCTTTTAAATTGTTTTACAAATTGACATCAAGTTATCAAGTCTTATTATTAAACTTTTCAAATGTTTTACAAAACTTATTTTAAACTTTTAGATTATCAATTGCATGCCTCTATATGTATAGTTATATAAGTAATGTTTAAAGGACTTAGGACTGCTAACCCGCCTTATTTCCTGTTCCTTGTTTGGTTGTGGACTTAGGGTATCCTGTTATTTGTCCGAAGGTCGTCTAAATATTAGTTATATATTATATATACATATATAGACATAAAAGTTCTACCAGTCAGTTCAGTACCTTTGGGTAGCAAAGGCATACTTTCGTTTATTCATATACATATATTACTAGTAACTATAATGGGTATAGTTAGGAGATAGTATTTACTATTCCTAGTGCAAGGAATCACACAAGAGTCAGTCCATTCATGAGTCTATACGAATATATTACATACTATAGGAAGAGACACTATTACATACTATATATAGGGACACTATTGTATACTATATGAAGATACACTTCACTCATTAGACTTTTCGAGGCGTATTGTCCATTCGATACCACTTGGAGTCTAAACTTCACTCATTAGACTTTTCAAGGCGTATTGTCCATTCGATACCACCTGGAGTCTACACTTCACTCATTAGACTTTTCGAGGCGTATTGTCCATTCGATACCACCTGGAGTCTACACTTCAATCTCTAGACTTTTCGAGGCATATTGTTCATTCGATACCACCTGGGGTCTACACTTCACTCTCTAGACTTTTCGAGGCATATTGTTCATTCGATACCACCTGGGGTCTACACTTCACCTTCTAGACTTTTCGAGGCGTATTGTCCATTCGATACCTGTGACAACCTGAAATTTCTATTTTGTACGACCATTCAACTCAATAGAAGTCAGAACAGTTTCTGCTAACTTTCAAGCTTTTTGGAATAAGTTTGAGTGTTTTAAAGTTAGTACTTCAGGAGATATGAGGGAGGGGATGCCCTAGGGTTTATTGTGCAACAATAATGTCCCAAAACTCCAAGCGTTTGGAGTTTACGGCCTAAACAAAGGTGTTTACGGCCGTAAACCCTAAAAGGGGGTATAAATATGACACTTAGTCATTATTTACCACTTTTTCACATTTTCAAGATCCAAACTCAAATCCTCTCAAGTATCATCAAACTTTTCTTCTTGATCTTCAACTTTGTAAGTGTTTCTATCCCTAAAAAGTTGATATCTTACTTAATCTAGTGATCTTACATGATTCCATCTGTGAAATCATTCCAAAAGTGTAGATCTTCAAGTTTCACCAAGAACACACACTAGTGTTCTTGGACTTTTAGCACCTTTTCAAGCTTCTACCTAGATCCTTGTGTGTGTTCAAGTCTTCACTTGAGACTTAGCATCCTACACATTCCGTTCATCCAAACCACCCACTACAGGTGAGTTCATACCCCCTTAATTAACCTTTTAAATGTTTTTTAAATGCTTTTATGGGGGGGATACAAGTTGATATATTATAGTTATTATATCAATCACATGTGATTAATAACTACCAAACAAGTGGTTTTCTTACTTTACAAACTGTTTTACTTCAAACTGTTTTATAAACTCTTTTTCATATCAAATACTTTTATTAAACGCTTTTAACTTATATTCTGTGTATCTATGTAGATATAGTTATATAAGTAGGATTGGAAGGGCTTAGGACTGATAGCTCACCTTACTTCCTGTTCCTTGTTTGGTTGTGGACTTAGGGTATTCAGGTTATTTGTCCGAAGGTCGTTTGAATCCTAGTTATATATCATGTATATGTGTATAGATATAAAAGGTTACTTCATTCAGTTCAATACCTTTGGGTAGCAAAGGTATACAAACATGTTCATACATTCAAACAACATTACTAGTAAACTATAATAGGTATAGTTTAGGGAGATACTAATACTATTACGAGAACAGTGAAACATACAATGAGTCAGTTCATACATGAGTCAATAGATACTATGATGAGAAAAAAACAATAGATACTATGATGAGAAACAAACAATGGATACTATGATGAGAAACAACAATAGAATACTATGATGAGAAACAAACAATACATGCTAGACAGGGAGAGAACACATGTGACAATCCGAAATTTTTATCTTATACACTTATTCAAATCAATGAAGGTTAGACTCATTTTTGCTATTTTTAAGCACTATTTAGAGTCAAGAAGAGTGTTTAAAACCTAGTATAATCAAGGTAAGAGTCGTGGGATGAGTTTTGAGAGTGTAACAACTTGAAAATGAGCCAAACACTCCAACATATGGAGTATGCAGCCACACACCCATCCCAACCGCACACTCTCCCATATATATATATATATATATATATATATATATATATATATATATATATATATATATATATACACTTGTCATTTTTGAACACTTTTCCACTTCTTCAAAGCTAGAACTCGAAATCCTCTCAAGTATCATCCAAATCTTCATCTTGATCTTCATAAAAGGTAGCAATCCTACCTTTTATTTGTTGATATACGACCCTAGCTAGCCTTTTCCCTTGGTTTGATCCGTGAAAACATCCATTTTTAGCCAAGAACACCAAGAACACCAAGAACGCGCACTAGTTTTGGACCTTAAACACCCTTTCAAGCCTCTATAACGTATATACACTTATCATAACTTGTTATATGGTAAGAACACTTGATGATATGCTAGAAAAACATGATTTTATCATGTTCATAAAGGGTGTGCGGCCGCACACATCATGGTGGTCGCACACACCCTTTTTAGGTCCAAAAATGGCAATGAACTCCATATAAGGCTAAAGCATGAAGTAAGAAACCTTCCTAGATGAGTCCTAAAGCCTTAAAACACGTTTTGGCACATTTCATAGGGAGTGTGCGGCCACACACACACCCTGGCCGCACACACACAAATAGTGTGCATTTTGACCATACACTCCCTTGTATAGCCATATACCCCTTATATACAATCATATATGGTTGTAACACTTCAAAATAAGTGTTTACTAGTCCCTAAGGTGGTTAAAAGTCACTAATTAGTTGTTATAAGCACTAATTATATTCATATATGTATCATTATATGTTAAATAGGATCCGCGTGTGTGCTCAAGTCTTCACTTGCCACTTAGCATCCTATACAATCCGTTCATCCAAACCACTCACTACAGGTGAGTTCATACCCCTTAATTAACCTTTTAAATGTTTTTAAATGCTTTTACGGGGGGGATACAAGTTGAACTATTATAGTTATTATATCAATCACATGTGATTAATAACTACCAAACAAGTGGATTTCTTACTTTTCAAACTGTGTTATCAAATTGTTTTACTTCAAACTGTTTTACAAACTCTTTTACATATCAAATACCTTTATTAAACTCTTTTAACTTATATTCTGTGTAGCTATATGGATATAATTATATAAGTAGGATTGAAAGGACTTAGGATTGATAGCTCACCTTACTTCCTGTTCCTTGTTTGGTTGTGGACTTAGGGTATTCGGGTTATTTGTCCGAAGGTCGTTTGAATCCTAGTTATATATCATGTATATGTGTACAGATATAAAAGGTTACTTCTTTCATTCAGTTCAATGCCTTTGGGTAGCAAAGGTATACAAACATGTTCATATACACAAACAACATTACTAGTAAACTATAATAGGCATAGTTTAGGAAGATACTATTACTAGAACAATGAAACATACAATGAGTCAGTTCATTCATGAGTAATACATAGTGGTGAGAAACAAACATAACACATAGCGATGAGAAACAAACATAATACATAGTGATGAGAAACAAACATAATACATAGTGATGAGAAACAAACATAATACATAGTGATGAGAAACAAACATAATACATAGTTATGAGAAACAAAACATACATGCTAGACTGAGAAAGAACACACAATACAGCTAGCACATACATATACATATACATATACATATACATTACTTACAGTTATGTGAGCCACTTAACGGGGGCATGGCACTACCTGTCACTACCTGGATCGACTATCCTACACCTTGCTGCTCGCTACAGTGCGACTTGCAAGTCTACGGGTGCCAAACGTCATTTCTTACGACGTCTTACATCGTCGTTTTTCTATAGAGTCGGTAGCAGGATACAGGCCGATCACATGGTACTTTAAATAACAATTGGTTTAAAGTAATTAGTATAGCAGTAGTTACTTAATACAACACTACAGTACTATTTCATTTTCCCTTTACATTTACTTTGTGATATTCACACAATAAACAATAATGTAAAAACTATATTTTTGGTTAATGATAGTAAGATTTGGGAAAATACACACTCTTACAAGAGACATACACACAGACACTAGTTGCCTTGGTAGAAGGCTACTTTTAGTAGGAAACATAGGGTTTTCTAGGAGAGTTCAAACAATTACCAACTTTTACAAAACTTATACATTACAAACTTACAAACGCTTTCATACAAACACAGACACTAATATACTTATGATCTCACCAGCTTTAAAACTGATAAACTCTTTCAAAATAACTTGTATTCTCAGGTCGCCAGTAGACAGCTACCGGAGCCAGGTTTTTGAGAAGATGGAGCTCATTCAAGACTCATCTTTTACTTTGATGTATATTTTTGGTGTCTATATAACTTGACAGAACACACTTGTATGAAATTATATTATTAATGCAATGGATGATGTTGTTGCTTGTTTACTACTTTGCATTGTTGTGATACTGAACATGACGTCCTCGTTCAAGTGGTTTTTGAGAAGATGGAGCTCGTTCAAGACTCATCTTTTATTTTGATGTATATTTTTGGTGTCTATATAACTTGACAGAACACGCTTGTATGAAATTATATTATTAATGCAATGGATGATGTTGTTGCTTGTTTACTACTTTGCATTGTTGTGATACTGAACATGACGTCCTCCACCCCCGAACGTTTCCGCCGTTCCGGTTTTGTGGTGTGACAGATTGGTATCAGAGCTTTGTTTATAGTGAATCGAGTGTATCAACCCATAAAAGATATACGAACTATAAACACAGCGGGATTAAAATACTCTGATAAAGAGTTTATACTTTTAAATAATAAAATATTTAACCAAGTATACATACCTGCATTCATACTAAAATCAGTGTCACTAGGACAGAACAAAAGTATTACGATTGTTGGGCAGCACAAGTAGACTTAGAGACATATGGTCAACCCTGGGAAGATGTAGCCTGATCAACTACATTATCCGATGAGTGATTAGCATGTGCCTAAGTGTGGTTGTGAGGTTGCAACAAGTTTAAAAACTTACCAACACTACTACAATGAGAACAGTAGAACAGAACATAAACTTAAAATACTATAGGAGTATTTGGTGTTACTTTAATTACTTATCTGAGAACTAAAGGCCTTTATTAGTATTTCAATAGTTGCTTAGTGGATACGCTAAGGTTATATGTATCCAGGATATTATAGACTTAGAATCTGTGATCTTTGCTTTACTTCCTGTTCCTTGTTTGGTTGTGGGCTTAGAGTTAAGGTCACTTATTCGAAGGTCTATCCTGTCTCGGTTACATATGACTCGTATGCACTACGCAAATGTTGAAGTAACTAATAAAGATCATCTAATAATTATCTAATTAGTTAGCCTATTTAGTTATTTCTTATATCCCTTTTCTCGCGTAGATATAATGGTTGGATTCCATCTTCCCGGAGACCCATACTATCCCAACCACGGCAATACAGGATGGCTGGGAGAAGAGCCAGAAGATGATCACCCAATCCCTTTGGATGATCACGAAGCTGATGGCTTTTCTGATGGTTCTGACTCAGAGCCTGAAGTCAACAACCTACCCCCAGCTGCTCAAGACCCAAACCTGAACCCTCGTCCAGCATTTCAAGGACCCACACCTCTGTAGGCCACAAACTTGAACAGATGGAGTCAGGAACAGGGCCAACCCATGCCTTACAATGGAGACAGAAGCTTCTACAACCTCACCGAGGGAGGTTCAGCTGACAGGGTCCTACCCATAATGGTCTGTAGGATTGCTCGGAACACTGAGCAAGGTCGAGCAGCTATCGACCGAGTCGTAGAGATTGACGCAACTCTGGCATTAACACTGTCCGCATTCGCCAACTAGAGTCTGCTCATGAAAGGACTCAGGTCCGCAATGCAGTTCTACAGAGGGAACTTGCTGAAACCCAAGCTGAAGTCAGAGAACTTCGAGCTCAGCAGGCAAGGTCTGAAAGGCGTATGAGGGACATAGAACGTCTACTGTCGGATTCAAGAACTCACTCTAGTAGTTCTCGTCGCCGATAGAGTCTCATCGACTTCTCTTTTGGATATAACCTAGTTATGTAAAAACTCTAGTCTAATTTCCTATCCGTCTAAATCTTAGACCCGTTAGGTCTTGATTAGGTAGTAGTCTATCAAAATTTTCCATCTTAGTTGATGTAAGACCTACTTCAGGGTCATTTTTTTTCCGAACTCATTACATCTGTAATTCCAGTGTCATTGACAGACATCTAAGTTTATGGAAATCAATATCCAAATGCTATCATCTGTTAGTTCTAGATCTACATTCAATCATGCTATTCATTTATGCTGTTGGACTATGGAGAGTTAGTCCATGAGTCATTCTTATCTATTTCCTATTAAATTCTTATCAATATCTTTGTCTTTGTAAACTTATATTTGAAAGATGCCTCCTTGTAAATCTACAAGACGCGATCCTCCCGTACCAACACCACCTGCTCCTCAATTCGACACGGCAGCCCTAAATGCTGCTGTAGCTGCGGCTGTGGCTACATCCATGGCACAATATCATTCTTCTGGTTCCACTGGAGGAGGTACCCCTGTCCTATCTACTCATGGTGAAATCCCTGTGCGCTCCAGAGAGTACAAGGACTTCACAAACTGCAAGCCATTGTCCTTTAAGGGGACTGGCGGAGTCATTGCCCTCTTACAATGGTTCGAAAAGACAGAGTCGGTCTTTGAGATCTGCTCATGCCTAGAGGGAAACAAAGTCAAATTTGCTGCTTGTACCTTCGAGGCAAAAGCCCTAACATGGTGGAATAGCCATGTCAAGTCACTATCCCTTATAGTGGCAAATGCTATGGGCTGGGAAGCTCTGAGAGAGCTAATGGTTGAGGAGTACTGCCCGAGGGGCGAAATCCAAAAGCTAGAAGAAGAACTGTGGAGCCTAACCATGAAGGGCTCCAACATAGTCTCCTTCACCGCCAGGTTCTATGAACTGGTGGCCCTCTGTCCCAACATGGTTCATACAGAGGGGAAGAAGATTGAAAGATACATATGGGGGCTGGTGCCTCCATTCCGGGAAAATGTTTTGGCTTCAAACCCCACTACATTTGATTGTGCCAAGCGATTGGCACAGCGGCTCATAGACCATGGGGTTCGTACCCCGGCCGCAACAACGACCCTGGCCATCTCAGAACCCGCCAAAACTGTTGATTCCAAGCGGAAGTTTTGGGAAGAGAAGAGAAAGACAAAGGCTACCAAAAAGCAGCAGGTCGTGGCAGTTCATGCTGCGATAGCACCTGCCGCTGCTGCTCCAGTAAAGCAGTACGCAGGAAGTATGCCCAAGTGCAACAAGTGCAACTTCCACCACGTAGGAGCCTGCCGGGAAATGCAGTGTTTGAACTGCAACAGGAAGGGGCACACTGCTCGTTTCTACAAAGCTCTGGCTAGGCCAATCCACCAAGTCCCCGGCACAGGAGTGGGCCAAGCTTGCTACGGTTGTGGCGAGGTAGGTCACTACAAAAGGAACTGCCCGAAGGCAGGGAATGCCGGTGGAGTGGCAAGAGTTCTGGCCATAGGCCACGAGGAAGCAGTTGCCGACCCCACAGTGGTCACTGGTACGTTTCTCCTCGATAACTCCTATGCATGCATTCTGTTTGATAGTGGAGCGGAGAGGAGTTTCGTGAATCAAAAATTTGCTCATTTACTTAAGCAAAAACCACGAACACTTAAAGAACCGTTCACTGTAGAAATGGCTAATGGAAAGACAGAGAGCATTAGTAGTATATTCATAGGGTGTACCCTAACAGTAGATAGCCATTCATTTTTGATCGACCTCATGCCGGTTTCTATTAAAAGTTTCGATGTCATTATCGGCATGGATTGGTTGAGTCTTCATCGTGCCGACATCATGGGTTACGAAAAGGTTGTACGCCTTAATCTGTCGTCTGGCGAAACTCTAGTAGTTTATGGCGACAAACCCGGCACCAACCTTCGTATCATCTCGAGCATTCAAGCTCAGAAACTCTTGCGAAAGGAATGTCGCGCATTCCTTGCTCATGTGGTCGATGTGAGCCAAGAAACGAAAGACATTCAGAACATTCCAGTAGTACGCGACTTTCCCGACATCTTTCCAGAAGAACTCCCAGGATTACCTCCGCAACGTCAAGTCGAGTTCAGAATCGACTTAGTTCCAGGGGCTACCCCCGTAGCCAAATCGCCCTATCGTCTAGCACCTGCAGAGATGCAAATACTGTCCTGTCAACTTAACGAACTGCTCGGCAAGGGCTTTATAAGACGAAGCTTCTCACCCTGGGGAGCTCCAGTCTTGTTCGTCAAGAAGAAAGACGGATCGTTTCCTATGTGCATCGACTATAGGGAGCTCAACAAACTGACCGTCAAAAATCATTATCCTTTGCCTTGTATTGACGATTTATTTGACCAACTTCAAGGGGCGAACTTCTTTTCAAAAATCAACTTAAGATCCGGATATCACCAACTACGAGTGCTAGGGGAGGATGTTCCGAAGACAGCCTTCCGAACTCGTTATGGGCACTACGAATTCGTAGTGATGTCGTTCGGATTAACAAACGCGCCCGCTGTATTCATGGACTTAATGAATAAGGTCTGTCGTCCTTACTTGGATCAGTTCGTCATCGTCTTCATCGATGACATACTTATCTACTCTCGTAGTGAGGAGGAGCATAGTCAACATCTGCGACAGGTCTTAGAAACATTACGCTCGGAGAAGCTCTATGCGAAGTTCTCGAAATGCGAATTTTGGATCCGACGAGTCGAATTCTAAGGGCACGTGGTTAGCAAAGAGGGAATACACGTGGACCCTTCCAAAATTAAAGCCATTGAGAGCTGGTCAGCATCGAAGATGCCTACAGAAATTCGTCAATTTCTAGGCCTCGTTGGCTACTATCGCAGGTTCATTCAGAACTTCTCCCGCATTGCGAAACATCTTACAACACTGAACCAGAAAGGCGTGGCCTTTGACTGGCAAGAGAAGTAGGAGAGAGCGTTCCAAACGCTCAAAAGAGCCTTGTGCACCGCACCATACTATCCCTCCCCGAAGGGATAGAAGACTTCGTTGTCTATTGCGATGCGTCGAATCAAGGACTCGGATGTGTTCTGATGCAGCGAGGTAAGGTCATCGCCTATGCCTCGAGACAGTTGAAGACACATGAGGTCAACTACACCACACACGATCTTGAACTAGGAGCATTTGTGTTTGCTCTGAAGATCTGGAGACACTACCTGTACGGTACAAAAAGCACTATCTTTACAGACCACAAAAGCCTACAACATATATTCGACCAGAAGGAGCTCAACATGAGACGACGACGGTGGGTCGAGCTACTCAGTGATTACGAATGCGAAATTCGTTATCATCCGGGTAAAGCCAACGTAGTAGCTGACGCCCTTAGTCGGAAAGAATATTCTGGATGTAGAGTCAAATCATTGACTACAACTATCCATTCGCACTTGTCCACACAAATTAAGGAGGCCCAACTCGACGCTTTGAAACCTGAAAATGTGGCAGGTGAATCCTTGAGGGGGATGGATAAGAACTTGGAGGTTAAGGGTGGCGGAGCTTATTATTTCATGGATCGGATCTGGACCCCGAAACTTGGTGGTTTCAGAGGCTTGGTCATGAACGAGGCACACAACACTCATTATTCCGTCCACCCAGGTTCAGATAAGATGTATCTGGATCTTAAAAAGCGATACTGGTGGCCTAACATGAAAATAGAGATTGCTACCTTCGTGAGTAAATGCCTTACTTGCGCCAAGGTTAAGGTCGAATACCAGAAACCCTCCGGTCTACTACAACAGCCAGAGATACCGGAATGGAAGTGGGAGCGGATCACTATGGATTTCATAACCAAGTTGCCCAAGACAATGGGTGGACTTGATACCATATGGGTCATCGTCGACAGATTGACCAAGTCCGCACACTTCCTACCTATCAAGGAAACAGACAAGATGGAGAAACTTACAACAACCTACATAGGGGAGATTGTACGACTGCACGGTGTTCCCATATCCATTATCTCGGACAGAGATAGTAGATTCACTTCGAGGTTCTGGCAGTCGCTGCAAAGTTCCCTAGGAACTAGGCTGGACATGAGTACAGCCTACCATCCACAGACCGACAGACAAAGTGAGAAGACTATCCAAACATTAGAAGATATGTTGTGAGCCTGTGTGATCGACTTTGGGAAAGCATGGGATACTCATTTACCCCTTGTAGAATTTTCCTACAACAACAGTTATCACGCGAGCATAAAGGCTGCTCCATTCGAGGCCCTCTATGGCCGAAAGTGCAGATCCCCTCTGTGTTGGGCTGAGGTGGGCGATACCCAGTTGGCTAAAGGACGAGTTCCTGAAAGCACTCTCACGGGTCCGGAGATCATTCGGGAAACGACAGAGAAGATCGTTCAGATTCGTGAACAATTGAAAGCCTCTAGAGACCGACAGAAAAGCTACGCAGATAAACGAAGGAAACCATTGGAATTCCAGGTGGGCGACTGTGTTCTATTGAAGGTCTCGCCCTGGAAAGGCTTGATACGCTTTGGAAAGCATGGAAAGCTAAATTCAAGATACATAGGGCCTTTCGAGATTCTTGCCAGAATCGGCCCTGTAGCTTACAAACTTAAATTACCGCACGAACTCAGTAACGTACATTCTACTTTCCACGTCTCGAACTTGAAAAAGTGTATGTCCGACGAGACTCTTGTAATCCCACTCGACGAGATCGAGATCAACGAGATCCTCAACTTCGTGGAAGAACCGGTAGAGATCATGGACCGGGAGGTCAAGCAAACGAAACAAAGCCGTATCCCGATAGTGAAGGTTCGCTAGAACGCCAAGCGAGGACCTGAATTCACTTGGGAGCGAGAGGATCAGATGAAACTGAAACATCCTCGTCTCTTTACTTAGTTATTTGTAACTACTTATTTGCTTAAACTCTAATTTCGGGACGAAATTCTCTCTAACGGGGGGATGATGTGACAATCCGAAATTTTTATCTTATACACTTATTCAAATCAATGAAGGTTAGACTCGTTTTTTCTATTTTCAAGCACTATTTAGAGTCAAGAAGAGTGTTTAAAACCTAGTATAATCAAGGTAAGAGTCGTGGGATGAGTTTTGAGAGTGTAACAACTTGAAAATGAGCCAAACACTCCAACATATGGAGTGTGCGGCCACACACTTGTGTGTACGGCCACACACAAGAGTGTGCGGCCACACACCCATCCAACCGCACACTCTCCCACATATATACTACACTTGTCATTTTTGAACACTTTTCCACTTCTTCAAAGCTAGAACTCGAAATCCTCTCAAGTATCATCCAAATCTTCCTCTTGATCTTCATAAAAGGTAGTAATCCTTCCTTTTATTTGTTTATATACGACCCTAGCTAGCCTTTTCCCTTGGTTTGATTCGTGAAAACATCCATTTTTAGCCAAGAACACCAAGAACACGCACTAGTTTTGTACCTGAAACACCCTTTCAAGCCTCTATAACGTGTATACACTTATCATAACTTGTTATATGGTAAGAACACTTGATGATATGCTAGAAAAACATGATTTTATCATGTTCATAAAGGGTGTGCGTCCGCACACATCATGGTGGCCGCACACACCCTTTTTAGGTCCAAAAATGGCAATGAACTCCATATAAGGCTAAAGCATGAAGTAAGAAACCTTCCTAGATGAGTCCTAAAGCCTTAAAACACGTTTTGGCACATTTCATAGGGAGTGTGCGGCCGCACACACACCCTGGCTGCACACACACAAATAGTGTGCATTTTCACCATACACTCCCTTGTATAGCCATATACCCCTTATATACAATCATATATGGTTGTAACGCTTCAAAATAAGTGTTTACTAGTCCCTAAGGTGGTTAAAAGTCACTAATTAGTTGTTATAAGCACTAATTATATTCATATATGTATCATTATATGTTAAATAGGATCCGCGTGTGTGCTCAAGTCTTCACTTGCCACTTAGCATCCTATACAATCCGTTCATCCAAACCACTCACTACAGGTGAGTTCATACCCCTTAATTAACCTTTTAAATGTTTTTAAATGCTTTTATGGGGGGGATACAAGTTGAACTATTATAGTTATTATATCAATCCCATGTTATTAATAACTACCAAACAAGTGGATTTCTTACTTTTCAAACTGTGTTATCAAACTGTTTTACTTCAAACTGTTTTACAAACTCTTTTACATATCAAATACCTTTATTAAACTCTTTTAACTTATATTATGTGTATCTATATGGATATAATTATATAAGTAGGATTGAAAGGACTTAGGACTGATAGCTCACCTTACTTCCTGTTCCTTGTTTGGTTGTGGACTTAGGGTATTCGGGTTATTTGTCCGAAGGTCGTTTGAATCCTAGTTATATATCATGTATATGTGTATAGATATAAAAGGTTACTTCTTTCATTCAGTTCAATGCCTTTGGGTAGCAAAGGTATACAAACATGTTCATATACACAAACAACATTACTAGTAAACTATAATAGGTATAGTTTAGGAAGATACTATTACTAGAACAATGAAACATACAATGAGTCAGTTCATTCATGAGTAATACATAGTGATGAGAAACAAACATAACACATAGCGATGAGAAACAAACATAATACATAGTGATGAGAAACAAACATAACACATAGTGATGAGAAACAAACATAATACATAGTGATGAGAAACAAACATAATACATAGTGATGAGCAACAAATATAATACACAGTTATGAGAAAAAAACATACATGCTAGACAGAGAAAGAACACACAATATAGCTAGCACATACATATACATTACTTACAGTAATGTGAGCCACTTAACGGGGGCATGGAACTACCTGTCATGACCCGTTTTGTATCCATAATCTCCTTAAGTGGAGAGCGTATGAGTTTGTGTATAGATCTATACTGGATTGACTATCCTACACCTTGCTGCTCGCTACAGTGGGACTTGCAAGTCTACGGGTGCCAAACGTCATTTCTTACGACGTCTTACATCGTCGTTTTTCTATAGAGTCGGTACCAGGATACAGGCAATTGGTTTAAAGTAATTAGTACAGCAGTAGTTACTTAATACAGTACTACAGTACTATTTCATTTTCCCTTTACATTTACTTTCTGATATTCATACAATAAACAATAATGTAAAAACTATATTTTTGGTTAATAATAGTCAGATTTGGGAAAATACAGACTCTTACAAGAGACACACACAGAGACACTAGATGCCTTGGTAGAAGGCTACTTTTAGTAGGAAACATAGGGTTTTCTAGGAGAGTTCAAACAATTACAAACTTTTACAAAACTTATACATTACAGACTTACAAACTCTTTCATACAAACACAGACACTAATATACTTATCATCTCACCAGCTTTAAAGCTGATAAACTCTTTCAAAATAACTTGTATTCTCAGGTCGCCAGTAGACAGGTACCGGAGCCATGTTTTTGAGAAGATGGAGCTCGTTCAAGACTCATCTTTTATTTTGATGTATATTTTTGGTGTCTATATAACTTGACAGAACACACTTGTATGAAATTATATTATTAATGCAATGGATGATGTTGTTGCTTCTTTACTACTTTGCATTGTTGTGATACTGAACATAACGTCCTCCACCCCCAAACGTTTCCGCCGTTCCGGTTTTGGGGTGTGACAACACACAATACAGCTAGCACATACATATACTAAAACATTACTACATTTATGTGAGCCACGTAACGGGGCATGGCACTACCTGTCATGACCGTTTTGTATCCAGAATCTCCTTAATTGGGGAGCGTATGAGTTTGTGTATAGATCTATACTGGATTGACTATCCTACACCTTGCTGCTCGCTACAGTGGGACTTGCAAGTCTACAGGTGTCAAACGTCATTTCTTACGACGTCTTACATCGTCGTTTTTCTATAGAGTCCGTAGCAGGATACATGCCGATCACATGGTACTTTAAATAACAATTGGTTTAAAGTAGTTAGTACAGCAGTAGTTACTTAATACAACACTATAGTACTATATCATTTTCCCATTACATTTACTTTGTGATATTCACACAATAAACAATAATGTAAAAACTATATTTTTGGTTAATGATAGTCAGATTTGGGAAAATACACACTCTTACAAGAGACACACACAGATACTAGATGCCTTGGTAGAAGGCTACTTTTAGTAGGAAACATAGGGTTTTCTAGGAGAGTTCAAACAATTACAAACTTTTACAAACTATTACAATTACAGACTTACAAACACTTTCATACAAATATAGACATTAATATATTTATGATCTCACCAGCTTTAAAGCTGATAAACTCTTTCAAAATAACTTGTATTCTCAGGTCACCAGTAGACAGGTACTAGTGCCGGGTTTTGAGAAGATGGAGCTCGTTCAAGACTCATCTTTTATTTTGATGTATATTTTTGGTGTCTATATAACTTGACAGAACACACTTGAATGAAATTATATTATTAATGCAATGGATGATGTTGTTGCTTGTTTACTACTTGCATTGGTGTGATACTGTACATGACGTCCTCCACCCCCGAACGTTTCCGCCGTTCCGGTTTTGGGGTGTGACAGATTGGTATCAGAGCATTGTTTATAGTGAATCGAGTGTATCAACCCATAAAAGATATACGAACTATAAACGCAGTGGGATTAAAATACTCTGATAAAGAGTTTATACTTTTAAATAATAAAATATTTAACCAAGTATACATACCTGCATTCATACTAAAATCAGTGTCACTAGGACAGAACAAAAGTATTACGATTGTTGGGCAGCACAAGTAGACTTAGAGACATATGGTCAACTCTGGCAAGATGTAGCCTGATCAACTACATTATCCGAGGAGTGATTAGCATGTGCCTAAGTGTGGTTGTGAGGTTGCAACAAGTCTAAAAACTTACCAACACTACTACAACGAGAAGAGTAGAACAGAACATCAACTTAAAAATACTATAGGTGTATTTTGTGTTACTATTAATTACTTATCTG
This sequence comes from Lactuca virosa, assembly GCF_052849685.1. Taxonomy (NCBI): domain Eukaryota; kingdom Viridiplantae; phylum Streptophyta; class Magnoliopsida; order Asterales; family Asteraceae; genus Lactuca; species Lactuca virosa. The sequence continues at coordinate 150,477,993 of NC_136428.1, read as the reverse complement.
AGAATTAAAGGTCTTTATTTGTATGTCAATAGTTGCTAAGTGGATACGCTAAGGTCATATGTATCTAGGATATCATAGACTTAGAATCTGTGACCTTTGCTTTACTTCCTGTTCCTTGTTTGGTTGTGGGCTTAGAGTTAGGGTCACTTATTCGAAGGTCTATCCTGTCTCGGTCACATATGACTGGTATGCACTACACAAATGTTGAAGTAACTGATAAAGATCATCTTATAATTATCTAATTAGTTCGTCTATTTAGTTATTTCTAATATCCCTTTTCTCGCTTAGATTTTATGGCTGGATTCCATATCCCTGGAGACCCGTACTACCCCAACAACGGCAATGCAGGATGGTTGGGAGAAGAGCCAGAAGATGATCACCCCATCCCATTGGATGATCACGAAGCTGAAGGATTTTCTGAGGATTCTGACTCAGAGCCAAAAGTCAACAACCTACCCCCAGCTGCTCAAGACCCAAACCTGAATCCTCGTCCAGAATTTCAAGGACCCGCACCCCTGTGGGCCACAAACTTTAATAGATGGAGTCAGGAACAGGGTCAACCCATTACCTACAATGGAGACAGAAGCTTCTACAACCTCACCGAGTGAGGTTCAGCTGACAGGGTCCTACCCATCATGGTTCGTAGGATTTCTCGGAACACGGAACAAGGTCGAGCGACTATCGACCGAGTCATAGAGATTGACGCCAACTCTGGCGTTAACACAGTCCGCTTTCGCCAACTGGAGTCTGCTCATGAAAGGACTCAGGTCCACAATGCAGTTCTGCAAAGAGAACTTGCTGAAACCCAAGCTGAAGTCAGGGAACTTCGAGCTCAGCAAGCAAGGTCTGATAGGCATATGAGGGACATAGAACGTCTATTATCGGATTCAAGAACTCACTCAAGTAGTTCTCGTCGCCGATAGAGTCTCATCGACTTCTCTTTTGGATATAACCTATTTTATGTAGAAACTCTAGTCTAATTTCCTATCTTTGTAAATCTTAGACCCGTTAGGTCTTGATTAGGTTGTAGTCTGTCAAAATTTTCCCATCTTGGTTGATGTAAGACCTACTTCTAGGACATTTTTCCCGAACTCATTACATCTGTAATTCCAGTATTATTGACAGATATCTAATCTCATGGAAATTATTATCCAAATGCTATCATCTATTAGTTCTAGATCTACGTTAAATCGTGCTGTTGGGCTATGGAGAGTTAGTCCATGAGTCATTCTCATCAATTTTCCTATTAAATTCTTATTAATGTCATCATCTTTCTAAACTTGTAGCTAAAATATGCCTCCATGTAAATCAACAAGACGCGATCCTCCCGCACCGACACCACCTGCTCCTCAAATCGATACGACGGCTCTAAATGTTGTTGTAGTTGCGGCTGTGGCTACAGCCATGGCTCAATATCATTCTTCGGGTTCCACGGGAGGAGGAACTCCTGTTCAATCCACTCATGGTGAAGCTCCTGTGCGCTTAAGAGAGTGCTCCTATAAGGACTTCATTAACTGCAAGCCCAAGTCCTTTAGAGGGACTGGCTGAGTCATTGCCCTCTCGCAATGGTTCGAGAAGACCGAATCGGTTTTCGAAATCTACTCCTGTCCAGAAGGGAGCAAGGTCAAGTTCGCCGCTTTTACCTTTGAAGACAAGGCCCTGACATGGTGGCATAGCCATGTCAAGTAACTATCCCTAATAGTGGCTAATGTTATGGGCTGGGAAACTTTGAAAGACCTCAAGATTGAGGAGTACTGCCCGAGAGGCGAAATCCAAAAACTGGAGGAAGAACTGTGGAGCCTGACCATGAAGGGCTCCAACATAGTCTCTTACACCGCCAGGTTCTGTGAACTGGTGGCCCTCTATCCCAACATGGTTCATACGGAGGGGAAGAAGATTGAGAGATACATATGGGGGCTGATGCCACCATTCCAGGGAAATGTTTTGGCTTCAAACCCCACTAAATTTGATAGTGTGAAGCGATTGGCACAGCGACTTATAGACCATGGGGTTCGTACCCCCGCCACAACAACAACCCTGGCCATCTTAGAACCGCTGATTCCAAGCGGAAGTTCTGGGATGACAAGAAAAAGAAGAAGGCTGCTAAAAAGCAGCAGATCGTGGCAGTACATGCTGCGATAGCACCTGCCACTGTTGCTGCTCCGGTAAAGCAGTACGCTGGAAGTTTGCCCAAGTGCAACAAGTGCAACTTCCACCACGCAGGAGCCTGCCGGGAAATGGAGTGTTTGAGCTGCAACAGGAAGGGGCACACTGCTCGTTTCTGCAAAGCTCCGGCAAGGCCAATCACCCAAGTCCCCGGTGCTGGTATGGGCCAAGCTTGCTACAGTTGTGGCGAAGTGGGCCACTACAAGAGGAACTGCCCGAAGGCAGGGAATGCCGGTAGAGTGGGAAGAGTTCTGGCTATAGGCCATGAGGAAGCGGTTGCCGACCCCACAGTGGTCACGGGTACGTTTCTCCTCGATAACTCTTATGCATACATATTGTTTGATAGTCGAGCGGAGAGGAGTTTCGTGAACCAAAAATTTGCTCATTTACTTAAGCAAAAATCACGAGCACTTAAAGAACCGTTCACTGTAGAAATGGCTAATGGAAAGACGGAGAGCACTAGCAGTATATTCATAGGGTGTACCCTAACACTAGATAGCCATTCATTTTCGATCGACCTCATGCCGGTCTCTATTAAAAGTTTCAACGTCATTATCGGCATGGATTGGTTGAGTCTTCATCGTGCCGACATCATGTGTTACGAAAAGGCTGTACGCCTTAATCTGTCGACTGGCGAAACTCTAGTAGTTTATGGCGACAAACCCGGCACAAACCTTCGTATCATCTCGAGCATTCAAGCTCAGAAATTCTTGCGAAAGGAATGTCGCGCATTCCTTGCTCATGTGGTCGATGTGAGCCAAGAAACGAAAGATATTCAGAACATTCCAGTAGTACGCGACTTTCCCGACATCTTTCCAGAAGAACTCCCAGGATTACCTCCGCAACGTCAAGTCGAGTTCAGAATCGACTTAGTCCCAGGGGCTACCCCCGTAGCCAAATCGCCCTATCGTCTAGCACCTGCAGAGATGCAAGAACTGTCCTGTCAACTTAACGAACTGCTCAGCAAGGGCTTTATAAGACCAAGCTTCTCACCCTGGGGAGCTCTAGTCTTGTTCGTCAAGAAGAAAGACGGATCGTTTCGTATGTGCATCGACTACAGGTAGCTCAACAAACTGACCGTCAAAAATCGTTATCCTTTGCCTCGTATCGATGATTTATTTGACCAACTTCAGGGGGCGAACTTCTTTTCAAAAATCGACTTAAAATCCGGATATCACCAACTACGAGTGCTAGGGGAGGATGTTCCGAAGACAGCCTTCCGAACTCGTTATGGGCACTACGAATTCGTGGTGATGCCGTTCGGTTTAACAAACGCACCCGCTGTATTCATGGACTTAATGAATAGGGTGTGTCGTCCTTACTTGGATCAGTTCGTCATCGTCTTCATCGATGACATACTTATCTACTCTCATAGTAAGGAGGAACATAGTCAACATCTGCGACAGGTCTTAGAAACACTACGTTCGGAGAAGCTCTATGCGAAGTTCTCGAAATGCGAATTTTGGATCCGAAGAGTCGAATTCTTAGGGCACGTGGTTAGCGCAGAGGGAATACACGTGGACCCTTCCAAAACTAAAGCCATTGAGAGCTGGTCAGCACCGAAGACGCCTACAGAAATTCGTCAATTTCTAGACCTCGCTAGCTACTATCGCAGGTTCATTCAGAACTTCTCCCGCATTGCGAAACCTCTTACAACACTGACCCAGAAGGGCGTGGCCTTTGACTGGGAAGAGAAGCAGGAGAGAGCGTTCCAAACGCTGAAACGAGCCTTGTGCACCGCACCAATACTATCCCTCCCAGAAGGGATAGAAGACCTTGTTGTCTATTGTGATGCGTCAAATCAAGGACTCGGATGTGTTCTGATGCAGCGAGGTAAGGTCATCGCCTATGCCTCGAGGCAGCGGAAGACACACGAGGTCAACTACACCACACATGATCTTGAGCTAGGAGCAGTTATGTTTGCCCTGAGGATCTGGAGACACTACCTGTATGGAACAAAAAGCACTATCTTTACAGACCACAAAAGCCTACAACACATATTCGACCAGAAGGAGCTCAACGTGAGACAACGACGGTGGGTCGAGCTACTCAGTGATTACGAATGTGAAATTCGTTATCATCTGGGTAAAGCCAACGTGGTAGCTGACGCCCTTAGTCGGAAAGAATATTCTGGTCGTAGAGTCAAATCATTGACTACAACTATCCATTCACACTTGTCCACACAAATTAAGGAGGCTCAGCTCGACGCTTTGAAACCTGAAAATGTGGCGGGTGAATCCCTGAGGGGGATTAATAAGAACTTGGAGGTTAAGGGTGGAGGAGCTTATTATCTCATGGATCGGATCTGAACCCCGAAACTTGGTGGTTTCAGAGACTTGGTCATGAACGAGGCGCAAAACACTCGTTATTCCGTTCACCCGGGTTCAGATAAGATGTATCTGGATCTCAAAAAGTTATACTGGTGGCCTAACATGAAAGCAGAGATTGCTACCTTCGTAAGTAAATGCCTTACTTGCGTAAAGGTCAAGGTCGAATACCAGAAACCCTCTGGTCTACTACAACAGCCAGAGATACCGGAATGGAAGTGGGAGCGGATCACTATGGGCTTCATAACCAAGTTGCCCAAGACAACGGGTGGACTTGATACCATATGGGTCATCGTCGACAGATTGACCAAGTCCGCACACTTCCTGCCTATCAAAGAAACAGACAAGATAGAGAAGCTTACAAGAACTTACATACGGGAGATTGTACGACTGCATGGTGTTCCCATATCCATTATCTCGGACAGAGATAGTACATTCACTTCGAGGTTCTGGCAGTCGCTACAAAGTTCCCTAGGAACTAGGCTGGACATGAGTACAGCCTACCATCCACAGACAGACGGGCTAAAGGACTCTCACAGGTCCGGAGATCATTCGGGAAACGACAGAGAAGATCGTTCAAATTCGTGAACGATTGAAAACCTCTAGAGACCGACAGAAAAGCTACGCTGATAAACGAAGGAAACCGTTGGACTTCCAGGTGGGCGACCGTGTTCTATTGAAGGTCTCACCCTGGAAGGGCTTGATACGCTTCGGAAAGTATGGAAAGATAAATCCAAGGTACATAGGGCCTTTCGAGATTCTCGCAAGAATCGGCCCTGTAACTTACAAACTTAGCTTACTGCGCGAACTCAGTAATGTACATTCTACTTTCCACATCTCGAACTTGAAAAAGTGTCTGCCCAACGAGACTCTTGTAATCCCACTCGAAGAGATCGAGATCAACGAGAGCCTCAACTTCATGGAAGAACCGGTAGAGATCATGGACCGGGAGGTCAAGCAAACGAAACAAAGCCGTATCCCGATAGTGAAGGTTCGCTGGAACGCCAAGCGAGGACCTGAATTCACTTGGGAGCGAGAGGATCAGATGAAACTAAAATATCCTCGTGTTTTTACTTATTTATTTGTAACTACTTATTTGCTTAAACTCTAATTTCGAGACGAAATTCCTTCTAACGGGGGGATGATGTGACAACCCAAAATTTCTATTCTATACAACCATTCAACTCAATAGAAGTCAGAACAGTTTCTGCTAACTTTCAAGCTTTTTGGAATAAGTTTGAGTGTTTTAAAGTTAGTACTTCGGGAGATATCAGGAGAGGGGATGCCCTAGGGTTTATTGTGCAACAATAATGTCCCAAAACTCCAAGAGTTTGGAGTTTACGACCTAAACAAAGGTGTTTACGGCCGTAAACCCTAAAAGGGGGTATAAATATGACACATAGTCATTATTTACCACTTTTTCACATTTTCAAGATCCAAACTCAAATCCTCTCAAGTATCATCCAACTTTTCTTCTTCATCTTCAACTTTGTAAGTGTTTCTATCCCTAAAAAGTTGATATCTTACTTAATCTAGTGATATTACATGATTCCATCCGTGAAATCATTCCAAAAGTGTAGATCTTCAAGTTTCACCAAGAACACCAAGAACACACACTAGTGTTCTTGGACTTTTAGCACCTTTTCAAGCTTCTACCTAGATCCTTGTGTGTGTTCAAGTCTTCACTTGACACTTAGCATGCTACACATTCGGTTCATCCAAACCACCCACTACAGGTGAGTTCATACCCCCTTAATTAACCTTTTAAATGTTTTTTAAATGCTTTTATGGGGGGGGGGATACAAGTTGATCTATTATAGTTATTATATCAATCACATGTGATTAATAACTACCAAACAAGTGGTTTTCTTACTTTACAACCTGTTTTACCAAACTGTTTTACTTCAAACTATTTTATAAACTCTTTTTCATATCAAATACTTTTATTAAACGCTTTTAACTTATATTCTGTGTATCTATGTAGATATAGTTATATAAGTAGGATTGGAAGGACTTAGGACTGATAGCTCACCTTACTTCCTGTTCCTTGTTTGGTTGTGGACTTAGGGTATTCAGGTTATTTGTCCGAAGGTCGTTTGAATCCTAGTTATATATCATGTATATGTGTATAGATATAAAAGGTTACTTCATTCAGTTCAATACCTTTGGGTAGCAAAGGTACACAAACATGTTCATACATTCAAACAACATTACTAGTAAACTATAATAGGTATAGTTTAGGGAGATACTAATACTATTACTAGAACAGTGAAACATACAATGAGTCAGTTCATACATGAGTCAATAGATACTATGATGAGAAACAAACAATAGATACTATGATGAGAAACAAACAATAGATACTATGATGAGAAACAAACAATATAATACTATGATGAGAAACAAACAATACATGCTAGACAGGGAGAGAACACACAATATAGCTACCACATACATATACTAAAACATTACTACATTTATGTGAGCCACGTAACGGGGCATGGCACTACCTGTCATGACCGTTTTGTATCCAGAATCTCCTTAATTGGGGAGCGTATGAGTTTGTGTATAGATCTATACTGGATTGACTATCCTACACCTTGCTGCTCGCTACAGTGGGACTAGCAAGTCTACGGGTGTCAAACGTCATTTCTTACGACGTCTTACATCGTCGTTTTTCTATAGAGTCGGTAGCAAGATACAGGCCGATCACATGGTACTTTAAATAACAATTGGTTTAAAGTAGTTAGTACAGCAGTAGTTACTTAATACAACACTACAGTACTATATCATTTTCCCATTACATTTACTTTGTGATATTCACACAATAAACGATAATGTAAAACTATATTTTTGGTTAATGATAGTCAGATGTGGGAAAATACACACTCTTACAAGAGACACACACAGATACTAGATGCCTTGGTAGAAGGCTACTTTTAGTAGGAAACATAGGGTTTTCTAGGAGAGTTCAAACAATTACAAACTTTTACAAACTATTACAATTACAGATTTACAAACACTTTCATACAAATACAGACATTAATATACTTATGATCTCACCAGCTTTAAAGTTGATAAACTCTTTCAAAATAACTTGTATTCTCAGGTCACCAGTAGACAGGTACCAGTGCCAGGTTTTGAGAAGATGGAGCTCGTTCAAGACTCATCTTTTATTTTGATGTATATTTTTGGTGTCTATATAACTTGACAGAACACACTTGTAAGAAATTATATTATTAATGCAATGGATGATGTTGTTGCTTGTTTACTACTTGCATTGTTGTGATACTGTACATGACATCCTCCACCCCCGAACGTTTCCGCCGTTCCGGTTTTGGGGTGTGACAATACCACCTGGGGTCTACACTTCACTCTCTAGACTTTTCGAGGAGTATTGTCCATTCGATACCACCTGGAGTCTACACTTCATTCTCTAGACTTTTCGAGGCGTATTGTCCATTCGATACCACCTGGAGTCTACACTTCACTCTCTAGACTTTTCGAGGCGTATTGTCCATTCGATACCACCTGGAGTCTACACTTCACTCTCTAGACTTTTCGAGGCGTATTGTTCATTCGATACCACCTGGAGTCTATGTTTTATTCAATTTATAGCCAGTAGTGTTACTGCTGAGCTAAAATATTATTTTTCCTATTACAGTTACTTTGTGATTTTATCACATACATATTTATGTAAAACTATATTTAGATAATAATAGTTATACAGGGGAAAAACCTTCATTTTTGTAGAGGTGCAAACCTTAAAAACAGTCGGGCCTTGATAGAAGACTGCTCTTTATACTAGTAAGAAACATAGGATTTTCTAGATTTTTCATTCTTATGCAAAGTTTTCATAAAACAATTACAAGTCCTTTTCTTTACAGTTTTACAAAGCAATGACACTAAAATACTTATGTTCTCACCAGCTTTAAGGCTGATACTCGCTTTCAAAATAACTTGTATTCTCAGGTCACCAGTAGACAGGTACGATGACCAGGTTTTGAGAAGACGGAGCGGTCAAGACTCGTCTTTTATTTTTATTTCTTATTATCATGTCGTATACTATGAAAGAACACACATGTATTAAAATTCTACTATTAATGCAATGGATGATGTTGTTGTTTGTTTACTACTTTACACTGTTGTGATACTTTACATGACGTCCTCCGCCCCAGAACGTTTCCGCCGTTCTTGGTTTTGAGGTGCGACACATTCCAACCCGATGATTGAGGGCCTTGGGTATTCCAACGCGATGGTTGATTGGACCCATAATGTATTGGCATTCCAACCCAATGGTTGAGGGCCTGGGGTATTCCAAACCGATGGTTGATTGGACCCATAATGTGTTGGCATTCCAACCCGATAGCTGACTGGACCCATAGTATGTAGTTTGTTATTATATATGTATTGTTGTGTATGAGTATTTTGGAGGTAACTCACTAAGCCTTCGAGCTTACATTTATGGATTATTGTTTGAGGTACTTCGGATGACCGCGGGAAGGCGAAGGCATGACCGTACACTTCCTCGATTTATGATTGTGATTTCTGGGAAAACTTCGATCTTGGTTTACTATGAAACAATTTATGAACAGTAATGGTTTTGGATGTTTTTGCAAAAAATTATTTAACATGGGTTGATTTTGAAAAGTTTAAATTTTTGTGAAGTTTTATGGATGTTACAAATATGGTGTATGACCTCTAACATGACAAACACGTGTATCCACTCATCAATTGATTCAATATCAGCTCTAGAAGCAGAACCTCAGGTAGTCATCACCCTACGGAAGGGAAACAATGCACAATATTAGAACATAGCCAAAAAATAACTCATGTTATAAGGTCCTTAGAGTCTCTATGACTCTCCTTGATTCGAGTACAGATCATGTGCTTCCAATATTGCGGGTCAAATACTACCTTCCACACTTATTCATACCTTCCTCAAGAATCATCTCAAATCCTCTAAGTCACTCCACTATGGAAACTCTTATGATCCATATACGAAACATCATACATATCTTAGTACAACATTTTCTAGGCTCTCCTATGATTTCTCCTCTAACTTGCTTCCGCATTACTATGAATCTCTACCATCGCCTTTGTTTGCCTCATTCATGCACTTTATACACAATATAGGATCAAATAGATTGTCGAAAAAATGATTCTACCATATGCCCACAACCAAACAAGGAATAAGAAATCAGGCTAAATCAATCACTATAAGGCTATATAATCCTAATTGTATACCATCCTATAACATATTCTTAGAAATTAACATTGTCAATATATAATCCAAGTAGCACATAACAAACAATTCCCTAGTTTATATGTCATCACACATATCACGCAGTTCTATCATGCAATTCCTGAAGGGATATTTTTCCCTATTCTAGAATACAAATCACATAATAGCGTACTAAAATATAACATTCATGTATGAGTATTTTGTAAATCACTTACTTAACCTCAGTTGATTGAACACATCACACCTCTTTTTTTCTAATAATCTTTTGAGAAAAAATTGTTTTCTTACCAAAATATTTGTCAATTTCCTCAGTTGGAGCTCAGACACACCCGGAAGTGTGCTTAAATCCCTCAAACTAAGGTTTTGATACAACTTGTAACGTCCCAAAATAATAGGAAAAAAAATCATTTTTAAAACACCAAAAATGATACAACCATTTGTTTCCAAAACCAATCAACGTATAGAGTACTCTAAAGCATCAGAGTGAATCAAATCAATAATGCAGAATGACCTTTAAGGGATGTTTTGTGATCATTACATACCCTTCCCTTTGGAACCAAAAGTACCTGCAACATTTAAACCAATAAACTTCAACCTCAAAACCTAGCGAGTTCCCCAAAATACCATATTCCTTACATAACATTACGACTCCATTTCAACCGCAAGTAAATGCTATGGAACAAATCATAATCTTACCATCACTTTCTGCAATAGGAGAGTTCATAGTCTTGACTTGTACAAGTTCCAGGGGATGAATCTTGTGTTGGATAAGGTGTCTAAGTCCGTAACTATATTTGGTATCAACTTGACCCGACCCGGCATGGTCCATTTTGGTTGCACTTCACCTAACAACTTGTATGGATACACTTTTGAGAATAAGATGTTTATGATATATTAATATATTATTAGTTATAATATATTAATATGATATCATAATTATTTAATTAGTATTGATCAAGAATTAATTTAGAAATAATTTAGTGATCAAAATGGAGCTAATTAAATATGAACTCTTATTTATATATATGGATTGGGCTAAGATTTATTTAGGATGGGCTAAGAGTATATGGAGTCCATGGATAGTCCATGGAGCTTCTAACCCATGGATCCTAGGTAAATGAAGAGTCATGGGTATTAGGGTTTAACCCTAATCCTCCATACTATACAAAGGAGTCCTTGGTTCTAGAATTGGCACTAGTGTGTGTGAGCATAAGGGTAAGCCGATTTCTATAAGTGTTCTTATTCTCTCAAGAGCTTCCAACTTGTTTTGGTGATTTGTGACACCACTTGAGGCATCCACACTATTGGTGATAGGATCATAAACTCCAAGCAATCAACCACAAAAGAAAGGTATGTTATTCTACTTAAAGTTTTATATTACAAGTACCCCATAACATGCTAGTTAGGTTGTAAACCTTGGAAATCAAATTTGCATGTATTTTAGAGAAAACATAGATCCAAGGTTTCTAGGGTTGCATGTACACCTTAGGAGTGTTAGTATGCTCTAAACCCAACAATGGTATCAGAGCCTAGGCTTGTTTTCTTGATACTTGATGCAAACTTGTTGAAAAAGCTCAAAAATCTGCACTCTGCAGCATGAACTCGCCGAGTCCATGGGGGGACTCGACGAGTCCATATGTAAATTCATCCTACTCGTCGAGTAGGTTCTTACCCTCGACCAGTAGGAGCCCCAGAATGCAGTTTTTCGAGTTTTGCTACTGGAAATGGGCTAGAAACATTACCCTAAACTGTTTTGGTGTTTTAAAACTTGTTTTAGATGGTGTAATGTTTATGCTAATCCATTTACAATGGCTAATATCAAAATTCCATGTTTTATATGTGTTAATATGATTCTTGAAATTTTGATATGATTGTTTATGTTATTATGAGTTTTTAGAAGATCATACGAATTACGTGTAATTTGCTTGTAGTATAATTCTTGATCTTAATGGCTAATGATGGAGTCCATAACTTGTCCTCAAGTTATGGATAACCAAAAGTCACTTCTTTAAAAGTGTCATTAAAGAATAAGAGGTTATATAAAATGAAGAGTCTTCATTTTAATGGACCATTAAAACTCATAAGTTATGAAATGAAAAGTCTTGAATAGTTTCAATACTTGCCCTCAAGTCTTGGAATTTGTAAAGACTCACACATTAATACTTTAATTCCAAATAGATCCTTGGAATTTTAAAAGTTTAAAATTCAACCCTTATACTTCTATAATATTAAAAGTTTAATTATTATATATATGTATAAGAATAAGTCAATCTTACCATTAGTAGGCCTCATTCACGAAGCCGGTCTATAAGGGGGTATAAGGTTACTGCCTATAAAATGGCAGTTTAATGGTTGTCCACTCTCACCCACCGCTTCCTTGACTGGTGGAGGGTCGTTAGCCGAACGGGTAGTATAGGACCTAAATCCTCATTAAAAGTATAATGAAATTATAAAGTAACTAAACCTTTATTAATTCCCAATCTTAGTTAGTTTAGGAAAATGTGAATTAGATGGTAACCCATGAAATTACACTTTGTACCTTACCAAGTCGTTAGTGGAGCGTGTGTGGTTAACCGACACACTAACTAGGACTAGTAAGAGTGGCAAAGGGTGACTTAAGTTTTATCATAGATCGGTGGAGCGTGTGTGGTTAACCGACACATCGATTAGGTGATAAAATTAAGGGTACCAAGTCAATTTGCATGGTTATTCACACCTTGTTTGTGATCCTCGGCATCCCAGTCACAAACTTGAGAGGGCACAATCGAGATTCAAACATGCCACTGAAAGTTCAATGTATCTCAAAAGATCTAGGAGTTTCAAATAAAATTAAAACTTAATAATTTATTTCATTTATAATGGTGGAAATTGGTAAATTGTCATTTACCTACCTTCAAATATTTTATAGTTTGGATTACGACGTCCCTCTTCTAAGTTATGAAATAGTTTGTAGGGTCCTAGCCTTAATATTTCATTTGGGTGACTTATTAAGGATTCTTCATCTAATTAAACTTGTCCTTCTTTCTTTCAGATGTCTTCCAACACTACTACCGGCTCAAACCCTACAGGCTCCTTTTCCCTCATGAACTTGTGTGGGAATTTCACTTTTGATGGGTCTAACTTCAATGAATGGATTAGAAACATCAGGATGAGTACCCTCTATGAGGACAAGGAATATGTCCTTGATAAGGAGCTTAAGGTTATTACTGAGTCCACTGCTACTCCTCAGGAGGTTGCGGAGTACACTACACATGAGAGGGATGCTACCAAAGTGTCCTGCATCATGTTGGCTACCATGACTCCCAAACTCCAGAAATCCTATGAGGATTTCTACCCCTATGAGATGCATTTGGATCTGATGGATAGGTACCATCAGAGCGCGCGTCAGGAGAGGTATGAAATCATCTCCTCCATGATAACGACCAGGATGAAAGATGGTGAACCCATCACCGGTCACTTGTAAAAAATGCAAAGGTTTGTGGACCGGTTTCTGAAGCTTAATGTGGACTTCCCTGAGGACATGGCGATTGATATCATTCTCCATTCCTTACCTCCAAGTTATGATCAGTTTCGTATGACTTATCATATGAACAAGGAGGAAGTTACTCTTAGCAAACTTCAAGGACTTTTAAGGACCGCTGAAAGTGACCTTAAAGGTAAGTCGGCTGTTACTTCTACTCCTACTCCTATAGCAACCCCTGTTCTGGCAATTGGGCAGGGAAAGGGGAAGAAGAGGAAGACCCCTTCGAAGGGTACCAAGGGAAAGTCCCTTGATGGCTCCTCTTTAATTGGGACCAAGAAACGTCTCATTCCTCCTTCTTCAAACCCAAAGGAAGCACAATGCTTCTACTGCCACGAAAAAGGGCACTGGAAGCGAAGCTGTCCCAAATACTTGAAGGATGTGAAGGATAGGAAAGTTAAACCCACCCATGCAGGTATTTATACTATATTGTCTGGTAACTTATTGCATACTAACTCTTGGGTGCTTGATACAGGTTGTGGTATTCACATTTGTACTGATTTGCAGGGCCTAAGAAGTATTAAAGAAGTGGAGCACGAGAAGATAAACCTAATCATGGGCAATAGGAAAGCATCACATGTGACCAATATTGGAGTTTATTATTTATTGCTTAACAATGGGTTAACTTTAGATTTGAATAAATGTTGTTACTCGTTAGAAATGGCGAGATATATTATTTCCCTTCATAGTTTGTACAAACAAGGTTTCACATTTTCATTTGATAATAAAACTGGTGCTATTGATGCTTTTTATAATAATGTGTTTTATTTTAAAGCATTACCTTGTGATGGTGTATATGAAACTGTTTCGATTGTAGACAACTTAAGAAATAATGTATATCATATTGATTCTTCGATGAGCTTAGATAAAGCATTATTGTGGCATTGTCGTCTTGGAAATAATGTATATCATATTGATTCTACCAGTCAGTTCAGTACCTTTGGGTAGCAAAGGCATACTTCCGTTTATTCATATACATATATTACTAGTAACTATAATAGGTATAGTTAGGAGATACTATTTACTATTCCTCGTGCAAGGAATCACACAAGAGTCAGTTCATTCATGAGTCTATACGAATATATTACATACTATAGGAAGAGACACTATTACATATTATATATAGGGACACTATTGTATACTATATGAAGATATACTTCACTCATTAGACTTTTCGAGGCGTATTGTCCATTCGATACCACCTGGAGTCTACACTTCACTCATTAGACTTTTCGAGGCGTATTGTCCATTCGATACCACCTGGAGTCTACACTTCACTCTCTAGACTTTTTGAGGCGTATTGTCCATTCGATACCACCTGGAGTCTATACTTCACTCTCTAGACTTTTCGAGGCGTATTGTTCATTCGATACCACCTGGGGTCTACACTTCACTCTCTAGACTTTTCGAGGCGTATTGTTCATTCGATACCACCTGGGGTCTACACTTCACCCTCTAGACTTTTCGAGGCGTATTGTCCATTCGATACCACCTGGGGTCTACACTTCACTCTCTAGACTTCTCGAGGCGTATTGTCCATTCGATACCACCTGGAGTCTACACTTCACTCTCTAGACTTTTCGAGGCATATTGTCCATTCGATACCACCTGGAGTCTACACTTCACTCTCTAGACGTTTCGAGGCGTATTGTCCATTTGATACCACCTGGCGTCTACACTTCACTCTCTAGACTTTTTGAGGCGTATTGTTCATTCAATTTATAGTCAGTAGTGTTACTGCTGAGGTAATATATTATTTTTCCTATTACAGTTACTTTATGATTTTATCACATACATATTTATGTAAAACTATATTTAGATAATAATAGTTATACAGGGGAAAAACCTTCATTTTTGTAGAGGTGCAAATCTTCAAAACAGTCGGGTCTTGATAGAAGACTGCTCTTTATACTAGTAGGAAATATGGGATTTTCTAGAGTTTTCATTCTTATGCAAAGTTTTCATAAAACAATTACAAGTCCTTTTCTTTACAGTTTTACAAAGCAATGACACTAAAATACTTATGTTCTCACCAGCTTTAAAGCTGATACTCGCTTTCAAAATAACTTGTATTCTCAGGTCACCAGTAGACAGGTACGATGACCAGGTTTTGAGAAGACGGAGCGGTCAAGACTCGTCTTTTATTTTGATTTCTTATTATCATGTCGTATACTATGAAAGAACACACATGTATTAAAATTCTACTATTAATGCAATGGATGATGTTGTTGCTTGTTTACTACTTTACACTGTTGTGATACTTTACATGACGTCCTCCGCCCCAGAACGTTTCTGCCGTTCTTGGTTTTGGGGTGCGACAGATTGGTATCATAGCATTGTTTATAGTGAATTGAGTATATCAACCCATAAAAGATATATATAGACTATAAATACAATGAGATTAAAATACTCTGACCAAGAGTTTATACTTTTAAATAATAAAATATTTAACTAAGTATACATGCCTGCATTCATACTAAAATCAGTGTCACTAGGACAGAACAAAAGTATTACGATTGTTGGGCAGCACAAGTAGACTTACAGACGTATGGTCAACCCTGGGAAGATATAGCCTTATCAACTATATTATCCGAGGAGTGACTAGCATGTGCCTAAGTGTGGTTGTGATGTTGCAACAAGTCTAAAAACTTACCAACACTACCACAATGAAAACATTAGAACAGAACATAAACCTAAAATACTATAGGAGTATTTTGTGTTACTATAAATTACTTATGTGTGCTTATTTCTTATACCCCAATTCTCGCATAGATAACATGGCTGGACCCCATCCCCACGGCGACCCGTATTTCCCGAACGAAGGCAATGCTGCATGGTTTGGAGAAGAGCCAGAAAATGATCATCCAATCCCGTTGGACGATCACCATGCTGAAGGCTCTTCGGATGGTGCTAACTCCAAGCCCGAGGTTGAGAACTTACCTCCGGTGGCTCCCAATCCAAATCCTAACCCTCGTCCGGCTTTCCAAGGCCCGACGCCTCCTTGGGTATAGTGTTTGGAGACGTAGAGCGAAGAGCAAGATCAACCTATTCCGTTTAACGGAGACCAAAGCTTCTATAACCTGAGCGAGGGAAGCACAGCAGACAGGGTTCTGCCAATCCTGGTCCGCAGGGTTGCCCGAAACGAGATTCAGGGTAGGATAGCTCTCCATCAAATCACGGAAGTTAACGCCAATGCAAGAATACATACCCTCCGTACCATTCGCCTGGAAGATGCTCGCGAGAGATCTAGGGGAGACCATGAGGTCCTACTGCAAGCACTAGCTGAAACTCGAGCCGAAGTCATAGAGCTCCGAGTACGTCAGAGGGTGTACGGAAGACACCTACTTGATATGGAGCGTCAGCTGGCTGAACTGAGGGTTCACCCAAGGGATAACCATCCCCAGTAGGAGATATTCTACCTTTCTTTCCCTGGCTGAAAGAATAGTCTTCCTATCTATGCTCTAAGTACCACTTTTCTAAGTAACTAACTCTGTACTGTAAGTACTTTCTAGTTAGGCCAGTAAGCCGTCAAGACTTTTCTACTCCGGATATGATGTAAGACCTTCTACAAGGTCAAATTTTCCCGAACTTATTACATCCTAAATATCGATGATATGAACAACCGACTAACTTCTGTGTCAACCTTTGTTCAAATACTTTCATCCTACTATCGTTAGAATTCTATCTGAAACTCACTCTAGTCAAGTTTTTGAGCTATGGTGATTTAGCTCAGGGATCACTTCTAATTCTTATAGAAGGTTGAATAGCAATCGTCTTATAACCATTCTATGGACTTACTTCTACTCTTTACTAGGATTGCATCATAGGGATGTAGGTCAAACCCTCGAGAACTTACTCTTACTCTTTACATGATTGAGTAGAATATATCTAGGGCCGACCATAGTCACTCACGAACTCCATTTCTTATCATATAACAGAATCATGTCGTCACCAAGAGGTAATCCGCTGAACGACTCAACCCCGATCCTTCATATAGACGCTCCCACCTTCCAAGCAGCGGTATCAGCTGCCATGACAGCTGTCCTTGCACACCTCAACACTAGTAACGAAAGCAAGGCTGAAAAAGGTGTTGACAGTTCAAATTGTTGTAACCACCCGGGAAGTCAACAAATGATAACTGTTGCGAACACCCAAAGCCACAACTCAAAGTTTAAGAAACGAAAGCGTCAAGCCCAAAAGGAGCGCAAGCGATCCCAAAGACTTCCCATGCAACAGCAACAAGTGGCAACCCCTGCCACCTCAGCACCGGTCAAGCGATATGAGGGAACACTCCCGAAGTGTAACAAGTGTAACTACCATCATAAAGGAGCTTGCCGGGTATTGCAATGCATCAATTGCAACAAAACGGGACACATTGCTCGTTTCTGTAGAACCACCTCTACCACCGGAGCCAGCCAAGTTTGCTATAGTTGTGGTGAGGCAGGACACTATTACAGGGATTGTCCAAAAAGGAAGATCAAAGAAAGCAACCGTGTCCACATAACTTCGACCCGACACATCACTTCCACCACCGATGCTAGTGTTAGCCAGATATGTCACCTATGCGGTGAGATAGGACACCTCGAGAAAGATTGTCCAATAACGAAGAACTCTGGCACAGACAGGAAGATACTAAGGATCACAGCCGCATGAGAGACTACTCCGGACCCACGTTGAAATACTAGGGCGTTTCGTTATAATAGACTTGTAAACTGTTAAACACTAGTGCAACTCGAGTCTTGTCTTTTGCGAGATCCCGCCAGTTAAGGAACTCTCGTGCTGCGTATACTTGCTTTTGTAGTATACCTTATTCACATCAATAGTATTGTAGTAAACTGAAGTACTGAAACTCTGTTAAAAGTTGCACCGTTGTGTTTAGTTTGTAACACCTTCATGAACTAAGTCTAATGCCTCTTATTCCGAGTAGTCCGACATTTTCATATAACTTGAGTAAATCCTACCCTCACAATACCAGTCTCACGCGTAAATTCTTTTCTCTGAAATCGCCTTACTAGCGAAGCCGTCATTTCAAAACTCCGAGGTACTCATGTGGAGAGTATCTTATGTTTCGTATCCTTTCCGAAGACACCTCAGCAAGCCTCCTCGGAGTACCACTCGTACAGTACGTCAAGTTCAACCCGAAGACCCATATGGTTGATCTATCGCTGAAGAAGGTATACGCAAGGGTGGTATATAATCAAGGTTCTACAGGCTTAGAATTAATGATTCCGCTTTAACTTCTTTTCCTTGTTTGGATGTGAGCTTAAAGAAGAATCATTTATTCGATTGCCTTTTCAGTCTTAATTATATACGACTTGTATACACGAAGCTGTGATTGATGAACCAAATATGACTTCTGATATGAACTTTAGGACGGAGACGCCCAAGACTATGAGTGATCGTACTGCAATGCGGATAAAATTAGAATCCAATCAAATGCCTTCTCACCGATCGAGACAGTAGATTCAGATAGAACATAAAACTCCCAGGATTACCTCCGCAACGTCAAGTCGAATTTAGGAACAATTTAGTTCTAGGGGCTACCCCAGTAACCAAACCGCCCTATCGTCTAGCACCTGCATTGATGCAAGAACTGTCCGATCAACTTAACGAACCGCTTAGCAAGGGCTTTATAAGACCAAGCTTCTCACCCTGGGGAACTCTGGTCTGGTTCTTCAAAAAGAAAGACTGATCACTTCGTATATGCATCAATTACAGGAAGCTCAACAAGCTAACCATCATGAATCAGTACCCTTTTGCCTATCATAGACGAATTATTTTGATCGACTGGAAAAGGGCGATCTTCCTTTCAAAAGTCGATCCAAGATCCGAGTATCGCCGACTACGAGTGCTAGGGGAGGATGTTCCGAAGACAGCCTTCCGAACTCGTTAAGGGCACTACGAATTCGTAGTGATGCCGTTCGGATTAACAAACGCACCCGCAGTAGTCATAGATTTAATGGATAAGGTGTGCCGTCCTTACTAGGATCAGATCATCATCGTCTTCATCGGTGATGTACTTATCTACTCTCGTAGTAAGGAGGAGCATAGTCAACATCGTCAACAGATCTTGGAAACATTTCGATCAGAGGAGCTCTACGCGAAATTCTCTTAAACGCGAGTTTGGATTCGAAGGGTCAAATTCCTGTGTCGCATGGTTAGCGAAGAGGGAATTCAAGTAGACACTTCCAAATCCAGGGCTCAGTTGCATTTTGATGTAACAAGGTAAGATCATTACCTAAGCCTCCCATCAGCTAGAAACCCTCAAAGCTAGCTATGAAATTCACGATCTAGAGAAAGAGGGTATCATTAGAGAAGATCGTTCAGATGAGTGGACGATTAAAGCCTCTAGTGACCGACAGAAAAGTTACGCAGGGCTTTTCGAGATTCTTGCTAGAATCGGCCCTGTAGCTTACAAACTTAACTTACCCGCGAGCTTAGTAACGTACATCCTACCTTCCACGTCTCGAACTTGAAAAAGTGCCTATCCGACGAGACTCTTATAGTCCCACTCGACGAGATCGAGATCAACAAGAGCCTCAACTTCGTGGAAGAACCTGTAGAAATCATGAACCGAGGAGTCAAGCGAACGAAACAAAGCCGCATCCCAATCGTGAAGGTTCGTTGGAACGCCAAGCGAGGACCTGAATTCACTTGGGAGCGAGAGGATCAGTGGAAACTGAAATATCCTCCCCTTTTACTTAGTTATTTTGTAACTACTTATTTGCTTAAACTCTAATTTCGGGACGAAATTCCTTCTAACGGGGGGATGATGTGACAACCCGAAATTTCCATTCGTACAAACCGTACAGTCAAGCACTGCGAATGTTAGTTAAATTCATTTTGGTACATTTTTAACCGGTTTAAAGGCCGTTTGGGTGTTTTTATTTTTAATTCGTTAAACGAACAAATAAAAGGAAGTACCTTCTAGGACTTTGGAGCAACAACAAAACAATTAACACCTTGGTTAGGTGTTCACGGCCAAACAAAGGAGGTTTGGGCCGTGAACTCCCTCATGGCCGCAAACTCATGCTTAAGGCATGAGTTTACTCTTTATTCTTTCATTTCCCAACTTCTCACTCAAGAACTTCCAAGTTTTCTCTCAAGTATCATAATCCATTTTTTCAAATCTTCCAAAAATGTAAGTGTTTCTTCCCTAGATTTGTTAATATAACACTTTATCTAGTGTTTATACACGATTTCATCCATGAAATCTTGTCTTTTTCATAGATCTTCAAGTGTTCTTCAAAACACCAAGAACACCAAAAACACACACTAGTGTAGTGTTCTTGGGTCCTAAACACTCTTACAAGCTTCCTATAAGTAAGTACACTCCTCCTATCTAGTTGTTTGCCTAGTATACTTGTTAGACCATTGAAAAACATCCAAAACCCTCAAGAACACATGTGTTTACGTTCAAGGGATCTCCTTGAACCGTAAACACCATCAAGTGGTGTTTAAGTGCCCCTAACACCTTCTAGGGCTTGGATATCGGACTGGAACCTTGCATGCATGAGCTAAAAACCCCAAATCACGAAATGGTAGGAGTGACCGTGAGTTTATGGCCGTAAACTCATGGGTTTACGACCGTAAACTCCCAAGGAGTGGTCCAAGGACCGTAAACTCCAAAGATGAGCCATTTTGAACCCTAGTCCCTTCCTAAGCCTTGAATACAAACCTAGAACACTTCCTTGAGGGGTATAAGACCTTAAATCACACAAATGTACCAATTACCATGAGTTTACGGCCGTAAACTCGTGGGGGAAATGGTCCAAGAACCGTAAACTCATATGGTGTTACCATATGAGGAGTAAACTCCAATGTGAGGCCATACTCTCTTTAGATGCAACCCTTTAGCACTCCTAGAACATGAAACAAAGTGTTTCCATGTATTAGGGTGTCTTTACTTGATTAATTAGTTGTTAAATGACTAATTAGATACATTTATGTATCACTACATGTTAAATAGGATCCGAGTGTGTGTTCAAGTCTTCACTTGACACTTAGCATCCTATCCGGCACTCCCATCCAAATCACTCACTACAGGTGAGTTCATACCCCTTAATTAACCTTTTAAATGTTTTTAAATGCTTTTATGGGGGGGGGGGAATACAAGTTGAATCATGATAGTTATCATATCAATCACATGTGATTAATAACTATCAAACTATGGATTTACTACACTTTTAGCTGTTTTATCAAGCAAACTACTTCCAAATGATTTCTCGAATGCTTTTACACATTGAACTCTTTATCAAACTTGTTTTCTAAACTACATCTTTCCTTTCAAATACTGTTATGACTATGTTTCAAACAAAGGTTTTCATGTAGTCCAAGCTATGTTCCAAATAAGGGATTTCTTATACTTTAAACTGTTTATATCAAACAAACTCCTTTTAAATTGTTTTACAAATTGACATCAAGTTATCAAGTCTTATTATTAAACTTTTCAAATGTTTTACAAAACTTATTTTAAACTTTTAGATTATCAATTGCATGCCTCTATATGTATAGTTATATAAGTAATGTTTAAAGGACTTAGGACTGCTAACCCGCCTTATTTCCTGTTCCTTGTTTGGTTGTGGACTTAGGGTATCCTGTTATTTGTCCGAAGGTCGTCTAAATATTAGTTATATATTATATATACATATATAGACATAAAAGTTCTACCAGTCAGTTCAGTACCTTTGGGTAGCAAAGGCATACTTTCGTTTATTCATATACATATATTACTAGTAACTATAATGGGTATAGTTAGGAGATAGTATTTACTATTCCTAGTGCAAGGAATCACACAAGAGTCAGTCCATTCATGAGTCTATACGAATATATTACATACTATAGGAAGAGACACTATTACATACTATATATAGGGACACTATTGTATACTATATGAAGATACACTTCACTCATTAGACTTTTCGAGGCGTATTGTCCATTCGATACCACTTGGAGTCTAAACTTCACTCATTAGACTTTTCAAGGCGTATTGTCCATTCGATACCACCTGGAGTCTACACTTCACTCATTAGACTTTTCGAGGCGTATTGTCCATTCGATACCACCTGGAGTCTACACTTCAATCTCTAGACTTTTCGAGGCATATTGTTCATTCGATACCACCTGGGGTCTACACTTCACTCTCTAGACTTTTCGAGGCATATTGTTCATTCGATACCACCTGGGGTCTACACTTCACCTTCTAGACTTTTCGAGGCGTATTGTCCATTCGATACCTGTGACAACCTGAAATTTCTATTTTGTACGACCATTCAACTCAATAGAAGTCAGAACAGTTTCTGCTAACTTTCAAGCTTTTTGGAATAAGTTTGAGTGTTTTAAAGTTAGTACTTCAGGAGATATGAGGGAGGGGATGCCCTAGGGTTTATTGTGCAACAATAATGTCCCAAAACTCCAAGCGTTTGGAGTTTACGGCCTAAACAAAGGTGTTTACGGCCGTAAACCCTAAAAGGGGGTATAAATATGACACTTAGTCATTATTTACCACTTTTTCACATTTTCAAGATCCAAACTCAAATCCTCTCAAGTATCATCAAACTTTTCTTCTTGATCTTCAACTTTGTAAGTGTTTCTATCCCTAAAAAGTTGATATCTTACTTAATCTAGTGATCTTACATGATTCCATCTGTGAAATCATTCCAAAAGTGTAGATCTTCAAGTTTCACCAAGAACACACACTAGTGTTCTTGGACTTTTAGCACCTTTTCAAGCTTCTACCTAGATCCTTGTGTGTGTTCAAGTCTTCACTTGAGACTTAGCATCCTACACATTCCGTTCATCCAAACCACCCACTACAGGTGAGTTCATAACCCTTAATTAACCTTTTAAATGTTTTTTAAATGCTTTTATGGGGGGGATACAAGTTGATATATTATAGTTATTATATCAATCACATGTGATTAATAACTACCAAACAAGTGGTTTTCTTACTTTACAAACTGTTTTACTTCAAACTGTTTTATAAACTCTTTTTCATATCAAATACTTTTATTAAACGCTTTTAACTTATATTCTGTGTATCTATGTAGATATAGTTATATAAGTAGGATTGGAAGGGCTTAGGACTGATAGCTCACCTTACTTCCTGTTCCTTGTTTGGTTGTGGACTTAGGGTATTCAGGTTATTTGTCCGAAGGTCGTTTGAATCCTAGTTATATATCATGTATATGTGTATAGATATAAAAGGTTACTTCATTCAGTTCAATACCTTTGGGTAGCAAAGGTACACAAACATGTTCATACATTCAAACAACATTACTAGTAAACTATAATAGGTATAGTTTAGGGAGATACTAATACTATTACGAGAACAGTGAAACATACAATGAGTCAGTTCATACATGAGTCAATAGATACTATGATGAGAAAAAAACAATAGATACTATGATGAGAAACAAACAATGGATACTATGATGAGAAACAACAATAGAATACTATGATGAGAAACAAACAATACATGCTAGACAGGGAGAGAACACATGTGACAATCCGAAATTTTTATCTTATACACTTATTCAAATCAATGAAGGTTAGACTCATTTTTGCTATTTTTAAGCACTATTTAGAGTCAAGAAGAGTGTTTAAAACCTAGTATAATCAAGGTAAGAGTCGTGGGATGAGTTTTGAGAGTGTAACAACTTGAAAATGAGCCAAACACTCCAACATATGGAGTATGCGGCCACACACCCATCCCAACCGCACACTCTCCCATATATATATATATATATATATATATATATATATATATATATATACACTTGTCATTTTTGAACACTTTTCCACTTCTTCAAAGCTAGAACTCGAAATCCTCTCAAGTATCATCCAAATCTTCATCTTGATCTTCATAAAAGGTAGCAATCCTACCTTTTATTTGTTGATATACGACCCTAGCTAGCCTTTTCCCTTGGTTTGATCCGTGAAAACATCCATTTTTAGCCAAGAACACCAAGAACACCAAGAACGCGCACTAGTTTTGGACCTTAAACACCCTTTCAAGCCTCTATAACGTATATACACTTATCATAACTTGTTATATGGTAAGAACACTTGATGATATGCTAGAAAAACATGATTTTATCATGTTCATAAAGGGTGTGCGGCCGCACACATCATGGTGGTCGCACACACCCTTTTTAGGTCCAAAAATGGCAATGAACTCCATATAAGGCTAAAGCATGAAGTAAGAAACCTTCCTAGATGAGTCCTAAAGCCTTAAAACACGTTTTGGCACATTTCATAGGGAGTGTGCGGCCACACACACACCCTGGCCGCACACACACAAATAGTGTGCATTTTGACCATACACTCCCTTGTATAGCCATATACCCCTTATATACAATCATATATGGTTGTAACACTTCAAAATAAGTGTTTACTAGTCCCTAAGGTGGTTAAAAGTCACTAATTAGTTGTTATAAGCACTAATTATATTCATATATGTATCATTATATGTTAAATAGGATCCGCGTGTGTGCTCAAGTCTTCACTTGCCACTTAGCATCCTATACAATCCGTTCATCCAAACCACTCACTACAGGTGAGTTCATACCCCTTAATTAACCTTTTAAATGTTTTTAAATGCTTTTACGGGGGGGATACAAGTTGAACTATTATAGTTATTATATCAATCACATGTGATTAATAACTACCAAACAAGTGGATTTCTTACTTTTCAAACTGTGTTATCAAATTGTTTTACTTCAAACTGTTTTACAAACTCTTTTACATATCAAATACCTTTATTAAACTCTTTTAACTTATATTCTGTGTAGCTATATGGATATAATTATATAAGTAGGATTGAAAGGACTTAGGATTGATAGCTCACCTTACTTCCTGTTCCTTGTTTGGTTGTGGACTTAGGGTATTCGGGTTATTTGTCCGAAGGTCGTTTGAATCCTAGTTATATATCATGTATATGTGTACAGATATAAAAGGTTACTTCTTTCATTCAGTTCAATGCCTTTGGGTAGCAAAGGTATACAAACATGTTCATATACACAAACAACATTACTAGTAAACTATAATAGGCATAGTTTAGGAAGAT
This sequence comes from Lactuca virosa, assembly GCF_052849685.1. Classification (NCBI taxonomy): domain Eukaryota; kingdom Viridiplantae; phylum Streptophyta; class Magnoliopsida; order Asterales; family Asteraceae; genus Lactuca; species Lactuca virosa. The sequence continues at coordinate 150,452,668 of NC_136428.1, read as the reverse complement.
ACTATTACTAGAACAATGAAACATACAATGAGTCAGTTCATTCATGAGTAATACATAGTGGTGAGAAACAAACATAACACATAGCGATGAGAAACAAACATAATACATAGTGATGAGAAACAAACATAATACATAGTGATGAGAAACAAACATAATACATAGTGATGAGAAACAAACATAATACATAGTTATGAGAAACAAAACATACATGCTAGACTGAGAAAGAACACACAATACAGCTAGCACATACATATACATATACATATACATATACATTACTTACAGTTATGTGAGCCACTTAACGGGGGCATGGCACTACCTGTCACTACCTGGATCGACTATCCTACACCTTGCTGCTCGCTACAGTGCGACTTGCAAGTCTACGGGTGCCAAACGTCATTTCTTACGACGTCTTACATCGTCGTTTTTCTATAGAGTCGGTAGCAGGATACAGGCCGATCACATGGTACTTTAAATAACAATTGGTTTAAAGTAATTAGTATAGCAGTAGTTACTTAATACAACACTACAGTACTATTTCATTTTCCCTTTACATTTACTTTGTGATATTCACACAATAAACAATAATGTAAAAACTATATTTTTGGTTAATGATAGTAAGATTTGGGAAAATACACACTCTTACAAGAGACATACACACAGACACTAGTTGCCTTGGTAGAAGGCTACTTTTAGTAGGAAACATAGGGTTTTCTAGGAGAGTTCAAACAATTACCAACTTTTACAAAACTTATACATTACAAACTTACAAACGCTTTCATACAAACACAGACACTAATATACTTATGATCTCACCAGCTTTAAAACTGATAAACTCTTTCAAAATAACTTGTATTCTCAGGTCGCCAGTAGACAGCTACCGGAGCCAGGTTTTTGAGAAGATGGAGCTCATTCAAGACTCATCTTTTACTTTGATGTATATTTTTGGTGTCTATATAACTTGACAGAACACACTTGTATGAAATTATATTATTAATGCAATGGATGATGTTGTTGCTTGTTTACTACTTTGCATTGTTGTGATACTGAACATGACGTCCTCGTTCAAGTGGTTTTTGAGAAGATGGAGCTCGTTCAAGACTCATCTTTTATTTTGATGTATATTTTTGGTGTCTATATAACTTGACAGAACACGCTTGTATGAAATTATATTATTAATGCAATGGATGATGTTGTTGCTTGTTTACTACTTTGCATTGTTGTGATACTGAACATGACGTCCTCCACCCCCGAACGTTTCCGCCGTTCCGGTTTTGTGGTGTGACAGATTGGTATCAGAGCTTTGTTTATAGTGAATCGAGTGTATCAACCCATAAAAGATATACGAACTATAAACACAGCGGGATTAAAATACTCTGATAAAGAGTTTATACTTTTAAATAATAAAATATTTAACCAAGTATACATACCTGCATTCATACTAAAATCAGTGTCACTAGGACAGAACAAAAGTATTACGATTGTTGGGCAGCACAAGTAGACTTAGAGACATATGGTCAACCCTGGGAAGATGTAGCCTGATCAACTACATTATCCGATGAGTGATTAGCATGTGCCTAAGTGTGGTTGTGAGGTTGCAACAAGTTTAAAAACTTACCAACACTACTACAATGAGAACAGTAGAACAGAACATAAACTTAAAATACTATAGGAGTATTTGGTGTTACTTTAATTACTTATCTGAGAACTAAAGGCCTTTATTAGTATTTCAATAGTTGCTTAGTGGATACGCTAAGGTTATATGTATCCAGGATATTATAGACTTAGAATCTGTGATCTTTGCTTTACTTCCTGTTCCTTGTTTGGTTGTGGGCTTAGAGTTAAGGTCACTTATTCGAAGGTCTATCCTGTCTCGGTTACATATGACTCGTATGCACTACGCAAATGTTGAAGTAACTAATAAAGATCATCTAATAATTATCTAATTAGTTAGCCTATTTAGTTATTTCTTATATCCCTTTTCTCGCGTAGATATAATGGTTGGATTCCATCTTCCCGGAGACCCATACTATCCCAACCACGGCAATACAGGATGGCTGGGAGAAGAGCCAGAAGATGATCACCCAATCCCTTTGGATGATCACGAAGCTGATGGCTTTTCTGATGGTTCTGACTCAGAGCCTGAAGTCAACAACCTACCCCCAGCTGCTCAAGACCCAAACCTGAACCCTCGTCCAGCATTTCAAGGACCCACACCTCTGTAGGCCACAAACTTGAACAGATGGAGTCAGGAACAGGGCCAACCCATGCCTTACAATGGAGACAGAAGCTTCTACAACCTCACCGAGGGAGGTTCAGCTGACAGGGTCCTACCCATAATGGTCTGTAGGATTGCTCGGAACACTGAGCAAGGTCGAGCAGCTATCGACCGAGTCGTAGAGATTGACGCAACTCTGGCATTAACACTGTCCGCATTCGCCAACTAGAGTCTGCTCATGAAAGGACTCAGGTCCGCAATGCAGTTCTACAGAGGGAACTTGCTGAAACCCAAGCTGAAGTCAGAGAACTTCGAGCTCAGCAGGCAAGGTCTGAAAGGCGTATGAGGGACATAGAACGTCTACTGTCGGATTCAAGAACTCACTCTAGTAGTTCTCGTCGCCGATAGAGTCTCATCGACTTCTCTTTTGGATATAACCTAGTTATGTAAAAACTCTAGTCTAATTTCCTATCCGTCTAAATCTTAGACCCGTTAGGTCTTGATTAGGTAGTAGTCTATCAAAATTTTCCATCTTAGTTGATGTAAGACCTACTTCAGGGTCATTTTTTTTCCGAACTCATTACATCTGTAATTCCAGTGTCATTGACAGACATCTAAGTTTATGGAAATCAATATCCAAATGCTATCATCTGTTAGTTCTAGATCTACATTCAATCATGCTATTCATTTATGCTGTTGGACTATGGAGAGTTAGTCCATGAGTCATTCTTATCTATTTCCTATTAAATTCTTATCAATATCTTTGTCTTTGTAAACTTATATTTGAAAGATGCCTCCTTGTAAATCTACAAGACGCGATCCTCCCGTACCAACACCACCTGCTCCTCAATTCGACACGGCAGCCCTAAATGCTGCTGTAGCTGCGGCTGTGGCTACATCCATGGCACAATATCATTCTTCTGGTTCCACTGGAGGAGGTACCCCTGTCCTATCTACTCATGGTGAAATCCCTGTGCGCTCCAGAGAGTACAAGGACTTCACAAACTGCAAGCCATTGTCCTTTAAGGGGACTGGCGGAGTCATTGCCCTCTCACAATGGTTCGAAAAGACAGAGTCGGTCTTTGAGATCTGCTCATGCCTAGAGGGAAACAAAGTCAAATTTGCTGCTTGTACCTTCGAGGCAAAAGCCCTAACATGGTGGAATAGCCATGTCAAGTCACTATCCCTTATAGTGGCAAATGCTATGGGCTGGGAAGCTCTGAGAGAGCTAATGGTTGAGGAGTACTGCCCGAGGGGCGAAATCCAAAAGCTAGAAGAAGAACTGTGGAGCCTAACCATGAAGGGCTCCAACATAGTCTCCTTCACCGCCAGGTTCTATGAACTGGTGGCCCTCTGTCCCAACATGGTTCATACAGAGGGGAAGAAGATTGAAAGATACATATGGGGGCTGGTGCCTCCATTCCGGGAAAATGTTTTGGCTTCAAACCCCACTACATTTGATTGTGCCAAGCGATTGGCACAGCGGCTCATAGACCATGGGGTTCGTACCCCGGCCGCAACAACGACCCTGGCCATCTCAGAACCCGCCAAAACTGTTGATTCCAAGCGGAAGTTTTGGGAAGAGAAGAGAAAGACAAAGGCTACCAAAAAGCAGCAGTTCATGCTGCGATAGCACCTGCCGCTGCTGCTCCAGTAAAGCAGTACGCAGGAAGTATGCCCAAGTGCAACAAGTGCAACTTCCACCACGTAGGAGCCTGCCGGGAAATGCAGTGTTTGAACTGCAACAGGAAGGGGCACACTGCTCGTTTCTACAAAGCTCTGGCTAGGCCAATCCACCAAGTCCCCGGCACAGGAGTGGGCCAAGCTTGCTACGGTTGTGGCGAGGTAGGTCACTACAAAAGGAACTGCCCGAAGGCAGGGAATGCCGGTGGAGTGGCAAGAGTTCTGGCCATAGGCCACGAGGAAGCAGTTGCCGACCCCACAGTGGTCACTGGTACGTTTCTCCTCGATAACTCCTATGCATGCATTCTGTTTGATAGTGGAGCGGAGAGGAGTTTCGTGAATCAAAAATTTGCTCATTTACTTAAGCAAAAACCACGAACACTTAAAGAACCGTTCACTGTAGAAATGGCTAATGGAAAGACAGAGAGCATTAGTAGTATATTCATAGGGTGTACCCTAACAGTAGATAGCCATTCATTTTTGATCGACCTCATGCCGGTTTCTATTAAAAGTTTCGATGTCATTATCGGCATGGATTGGTTGAGTCTTCATCGTGCCGACATCATGGGTTACGAAAAGGTTGTACGCCTTAATCTGTCGTCTGGCGAAACTCTAGTAGTTTATGGCGACAAACCCGGCACCAACCTTCGTATCATCTCGAGCATTCAAGCTCAGAAACTCTTGCGAAAGGAATGTCGCGCATTCCTTGCTCATGTGGTCGATGTGAGCCAAGAAACGAAAGACATTCAGAACATTCCAGTAGTACGCGACTTTCCCGACATCTTTCCAGAAGAACTCCCAGGATTACCTCCGCAACGTCAAGTCGAGTTCAGAATCGACTTAGTTCCAGGGGCTACCCCCGTAGCCAAATCGCCCTATCGTCTAGCACCTGCAGAGATGCAAATACTGTCCTGTCAACTTAACGAACTGCTCGGCAAGGGCTTTATAAGACGAAGCTTCTCACCCTGGGGAGCTCCAGTCTTGTTCGTCAAGAAGAAAGACGGATCGTTTCCTATGTGCATCGACTATAGGGAGCTCAACAAACTGACCGTCAAAAATCATTATCCTTTGCCTTGTATTGACGATTTATTTGACCAACTTCAAGGGGCGAACTTCTTTTCAAAAATCAACTTAAGATCCGGATATCACCAACTACGAGTGCTAGGGGAGGATGTTCCGAAGACAGCCTTCCGAACTCGTTATGGGCACTACGAATTCGTAGTGATGTCGTTCGGATTAACAAACGCGCCCGCTGTATTCATGGACTTAATGAATAAGGTCTGTCGTCCTTACTTGGATCAGTTCGTCATCGTCTTCATCGATGACATACTTATCTACTCTCGTAGTGAGGAGGAGCATAGTCAACATCTGCGACAGGTCTTAGAAACATTACGCTCGAAGAAGCTCTATGCGAAGTTCTCGAAATGCGAATTTTGGATCCGACGAGTCGAATTCTAAGGGCACGTGGTTAGCAAAGAGGGAATACACGTGGACCCTTCCAAAATTAAAGCCATTGAGAGCTGGTCAGCATCGAAGATGCCTACAGAAATTCGTCAATTTCTAGGCCTCGTTGGCTACTATCGCAGGTTCATTCAGAACTTCTCCCGCATTGCGAAACATCTTACAACACTGAACCAGAAAGGCGTGGCCTTTGACTGGCAAGAGAAGTAGGAGAGAGCGTTCCAAACGCTCAAAAGAGCCTTGTGCACCGCACCATACTATCCCTCCCCGAAGGGATAGAAGACTTCGTTGTCTATTGCGATGCGTCGAATCAAGGACTCGGATGTGTTCTGATGCAGCGAGGTAAGGTCATCGCCTATGCCTCGAGACAGTTGAAGACACATGAGGTCAACTACACCACACACGATCTTGAACTAGGAGCATTTGTGTTTGCTCTGAAGATCTGGAGACACTACCTGTACGGTACAAAAAGCACTATCTTTACAGACCACAAAAGCCTACAACATATATTCGACCAGAAGGAGCTCAACATGAGACGACGACGGTGGGTCGAGCTACTCAGTGATTACGAATGCGAAATTCGTTATCATCCGGGTAAAGCCAACGTAGTAGCTGACGCCCTTAGTCGGAAAGAATATTCTGGATGTAGAGTCAAATCATTGACTACAACTATCCATTCGCACTTGTCCACACAAATTAAGGAGGCCCAACTCGACGCTTTGAAACCTGAAAATGTGGCAGGTGAATCCTTGAGGGGGATGGATAAGAACTTGGAGGTTAAGGGTGGCGGAGCTTATTATTTCATGGATCGGATCTGGACCCCGAAACTTGGTGGTTTCAGAGGCTTGGTCATGAACGAGGCACACAACACTCATTATTCCGTCCACCCAGGTTCAGATAAGATGTATCTGGATCTTAAAAAGCGATACTGGTGGCCTAACATGAAAATAGAGATTGCTACCTTCGTGAGTAAATGCCTTACTTGCGCCAAGGTTAAGGTCGAATACCAGAAACCCTCCGGTCTACTACAACAGCCAGAGATACCGGAATGGAAGTGGGAGCGGATCACTATGGATTTCATAACCAAGTTGCCCAAGACAATGGGTGGACTTGATACCATATGGGTCATCGTCGACAGATTGACCAAGTCCGCACACTTCCTACCTATCAAGGAAACAGACAAGATGGAGAAACTTACAACAACCTACATAGGGGAGATTGTACGACTGCACGGTGTTCCCATATCCATTATCTCGGACAGAGATAGTAGATTCACTTCGAGGTTCTGGCAGTCGCTGCAAAGTTCCCTAGGAACTAGGCTGGACATGAGTACAGCCTACCATCCACAGACCGACAGACAAAGTGAGAAGACTATCCAAACATTAGAAGATATGTTGTGAGCCTGTGTGATCGACTTTGGGAAAGCATGGGATACTCATTTACCCCTTGTAGAATTTTCCTACAACAACAGTTATCACGCGAGCATAAAGGCTGCTCCATTCGAGGCCCTCTATGGCCGAAAGTGCAGATCCCCTCTGTGTTGGGCTGAGGTGGGCGATACCCAGTTGGCTAAAGGACGAGTTCCTGAAAGCACTCTCACGGGTCCGGAGATCATTCGGGAAACGACAGAGAAGATCGTTCAGATTCATGAACAATTGAAAGCCTCTAGAGACCGACAGAAAAGCTACGCAGATAAACGAAGGAAACCATTGGAATTCCAGGTGGGCGACTGTGTTCTATTGAAGGTCTCGCCCTGGAAAGGCTTGATACGCTTTGGAAAGCATGGAAAGCTAAATTCAAGATACATAGGGCCTTTCGAGATTCTTGCCAGAATCGGCCCTGTAGCTTACAAACTTAAATTACCGCACGAACTCAGTAACGTACATTCTACTTTCCACGTCTCGAACTTGAAAAAGTGTATGTCCGACGAGACTCTTGTAATCCCACTCGACGAGATCGAGATCAACGAGATCCTCAACTTCGTGGAAGAACCGGTAGAGATCATGGACCGGGAGGTCAAGCAAACGAAACAAAGCCGTATCCCGATAGTGAAGGTTCGCTAGAACGCCAAGCGAGGACCTGAATTCACTTGGGAGCGAGAGGATCAGATGAAACTGAAACATCCTCGTCTCTTTACTTAGTTATTTGTAACTACTTATTTGCTTAAACTCTAATTTCGGGACGAAATTCTCTCTAACGGGGGGATGATGTGACAATCCGAAATTTTTATCTTATACACTTATTCAAATCAATGAAGGTTAGACTCGTTTTTTCTATTTTCAAGCACTATTTAGAGTCAAGAAGAGTGTTTAAAACCTAGTATAATCAAGGTAAGAGTCGTGGGATGAGTTTTGAGAGTGTAACAACTTGAAAATGAGCCAAACACTCCAACATATGGAGTGTGCGGCCACACACTTGTGTGTACGGCCACACACAAGAGTGTGCGGCCACACACCCATCCAACCGCACACTCTCCCACATATATACTACACTTGTCATTTTTGAACACTTTTCCACTTCTTCAAAGCTAGAACTCGAAATCCTCTCAAGTATCATCCAAATCTTCCTCTTGATCTTCATAAAAGGTAGTAATCCTTCCTTTTATTTGTTTATATACGACCCTAGCTAGCCTTTTCCCTTGGTTTGATTCGTGAAAACATCCATTTTTAGCCAAGAACACCAAGAACACGCACTAGTTTTGTACCTGAAACACCCTTTCAAGCCTCTATAACGTGTATACACTTATCATAACTTGTTATATGGTAAGAACACTTGATGATATGCTAGAAAAACATGATTTTATCATGTTCATAAAGGGTGTGCGTCCGCACACATCATGGTGGCCGCACACACCCTTTTTAGGTCCAAAAATGGCAATGAACTCCATATAAGGCTAAAGCATGAAGTAAGAAACCTTCCTAGATGAGTCCTAAAGCCTTAAAACACGTTTTGGCACATTTCATAGGGAGTGTGCGGCCGCACACACACCCTGGCTGCACACACACAAATAGTGTGCATTTTCACCATACACTCCCTTGTATAGCCATATACCCCTTATATACAATCATATATGGTTGTAACGCTTCAAAATAAGTGTTTACTAGTCCCTAAGGTGGTTAAAAGTCACTAATTAGTTGTTATAAGCACTAATTATATTCATATATGTATCATTATATGTTAAATAGGATCCGCGTGTGTGCTCAAGTCTTCACTTGCCACTTAGCATCCTATACAATCCGTTCATCCAAACCACTCACTACAGGTGAGTTCATACCCCTTAATTAACCTTTTAAATGTTTTTAAATGCTTTTATGGGGGGGATACAAGTTGAACTATTATAGTTATTATATCAATCCCATGTTATTAATAACTACCAAACAAGTGGATTTCTTACTTTTCAAACTGTGTTATCAAACTGTTTTACTTCAAACTGTTTTACAAACTCTTTTACATATCAAATACCTTTATTAAACTCTTTTAACTTATATTATGTGTATCTATATGGATATAATTATATAAGTAGGATTGAAAGGACTTAGGACTGATAGCTCACCTTACTTCCTGTTCCTTGTTTGGTTGTGGACTTAGGGTATTCGGGTTATTTGTCCGAAGGTCGTTTGAATCCTAGTTATATATCATGTATATGTGTATAGATATAAAAGGTTACTTCTTTCATTCAGTTCAATGCCTTTGGGTAGCAAAGGTATACAAACATGTTCATATACACAAACAACATTACTAGTAAACTATAATAGGTATAGTTTAGGAAGATACTATTACTAGAACAATGAAACATACAATGAGTCAGTTCATTCATGAGTAATACATAGTGATGAGAAACAAACATAACACATAGCGATGAGAAACAAACATAATACATAGTGATGAGAAACAAACATAACACATAGTGATGAGAAACAAACATAATACATAGTGATGAGAAACAAACATAATACATAGTGATGAGCAACAAATATAATACACAGTTATGAGAAAAAAACATACATGCTAGACAGAGAAAGAACACACAATATAGCTAGCACATACATATACATTACTTACAGTAATGTGAGCCACTTAACGGGGGCATGGAACTACCTGTCATGACCCGTTTTGTATCCATAATCTCCTTAAGTGGAGAGCGTATGAGTTTGTGTATAGATCTATACTGGATTGACTATCCTACACCTTGCTGCTCGCTACAGTGGGACTTGCAAGTCTACGGGTGCCAAACGTCATTTCTTACGACGTCTTACATCGTCGTTTTTCTATAGAGTCGGTACCAGGATACAGGCAATTGGTTTAAAGTAATTAGTACAGCAGTAGTTACTTAATACAGTACTACAGTACTATTTCATTTTCCCTTTACATTTACTTTCTGATATTCATACAATAAACAATAATGTAAAAACTATATTTTTGGTTAATAATAGTCAGATTTGGGAAAATACAGACTCTTACAAGAGACACACACAGAGACACTAGATGCCTTGGTAGAAGGCTACTTTTAGTAGGAAACATAGGGTTTTCTAGGAGAGTTCAAACAATTACAAACTTTTACAAAACTTATACATTACAGACTTACAAACTCTTTCATACAAACACAGACACTAATATACTTATCATCTCACCAGCTTTAAAGCTGATAAACTCTTTCAAAATAACTTGTATTCTCAGGTCGCCAGTAGACAGGTACCGGAGCCATGTTTTTGAGAAGATGGAGCTCGTTCAAGACTCATCTTTTATTTTGATGTATATTTTTGGTGTCTATATAACTTGACAGAACACACTTGTATGAAATTATATTATTAATGCAATGGATGATGTTGTTGCTTCTTTACTACTTTGCATTGTTGTGATACTGAACATAACGTCCTCCACCCCCAAACGTTTCCGCCGTTCCGGTTTTGGGGTGTGACAACACACAATACAGCTAGCACATACATATACTAAAACATTACTACATTTATGTGAGCCACGTAACGGGGCATGGCACTACCTGTCATGACCGTTTTGTATCCAGAATCTCCTTAATTGGGGAGCGTATGAGTTTGTGTATAGATCTATACTGGATTGACTATCCTACACCTTGCTGCTCGCTACAGTGGGACTTGCAAGTCTACAGGTGTCAAACGTCATTTCTTACGACGTCTTACATCGTCGTTTTTCTATAGAGTCCGTAGCAGGATACATGCCGATCACATGGTACTTTAAATAACAATTGGTTTAAAGTAGTTAGTACAGCAGTAGTTACTTAATACAACACTATAGTACTATATCATTTTCCCATTACATTTACTTTGTGATATTCACACAATAAACAATAATGTAAAAACTATATTTTTGGTTAATGATAGTCAGATTTGGGAAAATACACACTCTTACAAGAGACACACACAGATACTAGATGCCTTGGTAGAAGGCTACTTTTAGTAGGAAACATAGGGTTTTCTAGGAGAGTTCAAACAATTACAAACTTTTACAAACTATTACAATTACAGACTTACAAACACTTTCATACAAATATAGACATTAATATATTTATGATCTCACCAGCTTTAAAGCTGATAAACTCTTTCAAAATAACTTGTATTCTCAGGTCACCAGTAGACAGGTACTAGTGCCGGGTTTTGAGAAGATGGAGCTCGTTCAAGACTCATCTTTTATTTTGATGTATATTTTTGGTGTCTATATAACTTGACAGAACACACTTGAATGAAATTATATTATTAATGCAATGGATGATGTTGTTGCTTGTTTACTACTTGCATTGGTGTGATACTGTACATGACGTCCTCCACCCCCGAACGTTTCCGCCGTTCCGGTTTTGGGGTGTGACAGATTGGTATCAGAGCATTGTTTATAGTGAATCGAGTGTATCAACCCATAAAAGATATACGAACTATAAACGCAGTGGGATTAAAATACTCTGATAAAGAGTTTATACTTTTAAATAATAAAATATTTAACCAAGTATACATACCTGCATTCATACTAAAATCAGTGTCACTAGGACAGAACAAAAGTATTACGATTGTTGGGCAGCACAAGTAGACTTAGAGACATATGGTCAACTCTGGGAAGATGTAGCCTGATCAACTACATTATCCGAGGAGTGATTAGCATGTGCCTAAGTGTGGTTGTGAGGTTGCAACAAGTCTAAAAACTTACCAACACTACTACAACGAGAAGAGTAGAACAGAACATCAACTTAAAAATACTATAGGTGTATTTTGTGTTACTATTAATTACTTATCTGAGAATTAAAGGTCTTTATTTGTATGTCAATAGTTGCTAAGTGGATACGCTAAGGTCATATGTATCTAGGATATCATAGACTTAGAATCTGTGACCTTTGCTTTACTTCCTGTTCCTTGTTTGGTTGTGGGCTTAGAGTTAGGGTCACTTATTCGAAGGTCTATCCTGTCTCGGTTACATATGACTGGTATGCACTACACAAATGTTGAAGTAACTGATAAAGATCATCTTATAATTATCTAATTAGTTCGTCTATTTAGTTATTTCTAATATCCCTTTTCTCGCTTAGATTTTATGGCTGGATTCCATATCCCTGGAGACCCGTACTACCCCAACAACGGCAATGCAGGATGGTTGGGAGAAGAGCCAGAAGATGATCACCCCATCCCATTGGATGATCACGAAGCTGAAGGATTTTCTGAGGATTCTGACTCAGAGCCAAAAGTCAACAACCTACCCCCAGCTGCTCAAGACCCAAACCTGAATCCTCGTCCAGAATTTCAAGGACCCGCACCCCTGTGGGCCACAAACTTTAATAGATGGAGTCAGGAACAGGGTCAACCCATTACCTACAATGGAGACAGAAGCTTCTACAACCTCACCGAGTGAGGTTCAGCTGACAGGGTCCTACCCATCATGGTTCGTAGGATTTCTCGGAACACGGAACAAGGTCGAGCGACTATCGACCGAGTCATAGAGATTGACGCCAACTCTGGCGTTAACACAGTCCGCTTTCGCCAACTGGAGTCTGCTCATGAAAGGACTCAGGTCCACAATGCAGTTCTGCAAAGAGAACTTGCTGAAACCCAAGCTGAAGTCAGGGAACTTCGAGCTCAGCAAGCAAGGTCTGATAGGCATATGAGGGACATAGAACGTCTATTATCGGATTCAAGAACTCACTCAAGTAGTTCTCGTCGCCGATAGAGTCTCATCGACTTCTCTTTTGGATATAACCTATTTTATGTAGAAACTCTAGTCTAATTTCCTATCTTTGTAAATCTTAGACCCGTTAGGTCTTGATTAGGTTGTAGTCTGTCAAAATTTTCCCATCTTGGTTGATGTAAGACCTACTTCTAGGACATTTTTCCCGAACTCATTACATCTGTAATTCCAGTATTATTGACAGATATCTAATCTCATGGAAATTATTATCCAAATGCTATCATCTATTAGTTCTAGATCTACGTTAAATCGTGCTGTTGGGCTATGGAGAGTTAGTCCATGAGTCATTCTCATCAATTTTCCTATTAAATTCTTATTAATGTCATCATCTTTCTAAACTTGTAGCTAAAATATGCCTCCATGTAAATCAACAAGACGCGATCCTCCCGCACCGACACCACCTGCTCCTCAAATCGATACGACGGCTCTAAATGTTGTTGTAGTTGCGGCTGTGGCTACAGCCATGGCTCAATATCATTCTTCGGGTTCCACGGGAGGAGGAACTCCTGTTCAATCCACTCATGGTGAAGCTCCTGTGCGCTTAAGAGAGTGCTCCTATAAGGACTTCATTAACTGCAAGCCCAAGTCCTTTAGAGGGACTGGCTGAGTCATTGCCCTCTCGCAATGGTTCGAGAAGACCGAATCGGTTTTCGAAATCTACTCCTGTCCAGAAGGGAGCAAGGTCAAGTTCGCCGCTTTTACCTTTGAAGACAAGGCCCTGACATGGTGGCATAGCCATGTCAAGTAACTATCCCTAATAGTGGCTAATGTTATGGGCTGGGAAACTTTGAAAGACCTCAAGATTGAGGAGTACTGCCCGAGAGGCGAAATCCAAAAACTGGAGGAAGAACTGTGGAGCCTGACCATGAAGGGCTCCAACATAGTCTCTTACACCGCCAGGTTCTGTGAACTGGTGGCCCTCTATCCCAACATGGTTCATACGGAGGGGAAGAAGATTGAGAGATACATATGGGGGCTGATGCCACCATTCCAGGGAAATGTTTTGGCTTCAAACCCCACTAAATTTGATAGTGTGAAGCGATTGGCACAGCGACTTATAGACCATGGGGTTCGTACCCCCGCCACAACAACAACCCTGGCCATCTTAGAACCGCTGATTCCAAGCGGAAGTTCTGGGATGACAAGAAAAAGAAGAAGGCTGCTAAAAAGCAGCAGATCGTGGCAGTACATGCTGCGATAGCACCTGCCACTGTTGCTGCTCCGGTAAAGCAGTACGCTGGAAGTTTGCCCAAGTGCAACAAGTGCAACTTCCACCACGCAGGAGCCTGCCGGGAAATGGAGTGTTTGAGCTGCAACAGGAAGGGGCACACTGCTCGTTTCTGCAAAGCTCCGGCAAGGCCAATCACCCAAGTCCCCGGTGCTGGTATGGGCCAAGCTTGCTACAGTTGTGGCGAAGTGGGCCACTACAAGAGGAACTGCCCGAAGGCAGGGAATGCCGGTAGAGTGGGAAGAGTTCTGGCTATAGGCCATGAGGAAGCGGTTGCCGACCCCACAGTGGTCACGGGTACGTTTCTCCTCGATAACTCTTATGCATACATATTGTTTGATAGTCGAGCGGAGAGGAGTTTCGTGAACCAAAAATTTGCTCATTTACTTAAGCAAAAATCACGAGCACTTAAAGAACCGTTCACTGTAGAAATGGCTAATGGAAAGACGGAGAGCACTAGCAGTATATTCATAGGGTGTACCCTAACACTAGATAGCCATTCATTTTCGATCGACCTCATGCCGGTCTCTATTAAAAGTTTCAACGTCATTATCGGCATGGATTGGTTGAGTCTTCATCGTGCCGACATCATGTGTTACGAAAAGGCTGTACGCCTTAATCTGTCGACTGGCGAAACTCTAGTAGTTTATGGCGACAAACCCGGCACAAACCTTCGTATCATCTCGAGCATTCAAGCTCAGAAATTCTTGCGAAAGGAATGTCGCGCATTCCTTGCTCATGTGGTCGATGTGAGCCAAGAAACGAAAGATATTCAGAACATTCCAGTAGTACGCGACTTTCCCGACATCTTTCCAGAAGAACTCCCAGGATTACCTCCGCAACGTCAAGTCGAGTTCAGAATCGACTTAGTCCCAGGGGCTACCCCCGTAGCCAAATCGCCCTATCGTCTAGCACCTGCAGAGATGCAAGAACTGTCCTGTCAACTTAACGAACTGCTCAGCAAGGGCTTTATAAGACCAAGCTTCTCACCCTGGGGAGCTCTAGTCTTGTTCGTCAAGAAGAAAGACGGATCGTTTCGTATGTGCATCGACTACAGGTAGCTCAACAAACTGACCGTCAAAAATCGTTATCCTTTGCCTCGTATCGATGATTTATTTGACCAACTTCAGGGGGCGAACTTCTTTTCAAAAATCGACTTAAAATCCGGATATCACCAACTACGAGTGCTAGGGGAGGATGTTCCGAAGACAGCCTTCCGAACTCGTTATGGGCACTACGAATTCGTGGTGATGCCGTTCGGTTTAACAAACGCACCCGCTGTATTCATGGACTTAATGAATAGGGTGTGTCGTCCTTACTTGGATCAGTTCGTCATCGTCTTCATCGATGACATACTTATCTACTCTCATAGTAAGGAGGAACATAGTCAACATCTGCGACAGGTCTTAGAAACACTACGTTCGGAGAAGCTCTATGCGAAGTTCTCGAAATGCGAATTTTGGATCCGAAGAGTCGAATTCTTAGGGCACGTGGTTAGCGCAGAGGGAATACACGTGGACCCTTCCAAAACTAAAGCCATTGAGAGCTGGTCAGCACCGAAGACGCCTACAGAAATTCGTCAATTTCTAGACCTCGCTAGCTACTATCGCAGGTTCATTCAGAACTTCTCCCGCATTGCGAAACCTCTTACAACACTGACCCAGAAGGGCGTGGCCTTTGACTGGGAAGAGAAGCAGGAGAGAGCGTTCCAAACGCTGAAACGAGCCTTGTGCACCGCACCAATACTATCCCTCCCAGAAGGGATAGAAGACCTTGTTGTCTATTGTGATGCGTCAAATCAAGGACTCGGATGTGTTCTGATGCAGCGAGGTAAGGTCATCGCCTATGCCTCGAGGCAGCGGAAGACACACGAGGTCAACTACACCACACATGATCTTGAGCTAGGAGCAGTTATGTTTGCCCTGAGGATCTGGAGACACTACCTGTATGGAACAAAAAGCACTATCTTTACAGACCACAAAAGCCTACAACACATATTCGACCAGAAGGAGCTCAACGTGAGACAACGACGGTGGGTCGAGCTACTCAGTGATTACGAATGTGAAATTCGTTATCATCTGGGTAAAGCCAACGTGGTAGCTGACGCCCTTAGTCGGAAAGAATATTCTGGTCGTAGAGTCAAATCATTGACTACAACTATCCATTCACACTTGTCCACACAAATTAAGGAGGCTCAGCTCGACGCTTTGAAACCTGAAAATGTGGCGGGTGAATCCCTGAGGGGGATTAATAAGAACTTGGAGGTTAAGGGTGGAGGAGCTTATTATCTCATGGATCGGATCTGAACCCCGAAACTTGGTGGTTTCAGAGACTTGGTCATGAACGAGGCGCAAAACACTCGTTATTCCGTTCACCCGGGTTCAGATAAGATGTATCTGGATCTCAAAAAGTTATACTGGTGGCCTAACATGAAAGCAGAGATTGCTACCTTCGTAAGTAAATGCCTTACTTGCGTAAAGGTCAAGGTCGAATACCAGAAACCCTCTGGTCTACTACAACAGCCAGAGATACCGGAATGGAAGTGGGAGCGGATCACTATGGGCTTCATAACCAAGTTGCCCAAGACAACGGGTGGACTTGATACCATATGGGTCATCGTCGACAGATTGACCAAGTCCGCACACTTCCTGCCTATCAAAGAAACAGACAAGATAGAGAAGCTTACAAGAACTTACATACGGGAGATTGTACGACTGCATGGTGTTCCCATATCCATTATCTCGGACAGAGATAGTACATTCACTTCGAGGTTCTGGCAGTCGCTACAAAGTTCCCTAGGAACTAGGCTGGACATGAGTACAGCCTACCATCCACAGACAGACGGGCTAAAGGACTCTCACAGGTCCGGAGATCATTCGGGAAACGACAGAGAAGATCGTTCAAATTCGTGAACGATTGAAAACCTCTAGAGACCGACAGAAAAGCTACGCTGATAAACGAAGGAAACCGTTGGACTTCCAGGTGGGCGACCGTGTTCTATTGAAGGTCTCACCCTGGAAGGGCTTGATACGCTTCGGAAAGTATGGAAAGATAAATCCAAGGTACATAGGGCCTTTCGAGATTCTCGCAAGAATCGGCCCTGTAACTTACAAACTTAGCTTACTGCGCGAACTCAGTAATGTACATTCTACTTTCCACATCTCGAACTTGAAAAAGTGTCTGCCCAACGAGACTCTTGTAATCCCACTCGAAGAGATCGAGATCAACGAGAGCCTCAACTTCATGGAAGAACCGGTAGAGATCATGGACCGGGAGGTCAAGCAAACGAAACAAAGCCGTATCCCGATAGTGAAGGTTCGCTGGAACGCCAAGCGAGGACCTGAATTCACTTGGGAGCGAGAGGATCAGATGAAACTAAAATATCCTCGTCTTTTTACTTATTTATTTGTAACTACTTATTTGCTTAAACTCTAATTTCGAGACGAAATTCCTTCTAACGGGGGGATGATGTGACAACCCAAAATTTCTATTCTATACAACCATTCAACTCAATAGAAGTCAGAACAGTTTCTGCTAACTTTCAAGCTTTTTGGAATAAGTTTGAGTGTTTTAAAGTTAGTACTTCGGGAGATATCAGGAGAGGGGATGCCCTAGGGTTTATTGTGCAACAATAATGTCCCAAAACTCCAAGAGTTTGGAGTTTACGACCTAAACAAAGGTGTTTACGGCCGTAAACCCTAAAAGGGGGTATAAATATGACACATAGTCATTATTTACCACTTTTTCACATTTTCAAGATCCAAACTCAAATCCTCTCAAGTATCATCCAACTTTTCTTCTTCATCTTCAACTTTGTAAGTGTTTCTATCCCTAAAAAGTTGATATCTTACTTAATCTAGTGATATTACATGATTCCATCCGTGAAATCATTCCAAAAGTGTAGATCTTCAAGTTTCACCAAGAACACCAAGAACACACACTAGTGTTCTTGGACTTTTAGCACCTTTTCAAGCTTCTACCTAGATCCTTGTGTGTGTTCAAGTCTTCACTTGACACTTAGCATGCTACACATTCGGTTCATCCAAACCACCCACTACAGGTGAGTTCATACCCCCTTAATTAACCTTTTAAATGTTTTTTAAATGCTTTTATGGGGGGGGATACAAGTTGATCTATTATAGTTATTATATCAATCACATGTGATTAATAACTACCAAACAAGTGGTTTTCTTACTTTACAACCTGTTTTACCAAACTGTTTTACTTCAAACTATTTTATAAACTCTTTTTCATATCAAATACTTTTATTAAACGCTTTTAACTTATATTCTGTGTATCTATGTAGATATAGTTATATAAGTAGGATTGGAAGGACTTAGGACTGATAGCTCACCTTACTTCCTGTTCCTTGTTTGGTTGTGGACTTAGGGTATTCAGGTTATTTGTCCGAAGGTCGTTTGAATCCTAGTTATATATCATGTATATGTGTATAGATATAAAAGGTTACTTCATTCAGTTCAATACCTTTGGGTAGCAAAGGTACACAAACATGTTCATACATTCAAACAACATTACTAGTAAACTATAATAGGTATAGTTTAGGGAGATACTAATACTATTACTAGAACAGTGAAACATACAATGAGTCAGTTCATACATGAGTCAATAGATACTATGATGAGAAACAAACAATAGATACTATGATGAGAAACAAACAATAGATACTATGATGAGAAACAAACAATATAATACTATGATGAGAAACAAACAATACATGCTAGACAGGGAGAGAACACACAATATAGCTACCACATACATATACTAAAACATTACTACATTTATGTGAGCCACGTAACGGGGCATGGCACTACCTGTCATGACCGTTTTGTATCCAGAATCTCCTTAATTGGGGAGCGTATGAGTTTGTGTATAGATCTATACTGGATTGACTATCCTACACCTTGCTGCTCGCTACAGTGGGACTAGCAAGTCTACGGGTGTCAAACGTCATTTCTTACGACGTCTTACATCGTCGTTTTTCTATAGAGTCGGTAGCAAGATACAGGCCGATCACATGGTACTTTAAATAACAATTGGTTTAAAGTAGTTAGTACAGCAGTAGTTACTTAATACAACACTACAGTACTATATCATTTTCCCATTACATTTACTTTGTGATATTCACACAATAAACGATAATGTAAAACTATATTTTTGGTTAATGATAGTCAGATTTGGGAAAATACACACTCTTACAAGAGACACACACAGATACTAGATGCCTTGGTAGAAGGCTACTTTTAGTAGGAAACATAGGGTTTTCTAGGAGAGTTCAAACAATTACAAACTTTTACAAACTATTACAATTACAGATTTACAAACACTTTCATACAAATACAGACATTAATATACTTATGATCTCACCAGCTTTAAAGTTGATAAACTCTTTCAAAATAACTTGTATTCTCAGGTCACCAGTAGACAGGTACCAGTGCCAGGTTTTGAGAAGATGGAGCCCGTTCAAGACTCATCTTTTATTTTGATGTATATTTTTGGTGTCTATATAACTTGACAGAACACACTTGTAAGAAATTATATTATTAATGCAATGGATGATGTTGTTGCTTGTTTACTACTTGCATTGTTGTGATACTGTACATGACATCCTCCACCCCCGAACGTTTCCGCCGTTCCGGTTTTGGGGTGTGACAATACCACCTGGGGTCTACACTTCACTCTCTAGACTTTTCGAGGAGTATTGTCCATTCGATACCACCTGGAGTCTACACTTCATTCTCTAGACTTTTCGAGGCGTATTGTCCATTCGATACCACCTGGAGTCTACACTTCACTCTCTAGACTTTTCGAGGCGTATTGTCCATTCGATACCACCTGGAGTCTACACTTCACTCTCTAGACTTTTCGAGGCGTATTGTTCATTCGATACCACCTGGAGTCTATGTTTTATTCAATTTATAGCCAGTAGTGTTACTGCTGAGCTAAAATATTATTTTTCCTATTACAGTTACTTTGTGATTTTATCACATACATATTTATGTAAAACTATATTTAGATAATAATAGTTATACAGGGGAAAAACCTTCATTTTTGTAGAGGTGCAAACCTTAAAAACAGTCGGGCCTTGATAGAAGACTGCTCTTTATACTAGTAAGAAACATAGGATTTTCTAGATTTTTCATTCTTATGCAAAGTTTTCATAAAACAATTACAAGTCCTTTTCTTTACAGTTTTACAAAGCAATGACACTAAAATACTTATGTTCTCACCAGCTTTAAGGCTGATACTCGCTTTCAAAATAACTTGTATTCTCAGGTCACCAGTAGACAGGTACGATGACCAGGTTTTGAGAAGACGGAGCGGTCAAGACTCGTCTTTTATTTTTATTTCTTATTATCATGTCGTATACTATGAAAGAACACACATGTATTAAAATTCTACTATTAATGCAATGGATGATGTTGTTGTTTGTTTACTACTTTACACTGTTGTGATACTTTACATGACGTCCTCCGCCCCAGAACGTTTCCGCCGTTCTTGGTTTTGAGGTGCGACACATTCCAACCCGATGATTGAGGGCCTTGGGTATTCCAACGCGATGGTTGATTGGACCCATAATGTATTGGCATTCCAACCCAATGGTTGAGGGCCTGGGGTATTCCAAACCGATGGTTGATTGGACCCATAATGTGTTGGCATTCCAACCCGATAGCTGACTGGACCCATAGTATGTAGTTTGTTATTATATATGTATTGTTGTGTATGAGTATTTTGGAGGTAACTCACTAAGCCTTCGAGCTTACATTTATGGATTATTGTTTGAGGTACTTCGGATGACCGCGGGAAGGCGAAGGCATGACCGTACACTTCCTCGATTTATGATTGTGATTTCTGGGAAAACTTCGATCTTGGTTTACTATGAAACAATTTATGAACAGTAATGGTTTTGGATGTTTTTGCAAAAAATTATTTAACATGGGTTGATTTTGAAAAGTTTAAATTTTTGTGAAGTTTTATGGATGTTACAAATATGGTGTATGACCTCTAACATGACAAACACGTGTATCCACTCATCAATTGATTCAATATCAGCTCTAGAAGCAGAACCTCAGGTAGTCATCACCCTACGGAAGGGAAACAATGCACAATATTAGAACATAGCCAAAAAATAACTCATGTTATAAGGTCCTTAGAGTCTCTATGACTCTCCTTGATTCGAGTACAGATCATGTGCTTCCAATATTGCGGGTCAAATACTACCTTCCACACTTATTCATACCTTCCTCAAGAATCATCTCAAATCCTCTAAGTCACTCCACTATGGAAACTCTTATGATCCATATACGAAACATCATACATATCTTAGTACAACATTTTCTAGGCTCTCCTATGATTTCTCCTCTAACTTGCTTCCGCATTACTATGAATCTCTACCATCGCCTTTGTTTGCCTCATTCATGCACTTTATACACAATATAGGATCAAATAGATTGTCGAAAAAATGATTCTACCATATGCCCACAACCAAACAAGGAATAAGAAATCAGGCTAAATCAATCACTATAAGGCTATATAATCCTAATTGTATACCATCCTATAACATATTCTTAGAAATTAACATTGTCAATATATAATCCAAGTAGCACATAACAAACAATTCCCTAGTTTATATGTCATCACACATATCACGCAGTTCTATCATGCAATTCCTGAAGGGATATTTTTCCCTATTCTAGAATACAAATCACATAATAGCGTACTAAAATATAACATTCATGTATGAGTATTTTGTAAATCACTTACTTAACCTCAGTTGATTGAACACATCACACCTCTTTTTTTCTAATAATCTTTTGAGAAAAAATTGTTTTCTTACCAAAATATTTGTCAATTTCCTCAGTTGGAGCTCAGACACACCCGGAAGTGTGCTTAAATCCCTCAAACTAAGGTTTTGATACAACTTGTAACGTCCCAAAATAATAGGAAAAAAAATCATTTTTAAAACACCAAAAATGATACAACCATTTGTTTCCAAAACCAATCAACGTATAGAGTACTCTAAAGCATCAGAGTGAATCAAATCAATAATGCAGAATGACCTTTAAGGGATGTTTTGTGATCATTACATACCCTTCCCTTTGGAACCAAAAGTACCTGCAACATTTAAACCAATAAACTTCAACCTCAAAACCTAGCGAGTTCCCCAAAATACCATATTCCTTACATAACATTACGACTCCATTTCAACCGCAAGTAAATGCTATGGAACAAATCATAATCTTACCATCACTTTCTGCAATAGGAGAGTTCATAGTCTTGACTTGTACAAGTTCCAGGGGATGAATCTTGTGTTGGATAAGGTGTCTAAGTCCGTAACTATATTTGGTATCAACTTGACCCGACCCGGCATGGTCCATTTTGGTTGCACTTCACCTAACAACTTGTATGGATACACTTTTGAGAATAAGATGTTTATGATATATTAATATATTATTAGTTATAATATATTAATATGATATCATAATTATTTAATTAGTATTGATCAAGAATTAATTTAGAAATAATTTAGTGATCAAAATGGAGCTAATTAAATATGGACTCTTATTTATATATATGGATTGGGCTAAGATTTATTTAGGATGGGCTAAGAGTATATGGAGTCCATGGATAGTCCATGGAGCTTCTAACCCATGGATCCTAGGTAAATGAAGAGTCATGGGTATTAGGGTTTAACCCTAATCCTCCATACTATACAAAGGAGTCCTTGGTTCTAGAATTGGCACTAGTGTGTGTGAGCATAAGGGTAAGCCGATTTCTATAAGTGTTCTTATTCTCTCAAGAGCTTCCAACTTGTTTTGGTGATTTGTGACACCACTTGAGGCATCCACACTATTGGTGATAGGATCATAAACTCCAAGCAATCAACCACAAAAGAAAGGTATGTTATTCTACTTAAAGTTTTATATTACAAGTACCCCATAACATGCTAGTTAGGTTGTAAACCTTGGAAATCAAATTTGCATGTATTTTAGAGAAAACATAGATCCAAGGTTTCTAGGGTTGCATGTACACCTTAGGAGTGTTAGTATGCTCTAAACCCAACAATGGTATCAGAGCCTAGGCTTGTTTTCTTGATACTTGATGCAAACTTGTTGAAAAAGCTCAAAAATCTGCACTCTGCAGCATGAACTCGCCGAGTCCATGGGGGGACTCGACGAGTCCATATGTAAATTCATCCTACTCGTCGAGTAGGTTCTTACCCTCGACCAGTAGGAGCCCCAGAATGCAGTTTTTCGAGTTTTGCTACTGGAAATGGGCTAGAAACATTACCCTAAACTGTTTTGGTGTTTTAAAACTTGTTTTAGATGGTGTAATGTTTATGCTAATCCATTTACAATGGCTAATATCAAAATTCCATGTTTTATATGTGTTAATATGATTCTTGAAATTTTGATATGATTGTTTATGTTATTATGAGTTTTTAGAAGATCATACGAATTACGTGTAATTTGCTTGTAGTATAATTCTTGATCTTAATGGCTAATGATGGAGTCCATAACTTGTCCTCAAGTTATGGATAACCAAAAGTCACTTCTTTAAAAGTGTCATTAAAGAATAAGAGGTTATATAAAATGAAGAGTCTTCATTTTAATGGACCATTAAAACTCATAAGTTATGAAATGAAAAGTCTTGAATAGTTTCAATACTTGCCCTCAAGTCTTGGAATTTGTAAAGACTCACACATTAATACTTTAATTCCAAATAGATCCTTGGAATTTTAAAAGTTTAAAATTCAACCCTTATACTTCTATAATATTAAAAGTTTAATTATTATATATATGTATAAGAATAAGTCAATCTTACCATTAGTAGGCCTCATTCACGAAGCCGGTCTATAAGGGGGTATAAGGTTACTGCCTATAAAATGGCAGTTTAATGGTTGTCCACTCTCACCCACCGCTTCCTTGACTGGTGGAGGGTCGTTAGCCGAACGGGTAGTATAGGACCTAAATCCTCATTAAAAGTATAATGAAATTATAAAGTAACTAAACCTTTATTAATTCCCAATCTTAGTTAGTTTAGGAAAATGTGAATTAGATGGTAACCCATGAAATTACACTTTGTACCTTACCAAGTCGTTAGTGGAGCGTGTGTGGTTAACCGACACACTAACTAGGACTAGTAAGAGTGGCAAAGGGTGACTTAAGTTTTATCATAGATCGGTGGAGCGTGTGTGGTTAACCGACACATCGATTAGGTGATAAAATTAAGGGTACCAAGTCAATTTGCATGGTTATTCACACCTTGTTTGTGATCCTCGGCATCCCAGTCACAAACTTGAGAGGGCACAATCGAGATTCAAACATGCCACTGAAAGTTCAATGTATCTCAAAAGATCTAGGAGTTTCAAATAAAATTAAAACTTAATAATTTATTTCATTTATAATGGTGGAAATTGGTAAATTGTCATTTACCTACCTTCAAATATTTTATAGTTTGGATTACGACGTCCCTCTTCTAAGTTATGAAATAGTTTGTAGGGTCCTAGCCTTAATATTTCATTTGGGTGACTTATTAAGGATTCTTCATCTAATTAAACTTGTCCTTCTTTCTTTCAGATGTCTTCCAACACTACTACCGGCTCAAACCCTACAGGCTCCTTTTCCCTCATGAACTTGTGTGGGAATTTCACTTTTGATGGGTCTAACTTCAATGAATGGATTAGAAACATCAGGATGAGTACCCTCTATGAGGACAAGGAATATGTCCTTGATAAGGAGCTTAAGGTTATTACTGAGTCCACTGCTACTCCTCAGGAGGTTGCGGAGTACACTACACATGAGAGGGATGCTACCAAAGTGTCCTGCATCATGTTGGCTACCATGACTCCCAAACTCCAGAAATCCTATGAGGATTTCTACCCCTATGAGATGCATTTGGATCTGATGGATAGGTACCATCAGAGCGCGCGTCAGGAGAGGTATGAAATCATCTCCTCCATGATAACGACCAGGATGAAAGATGGTGAACCCATCACCGGTCACTTGTAAAAAATGCAAAGGTTTGTGGACCGGTTTCTGAAGCTTAATGTGGACTTCCCTGAGGACATGGCGATTGATATCATTCTCCATTCCTTACCTCCAAGTTATGAT
This sequence comes from Lactuca virosa, assembly GCF_052849685.1. Taxonomy (NCBI): domain Eukaryota; kingdom Viridiplantae; phylum Streptophyta; class Magnoliopsida; order Asterales; family Asteraceae; genus Lactuca; species Lactuca virosa. The sequence goes on along the minus strand of NC_136428.1, from coordinate 150,427,746 downwards.
CAGTTTCGTATGACTTATCATATGAACAAGGAGGAAGTTACTCTTAGCAAACTTCAAGGACTTTTAAGGACCGCTGAAAGTGACCTTAAAGGTAAGTCGGCTGTTACTTCTACTCCTACTCCTATAGCAACCCCTGTTCTGGCAATTGGGCAGGGAAAGGGGAAGAAGAGGAAGACCCCTTCGAAGGGTACCAAGGGAAAGTCCCTTGATGGCTCCTCTTTAAGTGGGACCAAGAAACGTCTCATTCCTCCTTCTTCAAACCCAAAGGAAGCACAATGCTTCTACTGCCACGAAAAAGGGCACTGGAAGCGAAGCTGTCCCAAATACTTGAAGGATGTGAAGGATAGGAAAGTTAAACCCACCCATGCAGGTATTTATACTATATTGTCTGGTAACTTATTGCATACTAACTCTTGGGTGCTTGATACAGGTTGTGGTATTCACATTTGTACTGATTTGCAGGGCCTAAGAAGTATTAAAGAAGTGGAGCACGAGAAGATAAACCTAATCATGGGCAATAGGAAAGCATCACATGTGACCAATATTGGAGTTTATTATTTATTGCTTAACAATGGGTTAACTTTAGATTTGAATAAATGTTGTTACTCGTTAGAAATGGCGAGATATATTATTTCCCTTCATAGTTTGTACAAACAAGGTTTCACATTTTCATTTGATAATAAAACTGGTGCTATTGATGCTTTTTATAATAATGTGTTTTATTTTAAAGCATTACCTTGTGATGGTGTATATGAAACTGTTTCGATTGTAGACAACTTAAGAAATAATGTATATCATATTGATTCTTCGATGAGCTTAGATAAAGCATTATTGTGGCATTGTCGTCTTGGACATGTTAACAAGAAGCGCATAGGCCAACTCCAGAAGGCTGGAGTTTTGGAATCATTTGACCTAAAGTCGGATGATAGTTGCAAGTCTTCTTTACTTGGAAAAATGACAAAGTCACCCTTCACTGGTACTTGTGAGAGGGGTGAGGGTTTGTTGGATCTCATATACACAGATGTGTGTGGACCCTTCAAATCAGCCACAAGGGATGCTAATCGGTACTATGTGACTTTTACTAATGATTATAGCAGATATGGATATATCTACTTAATCAAGCATAAGTCAGAAACCTTTGAAAAGTTCAAAGAGTTTAAGCAGGAACTCAAGAATCAGTTGGGCAGGAATATCAAGATGCTCCGATCCGATCAGGGAGGAGAGTATCTTAGTATTGAGTTCCTTGACTATCTTAAGGAATGTGGGATAGTCTCACAATTGATACCTCCTAGGACACCACAGCTGAATGGTGTTACCGAGAGGCGAAATTGGACCTTGTTGGACATGATTCGTTCCATGATGAGTCGAGCTTCGTTACCAATCTCATTCTGGGGGTATGCCTTAGAGACTGCCGCCCATATCCTCAATCTAGTCCCTACTAAGAAGGTTGCCAAAACACCTCATGAGATGTAGACTGGGAAAGTTCCCAATCTGGACCACATCAAGATTTGGGGTTGCGAGGCTTTTGTGAGGCGCGAGTCTCATGACAAGCTTGAACCTCGAAGTGAGAGGTGTATTTTCATCGGCTATCCACAAAGATCCTTTGGGTACCTCTTCTACAGGCCTAGTGAAAATGTGGTGTTTGTAGCAAGAAGGGGAGTCTTTCGTGAGAGAGAATTCATAAGCCAAGGAAACAGTGGGAGGCAAATTGACCTTGAAGAGCTTCAAGAGTCAAGTGGTGAAGGAAAATCAAACACTATCAATCAACCTGAGGAGGAAACTCCTGTTGAGTCGATAGATGAGTCCGTACCTCCGAGGCGTTCCACTAGAGTTAGGAACATACCTGATTTTTATTATGGTTATCACATCACCACTGAAGGTGATACATTTATTAGTGATAGTATAATAATAGATTGGGATGAACCTAATAATTACAGGGAAACCATGGCATGCCCTGAGTCTGCTAAATGGCAGGAGGCTATGGACAGCGAGATTCAGTCCATGTATGACAATCAAGTGTGGAACTTGGTTGACAATGTACCAGGTCGTAAGACAGTTGGGTGCAAATGGATCTTCAAAAAGAAGACCGACATAGATGGGAACGTACACACCTACAAAGCAAGACTGGTGGCAAAGGGCTTTACTCAAACTCCGGGAGTTGACTATGATGAGACCTTCTCACCAGTAGCAAAGATTATGTCTATTAGAGTTTTGATGGCCATAACTGCATTTCATGATTATGAAATATGGCAAATGGATGTCAAAACCGCTTTCCTTAATGGGAAGTTGGCAGAGGATGTTTACATGGCTCATCCAGAGGGTTTTGTCGATGCAAAGTACCCTAATAGGGTGTGTAAGCTTGAGAAATCCATTTATGGATTGGAATAAGCATCTCATAGATGGAATCTTTGCTTCGATGAGAACGTCAAAGAGTTTGGCTTTTCGAGGAGCGAAGATGAGTCATGTGTGTATGTTAGGGCTAGTGGGAGTATAGTTAGCTTTCTGGTGTTGTATGTGGATGACATACTACTCATAGGAAATGACATCCCAACTTTGTAGGAGGTTAAGTCCTGGCTAGGGAAGTGTTTCGCTATGAAGGACCTTGGAGAAGCTGCCTATATCCTAGGGATAAGGATAATGAGAGACAGGAGTAAGAGACTAATTGGACTTAGTCAGAGTACCTACTTGGATAAGGTGTTGAAAAGATTCAACATGCATAATTCCAAGAAAGGGGATTTACCGATCCAGCACAATGCCAAGCTGAGTAAGACTCAGAGTCCGAGTACAGAGGCTGAGATAGTTGAGATGAGTCGATTTCCATATGCTTCCGCTGTTGGCTCGATCATGTATGTTATAACTTGTACTCGCCCTAATGTGGCCTTTGCTTTGAGCATGGTTAGCAGATTTCAGTGAAATCCTGGCATGGCGCACTGGACTACAGTAAAGAATATTCTCAAGTACCTGCGGAGGACTAAGGACTGGGTCCTTACCCTTGGTGGGAGTGATGACTTGAGAGTGATTAGGTATAGTGATGCTAGCTTTCATACTGATAGGGATAATTTCCGCTCTCAGTCAGGCTGGGTCTTTACCCTAAATGGAGGAGCAATTACTTGGAAAAGTTCCAAGGAGGAGACAGTAGCTGATTCTACTTGTGAATCAGAGCACATAGCAGCAAGTGAAGCGACGATGGAGGCGATATGGCTGAAGAACTTCATTGGAGACCTTGGAGTTATGCCAGCTATACAAGAGCCTATGGAGATTTTCTGTGACAGCAATAGTACGGTTGCCTTAGCCAAGGAGCCAAGAGATCACGGTAGATCCAGACACATTGACAGAAAATACCACTTCATAAGACACAAGATAGAAGAAGGACTCCTCGTGGCAAAGAGGGTATCGTCAGATGAGAACCCTGCAGATCCCCTTACGAAGGGACTGACTAGGGTTAGGAATTTGCAACATGCAAGAAGCATCGGGCTAAGGGACGATATTAGTTTTAATAATTAGATTTATGAAACTTGTAAAATGTAATTGACATTTGATGATTAAATAAAAGTTGTTATTTATTTATGAGTAAAGTGTTACTATCCTATGTTGATCGTTTACTATTGTTTCAATTTTGCATGTTTTGACTTCCAGAATAATTATTTTATTCAAACTCTACACAGACGGTCATATGTCGAAAGTAGATATGAATCAAGACTGTCATGAATCTCGCTTGTAAGATTTGTCTAAGGTGAATTAGACATAGCAATGGTTGCTACAACATTCATGAGTGCTCATAAGGTCTGAGTATTGGATTAAACACACGCTCGCTTGTATCACCTCATGGAATTTATCTCGAGTGATCGCGAGACGGTAATATCATATATATATCTTCAAACCTGGAGATATGAGTTGTTGACTATGAGTTGGTTATCCATTGATTGTACGAAAACACATCAGTAACTTGATGTCATAAAACGTGCTTTTGTACATAATTCAACGAGTAGTTAGTACAAGCATATAAGTCGAAGTTTATCTGTTCCTTCTAGCAATAGAAGCGATATCTGGGTGCCTCGATGATTTGGTTTTGACTTATGTGTCGGGCCCGGTCAGAACCTAATTGATGTGTTCAATTTAGTTCTATGTCAAACAAATCAGAGATCGAGAAACAAATGTTGGACAATAAGTTAGACCATGTTCCATGTGTTTGTTCGGCTGATATCTTGAGAACAGAGGAATATATGATCACTTATCTAAAATGGCGCTTCATAGTTCAACAGAGTTTTAAAGAGCTACGATTGTTGGTTGGTTCCTGAAGTTATACTTGCAACTATAGTTATCAGACTTATCTAAGTGAGAGACTGTTGGATAAGGTGTCTAAGTTCGTAACTATATTTGGTATCAACTTGACCTGACCCGGCATGGTCCATTTGGGTTGCACTTCACCTAACAACTTGTATGGATACACTTTTGAGAATAAGATGTTTATGATATATTAATATATTATTAGTTATAATATATTAATATGATATCATAATTATTTAATTAGTATTGATTAAGAATTAATTTAGAATTAATTTAGTGATCAAAATAGAGCTAATTAAATATGGACTCTTATTTATATATATGGATTGGGCTAAGATTTATTTAGGATGGGCCAAGAGTATATGGAGTCCACGGATAGTCCATGGAGCTTTTAACCCGTGGATCCTAGGTAAAAGAAGAGGCATGGGTATTAGGGTTTAACCCTAATCCTCCATACTATATAAAGGAGTCCTTGGTTCTAGAATTGGCACTAGTGTGTGTGAGCATAAGGGTGAGCCGATTTCTATAAGTGTTCTTATTCTCTCAAGAGCTTCCAACTTGTTTTGGTGATTTGTGACACCACTTGAGGCATCCACACTATTGGTGCTAGGCTCATAAACTCCAAGCAATCAACCACAAAAGAAAGGTATGTTATTCTACTTAAAGTTTTATATTACAAGTACCCAATAAGATGCTAGTTAGGTTGTAATCCTTGGAAATCAAATTTGCATGTATTTTAGAGAAAACATAGATCCAAGGTTTCTAGGGTTGCATGTACACCTTAGGAGTGTTAGTATGCTCTAAACCCAACATCTTGGTCTTCCATACAACTGCCAGGGAATAAACCCTAGTCTTTCATGAAAATTCCAAGTGCTAAACCCTTGTATTTCATACAAATGACAAAGGCCAAACCCTGATCTTCCATGAAAGATTCACAAAGACATCTAGCATCCTACATAGTATAGTGATAAGACTTACCACCCAAATGCAGTCAATAGCTAACAGACTCACACCGTTATAAAAGTGGATGCTACAAACCTCCTAACGAATTATACAAGGTAAACTCTTATTCTATTTTCTAAAACTATCCATCTGACTAAAATTCAACCCAGATCAAAAACTCAACATTCAAAGTTAACTCAAGTTTCCTTACATGACGTGGCCAACCATTGGCCACATCGTGGTCCTTAATCTTGATCTTGATTAAAGTTTGTTTACCATATCGTGGCAGATATGCTACCACACCTTAGTATAAACTAGAAAATATAGTAACGACCAAACCAGTCTCTATGTCATGGTAAGTAAGTCGCCATGCAGTAGAAACTATACAGTTACAACTTAATAAATTCTGCTCTTAACTCCTAATCCCAAGAGCTCCGAAGCTCATATCTAAATCTCTACAAGGTATTAATTGATGAAGTTTCTAACTTTATAAAGTAGGACACCCCAATAAGTCAAGATCTCTACTCTAAAGTTCTTAATGTTTGCAAAAAAGGAACATATACCAAAATGATTCATGCAAGACCACTTTCCAACCAGCACCATTATCTAGAAGCCAAAATATGCACTCAAAGGCTCTGGAGTACACTCAAACCCAAGGAAAAGAATATTGTTACTAAAAAGCTCATAAAAGACCTAAAATAATATTTAGAGAAGTGAAGAGAAAGAATAAGACTTTTTACCTCTACAAGAATTGAAATGAGATGAAGATGTTGGATCTAAGATGGAACCAAGATAACAAACAACAAGATGAGCTTCTCCTTTCTTCAACCATCAGAAAAAGGCTTTACATACTCAAAATACATAAAATAGGCTTGGGTTTGGGATTGAGATCGATTTCTAAGGATCGAGGCTGCCAAATAAGGCACCATAGGAGTCACTTCCCTTAGATAGGGTACAAACCCAGAGATCTAGGGTTTACACCAAAATGGCCGCCACGCCATGGAAAATGGGTCACTACGCCGTCACACAACACAACTCTACATTCTTAATCAAACAATTGCCATGCCATAGGGCCTTAGCCACGAGGTCATGGCCCACCCAAAATCTTCACAATTAAAAATTAAAATAATTAACTTGGGAAAAGTAATACTTTAAATTGGATGTTACACTTACTAATTTTATTTTTTCTAGCATAACTCTTATTGATAATTGTTTAGATGTAGTAAACTATTTGCACCAAACAACTAGTCACCTCTAGAAACAACTTTATAAATAATTATTCGCACCCGTCCCTTACCTCAGTTAAAAGGATAGTGTGTGTGTGTATATATATATATATATATATATATATATATATATATATATATATATATATATATATATATATATATATGTTGGTTAATATAGGTTGTCATGAATGATGCGTCGGAAAAAACATACTATGATGGTGAACCAAGTACTTTTATTTATCAATTATTATTTTTTGTAAATATGAACATACTTGATTATTGAAAGGAACGATTTGTGTATTTATTCAATCTGGTAAACGCATCAATGCGTCTTAAATGTGATCAACAACTCAATTATGTATAATATTCACGTTTGAATCATGAAAATGGTATGTGAAACTATCTAATGGAAATTCACTCGTATAATTCACGGCTTTTTGAAGGATTTTTCTTTTATGAATGAAGAGTATGTACTCTACTAGTTACTAAGGTGTTAGATACATATGAAACAAACTAGTGAGAAACATAGGAAAAATACATACGTACAAACATACATGCATACATACAAACATGCATGCATAGAACATCTATACATACACATACACACATACACGTACATATATGTACACACAGATACATGTCTATATATATATATATATATATATATATATATATATATATATATATATATATATATATATATATATGACACATACATTAGAAATATTTTTCTATAAAATTGTAATAAATATTTTTATATATATTAAAAATGAAAAGCGAGAAATACTTCACACCGTAAAAATGCATATAAATATGTTATGTTAGATTTATTGTTCACCAAATCCTCTCCATAGGACAAATAAATAAAATTACTCTAAGAGAGAAAACTACATAATGGCAAGACTCTTGGAATCATATATGATCGTTTTGTGTATGTCATTTCTTGGATTACTTGTTTGTCATCAATGTAAGTTCCTATTAGTTTTTTATTCTTCAGTCTTCAATATTTATTTAATTTATTTAACGACTTTTAGTTTCATTTTATATTATCATATGTAGTAGTATTACAATAAATGACATAAAAAATATGGGGGTACGCCATGTGCTGATCAGGTGAAATGTTCGCGACCTGGTGAACTATATTGTTGCTGTTCGGCAACTTACAACATATGCGCGACTGATCTTGCTGTATGTATACAAAGATGTAGCTATAAAAAATGTTGTTCTACTAAAATGTAATTTTTATTATTATTATGAATAAATATATTAAGAGATAAATAATGTATTATTACTTGGCAAGGTATATTTCATGATTGGTGATTCTCATTAGACCAAATATAAATACAGTACAAGGTAAAAGGGCCTAACAATAGTGTATTACTAATAGAACATGTACCCATGCATTGTGCTCAGAATACTAGATTAATATGATCGCTAATATGTCTTGTAATTTGAACCAGAGTTCGAGAAACTAAATACTCAAGATGAATCGGAAGCCTGGAAAAATAAAATAATGTGGCCATTTGTAAAAATGTATGGATAATCGGAGAGAGTAAGACATGACTAGTAGCAACTTTTACTTGGACGAAATATACATCTATCCCAATATGCTTTTCCGTTGACGTTGAACCATATCGATAAGGAGAAAACAATTAGGGCATACAATGGGTTATTGTGGAAATACGGATTCTCAATGGATCACGTACGATCGCTTTCAAAACTGATATTTCTAGGTACAGATTTGTAAGCCAAATTTCTAGAAGAATTCTTATTTCTTCAGAAAAGAAGAAGAGCTGAGAGATGGGGTACGAAGGCTCATAGAAAAGAGTCGTATTTATACTTGACAATTGGAAGTTTCATCTTATGAAGTAGTCAAATAATCTAGAAATTAGTGGCATGGCTGATGTTTTCCGAAATTGATAAGATTTGGTAACTTTACCAAAGTCACACACTTGGATTCATATTTTTCCACTATGACCCTTGCCTCTTTTTGTACCAGCTTTTAATTTGATATTATATATAAGTGCACTCTACACACACTGAACATATAATATAGAGTACAAATTATAAATGTCTTAGCTTACATATTGTTTCAATTACATAAAATGTATGGTGACACTAAAATCACAACCAATTATCTTCTATTTTAGTAAAACCCATGAACCAACATAACATTAATCAAAACAAAACAACCCATTAAATAAATGAAAATATCAAAACGATTGAATTCCCATCTTAGTATTTTACACATTCAAATACTCGATAATTAAGGTGTTCTAAGAAATGACCCTTCAACCCAAATTAATACATGAAAGAAAACTACATACTTGTTTATTAAACTTTCTAGCAAAATACAACTTCACACTATTATAAAGTGTGTGTTCGAATCCTTTCATGATTATATCAAGGCCAAGTCCCCAACCTCTTGAAATGTGGCTACACTTCACAATCATTAAGTAGTTAAACTTCAACATTGTCAACTATAGAACCAAGCACATACCAAGCGTCAATTAGTAAGCCTTCAAGTTTAGGAGCGACTCCAATTAACAACTAGGTGAGAGGCTATGATTTTTAGAAATTTAACTTTGGGGATGTCACACCCCCGTTCGACATCAAAATGCCAGGTTATGCAACTTCTCTTCGTGGATCACAAATATCAATTATATTTAACATTACACATGAACATATTACACACATTACATTTTCTTAATAATTATATATTACATCATAATTCATAACATAAAAACAAGAAGTTCTGTTACAAATTACTATAACAACAATTGTCAAAGAAATATTACTCCAAACAAATTTCCAAGTACTAACACATCTAACTTTCAATTTCCTATGAATGTGTGTGGTTTGAAAACGTCAACATAATGTTAGTGAGTTCACAGGTTTGAATAATACCACTTGAAAATACCTTTTTAGATTGTCACACCCCAAAACATGCGAGAACCTGTTATTTTAAATCTATGTAAAATGTAATTCTTTTTAAATTATAAAGAGAAATTTTTGCATACTATGTGTATTTACATAATCTACCCTCAAAAATCAAATATTAAATAATCTTGATTGGGATAAATAATGTAGTAGAGATTATAACAAGGTTTCCAAAAATATAAAGAACACTAAAATCCGAGTTATAACGAAGAAGTTACGACCAATCAAAGATCCGTGACAAAACCCGCAAAACATTGTTAAGCGTAAAGAGTGAAATTTCAATAAAGTATTTTTTTAGCCTTAACAATCTAAATGAAAGTCGTAGGATACGTTAACCCGTGAATTTCCATAAAAAGAACATTCAAATCTGACTTCGTATGAGGAACTTATGATTTTTCTAAGATTCGACTTAGCAGCATACAGCCCAAAAGTCTGTTTGAAGATCGAGCGATTTTTAGACAACACAACCTAAACGAGAATCGAAGATCTCGTTAATAGTAGCACAATGATAAAAAGACAAACGAAAACAGACATCGGATGAAGTAGTTATGAATTTTTAACGGACTTTTCCTGTCCCGACCTGTTAAAAATATAACATTAAAAATAAAGTCAAAACTAACCGGCGGAGTCTAAACGAAAGTTGTAGAGCGTAATCTCACCTACGCGTGAATATAAAGAACGTCAAAAACGAAGAACGTATGTGAAAGTTACGATTTTCTAAAGTTTAAATATTTATTATTTTTGGAGTACGCGCAGCGTACGAAGGAAATTACGCCCATCATAATTCCATATGTACTCGATCTGAAATTAGCCACGAAGCCTACTCCAACGCATGCATGACACGTGCGCGTAGCTCCGGTGCGTCCGAGACAATCCACTCGTAGGCGCAGCGTACGAGGTTACGCCCAGCGGAGAGGTTGGCAAAGCACTACGCCCCACGTAACGTGTGAGTACGCCCAGCGTACTCCGAGGCTTCAGCGTCCTATAAATAGAAACCGAGGGCTCTGAGCTTTGGTAGCTAATTCTCAAACCTATCTCCTATATTTCTCACTTTTAAGCCCTTGAGACTACCCCGACACCCCGGTGACGTATCCGAACCCCGACGCAAGCCCGAAACCCCGAAATTCTCGAAAAGCGAACCTATTTCCAGTCGAGACGTTGCCTACGTGAAGCTCGATTTTTCACCAAAAACTCGTAGTTACATCAAGAAAAGCCATACTTAGAAACGAAACACTGCCTAAATCCCTACTTACCAAGTGAGTTCATACCCCCGTATTTTCATAATTTTTACAGTTTTAAGGGGGAGAATACAAGTCTAAAACAAAGATTTTGTGTAACAAACATATGGTTTCAAAGTATATTTTAAAATGTTAAAATGTTTTATACACTTATATTTTTCCACAAAAATCATATATATATATATATATATATATATATATATATATATATATATATATATATATATATATATATATATAAGATTTAAAGGGCTTAGGACTGATAACTCGCTTTATTTCTTTTTCCTTGTTTGGATGTGGATTTAGGGTATCTGTTATCTGTTCGAATGTCGTTTAAATTTTAGTTATATATAATTGTATATGTATATAAATATAAATGTTATTTCATTCAGTTTCAATACCCATTGTAACTTGTTGAGCAAGGGGTTGCATTCTTAGACAGTTAGTGTTAATTCAGAATATACATATAAATTATAATAGGTATAATTTATGATACAAGAATACTAATACACTAGTACATTGTTTTACAATAACTAGGGTTGGATTCCAAACTACACTAATATGAACAAATTACAATGCATTTCGAGTATACTAAACAAGGAAAATAACATAAATCATTTAATTCAAAATGATTAGGTTTTCATTTCTATTATACATGTAACGTTTATATGCTTTTTTTGATTCAATGTATTCAGGTTGTTTAATTCAAATTAAACAATATGGTTAAAGTCCTGATATTATAACCAGAATCTGCAGTCGGGGATCGAAACAAGTGTATATAGATCTATATGGGATTGACAAACCCGCACTCGGGCTGCTAGCTATAGTAGGGCATACATGCCTATGAGTAAAAATTGTTATCAACAATTTTTTTTAAACACTTTCAATGCATTTATGTCAAGCCATCTAGTCTAGTATGGTTATAATAACTCAGTAAAAATATATTAACAAAACGGTTAGTGTATAAGTAAACTAAACTTGAGTACATCTCAAAGTACTAGTTTTTCAATGATATAACTTACAGTATTATGTTATAGTTTACGATAACAGCTGGTGGAGTCAGGCACACTTACTTTTATAGGTTTTTAACAAATAAATACATACATAGAACATTGGTTTATAAACAGAACAGTTTTATGGGATTAAAACTACTTTTTATATACAGCAAAAAATATAGGATTTTCTGGAATGGTTTTACATATTCAAAGAGCAGAAAACAAGCTTTCAAACATAAATACTTATGCACTCACTCAACTTTATGTTGATACTCGCTTTTCAAATTACTTGTATTCTCAGGGAATCAGTAGAGGGGTACTCCCCGATATTTTGAGAAGACGGAGCTATTTTGAGTCATGTCTTCTATCTTTTTTTATCAACTATATTGGTGTCAATATACAGTGATTGAACACATGTAAATATTTATACTTTTAAATACAATGGTTGTTTGTACTTTGATTACTGTGATGCATATGTTGTGATACTACAAATGAAGTCATCCACCCCCGGACATTTCCACCGTCTGGTTTGGGGGTGTGACAGATTGGTATCAGAGCATTGTTTATAGTGAACTCAATATATCAATTCATAAAAGATATAAAAACTATAAATACATTGGGGCTGAAAGCTCTGACTACAAGTATACTTTTAAAAATTTAAGTATTTTTACGAGAAGTATACTAACACTTATACGTATAAGAACAGTTTCACAGTCATATCAACTTAGAAGTATTTGGATGTTGGACATTGCAGTCAAACCTGGGCAGTTATGTAATCATATATGGGATTAATATAGCCTGATCAACTATATTGGTTTGAGATACGACCAACATGTGTTCGGGAGTGATGGTAGTGTTGCGACATGTCTAAAACTTACCAACAATACATATACAGAAGAACACTAGAATAGACCATAAAATACTATACGAGTATTTTAGGCACTATATACTAATAACAATTATGTGAAAACAAGAGAACTATGGTCGGTAGAGCTATAAATATTAAGTGTATAATACAATTATATATAATTAAAGTTATATAGACTTAGAGTATGTGATCTAGCTTTATTTCCTGTTCCTTGTTTGGTTGTAGATTTAGAGCATGATCATTTAATCGAAGGTCAAATATATCCAAATTATATATAATTAGTATACACTTTGTAGTTATAGAAGTACCTAAACCAGGTCATTCTATACAAAATTCATTATCTGTTAACTGTAAGTTTCCCTCGTAGAAACTTTTATTTGCTTATTACATGTACTAATTCTATTAGATATTTCTTATTCTCGCTTAGATAACAATGGATGGATTTCACGTTCCCGGAGACCCGTACTTTCCGAACCAAGGTAAAGAAGGATGGATAGAAGAGGACCCAGAAGAGGATCCGGAAGAAGTCATGGAAGAGGAACCGATGGAAGAAGAGGAAGAAGAAGAGGAAGATGAAGATTCAGAGGGTACCGACACAGAACCCACAGTATACAATCCCCCACCAACCATCCCACCTCTCATAGTCAGGCCAGGATTTTAAGGGTCAAAGCCAGTTTGGGGAGAGCACATATACCACTGGAGCCGACAGCAGGGCCAACGCCCACCCTATGGAATGTGCCGAGATTTCTACAATCTCAGTAACGGAGGTTCAGCCGACAGGGCTCTTCCTATCACTGTACATCGTATAGCTCGCCAATCCGAACAGGCGAGAGTTTCAATAAATCGGATCCTAGAAGTCAGTGCGACGACACAAATCAACGTTGTGGATATTCGTCGTTTAGACAGAGTTCATGATGACACCCAAGCCCACACCGAAGCACTAAAATAAGAGAGTTATGGGAGCATCAATCTACCCTGGAAAGGCGACAAATGGGAGCTGAACACCAGGGAGCTGAGTATAGTACTCGGCGCAGTGCACGTCGCAAGTAGTGTTCGCACTACTCCCATTTTTGTTGTAAAATTAGGATTTCGGCTAAATGTATTATGTTTAACAACTTTGTGTATGTTAGACCTTTAGGAAGGTCTAATTTTCCAAACAACATCATGTATCCAATGTATATATATGGAAGTATTTGAATTTCGTTTTACTTCATCGTGTATTAACCGGAATTTATAAGTTTATCGTATGATAACTTGAATACAAGATCCATATTGAACTAAGTATTTTAGTTTAGATATATCAAATTCATATTCATTCTTGATATCTTATAATCGCTTCATCTTTTTATTCATATAGTAAAAGATGCCTCCTCGGAGAAACCCAAGGCGTAACAATAGTGAAGCGCCAATACCACCTCCGCCACCACCACCTCAAGTTGACACTGCCATGTTTCAAGCGGCAGTTACCGCAGCTGTTGCAGCTGCTATGTACCATATAAACACCACTGTTGCAAGTGGGGTCAGGGAGTGGAGCACACCCCTCCAATCAGGGTGAGAGTCACGGGCACCATAGGGAGTGTACCTACAAAGACTTTACTAACGCCAAACCTAGGACCTTCAACGGGACTGGGGGACTTATGGTGCTAAAGAAATGGATCGAAAAGACAGAGGCAGTATTCGAAATCTGCTCCTGCCCGGAAGGAAGCAAAGTTAAATTTGTTGCTTGTACCTTTGTTGATAGAGCCCTGTCATGGTGGAACGGCCATGTTAAGGACCTAACACTAGTGGTAGCTAACTCTATAAGTTGGGATAACTTGAAGACGATGTCGATGCAGGAATATTGTCCGCGTGGGGAAATTTAGAAGCTCGAGCAAGAGCTGTGGGGTCTTACTATGGTTGGTTCCGACATAACAACCTACACAAATCAATTATGCGACTTCGCAATCCTATGTCCAGAAATGGTTGTTCTGGAGAGCAAAAAGATTGAAATATACATATAGGGACTATCACCCAAGATTCAAAATAGTGTTATTGCTTCTAGGCCTGTTACCTTTGACAGTGCCAAGGAGCTGGCACAATCACTGATTGACCATGGAACCCATCAAAAGTCTATGGTTGCTGCTCGAGAACAAGCCAAGGGAAACAACAACAACAACAATAACAACAACAACAACAACAACAGTAACAAAAACAACAACAAAAACAACAACAGTAACAAAAGAAAGGGCCAATCTTCTCAAGAGCCCTCGAAGAAGCAATAGTTAGTGGCAGTCCATGCTGCAACTGTACCTGCTACAGTTCCTGCTAACCCCACCCCAGCTAAGCCTTATGTTGGTAGTCTCCCTAAATGCAACAAGTGTAATTTCCACCACAACGGAAATTGCCGAGAAATGCAGTGTCGGAACTGCAACAGAAAAGGGCATACTGCCCGGTTCTGTAAATCACCACCCCAACCACTTAACCAAGTACCCGCCGCTGGAGTAGGTCAAGCGTGTTATGGAAGCGGGGAAATTGGACATTTCAAAAGAGATTGTCCGAAAGCTAGAAATACTGGGGGAGTTGGAAAAATTCTGGCAATCGGTCATGAAGAGGCCGTGGCAGACCCTATAGTGGTCATGGTTACGTTTTTACTCAAAAATATTTGTGCATGCATCTTATTTGATTGTGGTGCTGAGAAGAGCTTCGTGAGCCATAATTTTAAACAACTGCTAAAACAAAACACCCAACCAATAAATGAAACCTTCACAGTAGAAATGGCTAATGGGAAAACTGAGCACACTAACAACATATACATAGGATATACCCTTACCCTGAATAAATTTTCTTTTCCGATAGACCTTATGCCGGTCTCAATCAAAAGTTTCGATATCATTATCTATGACAACCCGAAAATTTTTACTTTAAAAGCTCAGTCAGTCAACTCAAATCAGTGTAAGACTCACTCCTGCTATCAGTTAGCACAATTTAGAGTCTGTCTGAGTATTATGAGCCTAGTTACACTTAAGGAATGAGTGTTAGAAAGTACCTGCTAGAGACATTGTGCAACAAATCCAGCCTTAACCTCATCAAAAAGAGTTCACGACCACAACACTTGAGTTTACGGCCGTAACTCAAGGTGGGCCGTAAACTCCTCCATATAAGCTCATATCCTTCAACTTTTCTTTATTCTTTCACTTTCACCTCAAGAAGACTCTCTCAAGTATCCTCCCGATTTTCATCCTTGATCTTCAAAAATCGTAAGTGTTCTTTCTCTAGTTTGTTGTTAATCCATCTTAACTAGCTTCATCCTCATGATTCATCCATGGAAATCATGTTTTCTTAGATCTTCAAGAAACACCAAGAACACACACTAGTATTCTTGGCCAAAATCAACCCTTTCAAGCCTCTATACCGTAAGTACTCTACCCTTAACTCATTATCTAGCTAAAACATCTTATTAGAGCCTTGAAATCACCAAGAATACAAGGACAAAAGGAGTTTACGGCCAAGCCATCTCCCATGGCCGTAAACCCCTATAAGGGTGCCATTTTGGCCATAAACCCTTCTAGATGCCAAGCTTGTGACCTAGAACCATTCATTGATGAGTATAGGACCTTAAACCACACTCACTTCATAATGTCCATGAGTTTACGGCCGTAAGCTCCTTACTTGGTCGTAAACTCATCAAAAGCCTTCCTTAGGATGGTCTTTATCGTCCTTGTGTAGAGAAATGGTCCCCCAAGTTTCCCTAGCCTTCAAACACCCTCTTATGCATGTTTGACCATGAGTTTACGATTGTAAACTCCTTTGGCCATAAACAAAAGTTTACTGCCATACAGTTTCCTTTGATGAATCACATGTGATTCAAGACTTCATTCCAAGTGTTTCCTAGTCCCGTGAGGTGTTTCCTTCGCATTTGGTTGCTTCTAAACACTATATTTATGTCAATATATGCCATTATATGTCATTTAGGACTTGTTAAGTCTCGGGACATCATTCGTGGAACTTCTCATCCTTACGCGCAAGTATCCGTTTAAAACACCCACATCAGGTGAGTTCATACCCCGTAATGAATCTTTTAACTGTTTTAAATGTTTTAAGGGGGGAATACAAGTTGAACACAATGATAATTGTGTAAATGTTTGTTATAAACATCTTTCAAAACGTTGCTTATGTCTTTAATAAGTGATCAAAACATTTCAAAAACTCTTTTAAAGTTATGTTACTTTTTAGTTTAACAAAACTCCATTTTTAAAGTACAAGCATAACTTAGTAGTAAAATGAGTCTTTTCAATAACAGTTCAAGTAAAATACTAGTAAACTATAAGGGGTATAGTTTAGGGGATCAGTTCATACTATAACAAGAACATACTAAGATACTATAACGAGAACATACGAAGATACTATAACAAGAGAAGATACTAAGATACTATAACAGAACGAACATACTAAGATGCTATAGCATGGAACACTTACAGGATCTAACTATACCAATAATAACTAACGCATTGTTCTAAACAAAAGGTGATAACTTATTGGGTATACATGATCATATAACCTTAATGTGGATTACACGACTAGCAACTGGTTGTTGAGGTCGCGTTTGGTTCCCAGAATCTTTTGACAGGGAGAGCGTATAGTATGGGAACTAGCCTTAACATTATGACCTTAATAAAACAAACATGTTTTAAGGTAATTAGTACGTCAGAATGTCAATTCATAAGACAACTGAGTACTTATATTTTCCAATTACTTTCATAAAGTGACAGTTCCACTTGAAAGTTAATGCAAACTATTTTCGAGTCAAGATAGCTATAAACTAGGGAAAACTTACATCTTTTCAAACGACAAACAGAACAGTCCGGTCTAGTACATTCAGTAGAAAGGGACCATAATGCTAACCTTATGATTCTTTAATGTATACATCAAGGGATATATATATTAATAGGATCCGACAGGTAATAAGATGTGTGCTTTCCGCTTCATTTCCTGTTCCTTGTTTGGTTGTGGGCTTAGAGCGGATTCACCCAGCCTATTATCCATTCGATCTTAGTTATATATATGTTCCGTATACATTATTTCATCATAAGGGGTACCAGGTATGGGGAATGTCATAGGACACTAATTCAATGCACAGTTTTCTAGTACAAAACATACTTTTCAAATAGAACATTTGGTGTACAACACTAGAAACTTACCAGTAAAGGGTTTAATCCATTTTATTAAACCAAATATAAACATAAAGGACCTTAGGTGGTTAACTCTATAATACCTTAGTTTATACATCAGGGTTATATATAATTAATACCCAATAGGTAGTTGGATGTGTGCCTTCCGCCTCATTCCCTATTCCTTGTTTGGTTGTGGGCTTAGGGCAGATTCATACAACTAACTATTTGTTCGATATTAGATTATATATAGCTAGTATAAACTAAGTGATTATAGAAGGAACCACTGTTGTCACTATTTTATTATAAGAAATAAGTGTTTTCTTAAAGGATCTTTTCATTAAATATAAAGGAACTATTACAATTAACTTCATGAGTAACAAGTGAATACGCCAGGGTTATATACAATAATGATCTAACAAACATTGGGATGCGTGCTATCCCCCTTACTTCCTGTTCCTTGTTTGGTTGTGGGCTTAAGGCAGATGCGCACAATCGATTGTTTGTTTACTCTGAGTTTTATATAACTTGTATCCATTTAGTACTCATAGAAAGGATCGTAGAGTCATTTTTACTTATCTTTCATCAAATCAGGAAATATAGGATTTTCTGGAGGAACAGGCGAACTTTTCTAAACAGAACTTATAACTTACCACAACTTTCTTACAACTTCTTACATCACTAAAATCTTATGAACTCACCAGCTTAAATGCTGATCTACACTTTCAAAATAACTTGTATTCTCAGGAAACTAGTAGATAGGTACTCGCTCTGGGAATTCAGAAGATGGAGCAGTATAGCTTCAAGTCTTGTTTTGTTATTTGCTTATGTATTCTATGTTTTGTGAACACACACTTTTTAACCACTTTCTTTCTAATGAAATGGTTGTTTATTTACTTTGATTACTATGATGCATGTCTTGTGATACTAAACATGACGTTCTCCACCCCCGAACGTTTCCGCCGCTCCGGTTTTGGGGTGTGACATTATCAGTATGGACTGGTTATGTTCTAACCATGCTGACATCATATGTTACGAACGAGTTGTTCGCCTTAACTTGCCAAATAATGAGGCCCTTATCATCTATGGCGACAAACCCGAAACAAACCTTCAAATCATTTCTTGTATCAAGGCACAAAAGTATCTTCGCAAAGAATACTGTGCTTTCTTAGCTCACGTGGTAGACAAAAAGCAAGAAGTGAAAGACATCACGAACATTCCCGAGGTCTGCAATTTTCCCGATATATTTCCCGATGATCTACCAGGAGTGTCACCCGAATGACAAGTCGAATTCATAATCGACTTAATCCTCGGGGCTACCCCTGTATCCAAATTCCCATATCGTCTTGCACCATCAGAGATGCAGGAATTATCCAGTCAGCTGAACGAACTTCTTAACAAATGTTTCATAAGACCAAGTTTCTCGCCATGGGGAGCACCGGTCTTGTTTGTAAAGAAGAAAGACGGGACATTTCGTATGTGCATAGACTACCGCGAGCTGAAAAAACTTACCGTTAGGAACCGTTATCCTCTGCCTCGTATTGATGATCTGTTCGACCAACTTCAAGGTGCAAGCTACTTCTCGAAGATAGACTTAAGATCCGGGTATCACCAGTTACGAATTCTGGAAGATGATGTTCCCAAAACAGATTTCAAGACTCGTTACGGTCATTATGAGTTTGTAGTGATGCCTTTCGGATTGACGAATGCACCTGCTGTGTTCATGGACTTGATAAACCGAGTGTGCCATCCGTACCTGGACAAATTCTTCATAGTCTTTATTGAAGACATCTTTATCTACTCAAGAAGCAAAGAGGAGCATGGTCAACATCTTCGTCAAGTATTACAAACTCTAAGAACAAAGAAACTATATGCGAAGTTCTCAAAATGTGAATTTTGGATCAGGAACGTATACTTCTTAGGTCAGCTGGTCAGTCAAGAGGGAATTCACGTGGACCCATCCAAAATTAAGGCAATTCAGGACTGGTCAGCACCCAAAACACGTACAGAAATCCAAAAATTAAGGCAATTCGAAGTCACAAGTGATGGAGTCTATTGTTTCATGAACCGGATCTAGACACCAAAGTTCGGTGGTTACAGAGATGTGGTTATGAATGAAGCACACAAAACCCGAATACTCAGAACTTATGAGCACTCATGAATGTTGTAGCAACTTTTACTATGTCTAACATCTTAGACATCTACAAGCCCGATTCATGACAGTCTTAATTCATACCTACTTCCAACATATGACTGACTGTGGAGGGTTTGAATAAAATAATTATTCTGGAAGTCAAAATATACAAAATTGAAACAATAGTAAACGATTGACACAAGATAGCAACACTTTACTTATAAATAAACAACAACTTTTATTTAATCATCAAATGTCAATTACATTTTACAAGTTTAAGAAATAGCTATCTAATCTGTAAAACTAATATCATCCTTCAACCCGATGCACCTCGCATGTTGTAAATGCTTAACCCTACACAGTCCCTTTGTGAGGGGATCTGATGGGTTCTCATCCGATGATACCATCTTTACCACAAGGGGTCCTTCTTCTATCCGATGTCTAATGAAGTGGTACTTTCTGTCGACGTGCCTGAATCTGCCGTGATCCCTTGGTTCCTTAGCTAAGGCAACTACACCCTCATTATCACATAAAATCTCCATAGGCTCTTTAATAGCTGGTACAACTCCAAGGTCTTCAATGAAGTTCTTTAGCCATATCGCCTCCTTTGCTGCCTCGTTTGCTTCTACGTAATCTGATACGTAAGTTGAATCAGCTACCGTTTCCTGCTTGGAACTTTTCCAAGTAATTGCTCCTCCATTTAGGGTAATGACCCAGCTCGACTGAGAGCGGAAATTATCCCTATAAGTCTGGAAACCAACATCATTATACCCCACTACTCTCAAGTCATCACTCTCATCGAGGGTAAGGACCCAGTCCCTAGTCCTTCGTAGGTACTTAAGAGAATTCTTCACCATAGTCCAGTGATTGCCCGGATTCCCTTGATATCTGCTGACCATGCTCAAAGCAAAAGCCACATCAGGTCGAGTACAAGTCATAGCATACATGATCGAGCCTACAGCAGAAGCATATGCAACTCGACTCATCTCAGCTATCTCATCCTCTGTACTTGGGCTCTGAGTCTTACTGAGTTTGGTGTTACTCTAGATTGGTAAGTCACCTTTCTTGGTATCCTGCATGTTGAACCTTTTCAGCACCTTATCCAAGTAGGTACTTTGACTAAGTCCAATTAGTCTCTTACTCCTGTCTCTCAATATCCTTATCCCTAAGATATAGGCAGTTTCTCCAAGGTCCTTCATAGCAAAACACTTCCCAAGCCAGGACTTAACCTTTTGCAAGGTTGGGATGTCATTTCCTATGAGTAGTATGTCATCCACATACAATACCAAAAAGCTAACTATACTCCCACTAGCCTTAACATATACATATGACTCATCTTTGCTTCTCGAAAAACACTACTCTTTGACTTTCTCATCGAAACAAAGATTCAATCTGCGAGATGCTTGTTTCAATTCATAGATGGATTTCTCAAGCTTACAGACCCTATTAGGGTGCTTTGCATCAACAAAACCCTCTGCCTGACTCATGTAAACATCCTCATCCAACTTTCCATTAAGGAAAGCAGTTTTGACGTCCATTTGCCATATTTCATAATCATGAAATGCAACTATGGCTAACAAAACCCTAATAGATTTAATCTTCGCTACTGGTGAGAAGGTCTCATCATAGTCAACTCCCGGAGTTTAAGTAAATCCCTTTGCAACCAGTCGCGCTTTGTAAGTGTGTACATTCCCATCCATTTCGGTCTTCTTCTTGAAGATCCATTTGCACCCGACCGACTTACGACCCGGTACATTGTCAACCAAGTTACAAACTTGATTGTCACACATGGACTGAATCTCGCTGTCCATGGCCTCTTTCCATTTGGCGGACTCAGGGCCTGCCATGGCTTCCTCAAAGTTGTTAGGCTCATCCAAATTTACCAGTGTACTATTACTGATAAATGCACCACCTTCCACAGTAATATGAAAACCATAGTAATGATCGGGTTGATTGCTAGGGTTTGAGGTTCCTTCACCGCTTGACTCTTGAAGTTCTTCAAGCTCAATTTGCCTCCCACTGTTTCCTTGTCTTATAAATTCTCTCTCACGAAAGACCCCTCTCCTTGCCACAAAGACCAGATTCTCACTTGGTCTGTAGAAGAGGTAACCAAAAGAATTCTCTGTGTAGCCGATGAAAATACAC
>NC_136428.1:150385821-150400821 GCF_052849685.1 Lactuca virosa | reverse complement strand
TGACTACAATTCGGTAGCGATTGGAGGCTGATGCCACTGATTCACCAGGAGTGGTTGTGAAGTTGTCAAATTCGTTGACAACAGATGTCAGACGCTTGTCTTTCATATTTTCCGATCCTTCTATCAGATCTTGAAAAGTATCCCAAATCTCTTTGGCAGATTTACACAACTTAATGTGTTCAAAGAGAAATGGTGGGACACCAAACACCATTTCAGAGAATGCCACTTGATCGGCATGCAACTTCTCAATATCGTTAGCAGTGAGAGGAGTTGGGCGTTGTTGATCTTGACCCATCATTTGAGCAGCAGGATCTCTAAAAGTTGTTCTAACAGGAACATGAAGACCTTCTTTGACGGATCTCTAGATAGCTTCACCATTCTCTTTAGCCAGTAAAAATCTTCCCATTATAACTTTCCAGTGATCATATTCTTCCACAACTAGCAGTAGGGCACGTGTGGGGCAACCTACGCTATTTGCGATTTGCATTGAATACATTTGTTAAGTATTTGAAGCAACCATTGATGTTAAGATATCTTGAGCAGAAGTGGTATATAGAAGAACTTTTATCCTGAACAAAGAAATGGTTGAAATACCAAGGTAACTTGAAACCAACTATAATCTGATCTTATGGATTCAAAGGACAACCACTCAAGCTCGGATACCACTTCAGATTCATAGGATCCAAACCATATGTATCCAATTTTATATTTTGTTAGTTTAATCCTATTTCATCGAAAATATGTCAATCTGATTACACATAAGTATTTCCTTGTTTCTCTTGGATTTGATTATTTTTGGATTCACATGAGTTCGTCCTTTTATTTATTTATTTTTGTTTATCCTATTTTTTCTTAAAACCAATTAATATTTTTGTAAAGTTATTTTATTTTATTTAAAACCCATTTTTTTGAATACCAATTATTTTATTAAAACCATTTTTTTAAAAACCAATTTTAGCCCCATAGTTCAAGGCTTCATTCTTCTTGCTGATTATGAGTGACAATACAGTTGTTTCAAAGATTATTATTTGTGTCTCACCTCTACCGAGCAACTCGCATTTGCCACCTCATATTTATGTGCTTCAGAGATTGATCATTCTGAGATTAGCATTTTTACTCCCTTTGAACTCTTTATATATGGTCTCAGACCATTATTTGGGAGTTCGGATTTGCATTTCGGTTTTCAGCATCACTTCAGTTTAGCATTATGATTCTTCAGCAGCGGGTTTTATGATATATATTCTACAGTGTTAGTTCATTTGGGCAATACATCACCAAGTCTACCTATGACCGAGAATAATATCCTCGTTTTTACGGGTAGATGCTCATATCAAGGGGGAGCGTGCGATGCTCCATCATATCCGATATATTCTCTTGCCCAGTTCCATGATTATTTTTTATCTTTATTGCATGGTTGATCAAAAATAGGGGGAGAATCATAAGCATCCATTCTGGTTCATTATTGGAGTTTTGATTTTAGAGACATTTGAAGACGGAGATTGATTTAGTAGTGTGATGTGGCACTGATTTTTGATCTTCACAGATCGAATTTTTGGCACTATTAGATGTTCTTCAGATTATGATTATTTATCTTCATACTCTACACTTTGGGATGTCTCATTTGTGTTTGCATCCGGTTCAGATCTTATGACTGCTCGAGTTTGGATTTGCGAAATTTTGAAGACAATGATTATTTTAGCGATGCGGCGTAACACTTATTTTTGATCTTTCGATCAAATTTTTGGCATGTCATAGGACACTAATTCAATGCATAGTTTTCTAGTACAAAACATACTTTTCAAATAGAACATTTGGTGTACAACACTAGAAACTTACCAGTAAAGGGTTTAATCCATTTTATTAAACCAAGTATAAACATAAAGGACCTTAGGTGGTTAACTCTATAATACCTTAGTTTATACATCAGGGTTATATATAATTAATACCCGATAGGTAGTTGGATGTGTGCCTTCCGCCTCATTCCCTATTCCTTGTTTGGTTGTGGGCTTAGGGCAGATTCATACAACTAACTATCTGTTCGATATTAGATTATATATAGCTAGTATAAACTAAGTGATTATAGAAGGAACCACTGTTGTCACTATTTTATTATAAGAAATAAGTGTTTTCTTAAAGGATCTTTTCATTAAATATAAAGGAACTATTACAATTAACTCCGTGAGTAACAAGTGAATACGCCAGGGTTATATACAACAATGATCTAACAAACAATGGGATGCGTGCTATCCCCCTTACTTCCTGTTCCTTGTTTGGTTGTGGGCTTAAGGCAGATGCGCACAATCGATTGTTTGTTTACTCTGAGTTTTATATAACTTGTATCCATTTAGTACTCATAGAAAGGATTGTAGAGTCATTTTTACTTATCTTTCATCAAATCAGGAAATATAGGATTTTCTGGAGGAACAGGCGAACTTTTCTAAACAGAACTTATAACTTACCACAACTTTCTTACAACTTCTTACATCACTAAAATCTTATGAACTCACCAGCTTAAATGCTGATCTACACTTTCAAAATAACTTGTATTCTCAGGAAACTAGTAGATAGGTACTCGCTCTGGGAATTCAGAAGATGGTGCAGTATAGCTTCAAGTCTTGTTTTGTTATTTGCTTATGTATTCTATGTTTTGTGAACACACACTTTGTAACCACTTTCTTTCTAATGAAATGGTTGTTTATTTACTTTGATTACTATGATGCATGTCTTGTGATACTAAACATGACGTTCTCCACCCCCGAACGTTTCCGCCGCTCCGGTTTTGGGGTGTGACATTATCAGTATGGACTGGTTATGTTCTAACCATGCTGACATCATATGTTACGAACGAGTTGTTCGCCTTAACTTGCCAAATAATGAGGCCCTTATCATCTATGGCGACAAACCCGAAACAAACCTTCAAATCATTTCTTGTATCAAGGCACAAAAGTATCTTCGCAAAGAATACTGTGCTTTCTTAGCTCACGTGGTAGACAAAAAGCAAGAAGTGAAAGACATCACGAACATTCCCGAGGTCTGCAATTTTCCCGATATATTTCCCGATGATCTACCAGGAGTGCCACCCGAATGACAAGTCGAATTCATAATCGACTTAATCCTCGGGGCTACCCCTGTATCCAAATTCCCATATCGTCTTGCACCATCAGAGATGCAGGAATTATCCAGTCAGCTGAACGAACTTCTTAACAAATGTTTCATAAGACCAAGTTTCTCGCCATGGGGAGCACCGGTCTTGTTTGTAAAGAAGAAAGACGGGACATTTCGTATGTGCATAGACTACCACGAGCTGAAAAAACTTACCGTTAGGAACCGTTATCCTCTGCCTCGTATTGATGATCTGTTCGACCAACTTCAATGTAACGCCTGGGTTTCGGGGCTAAGCATTTTTAGACGATGTAATAGTCTAGGTCAACTATTGTAACTCTTTTGATGTAATAAAAATGAAATATTTGAGTATTTTGTGAATTTATGTGCTTATTATTTAACTATAAATGTATAATTAATAAAGAATAAAAATAAGCGTCAAAATTAAAATACGAGATAAGCCCGATATCTTTACATAAAATTGTAGTGGTCAAAACAAGGATTCCGGAGATATAAAGAACGCCGAAATCCGAGTTATAACGAAGAAGTTATGACCCGACGAAGTTTCACGACGGAACCGGCACGATACCGGGAAGCGTGAATAGTGAATTTATGATAAAGCAAGTTTTTAGCTGACACGACCTAAACGAGAATCGAAGAGCTCTTTAATTGTGGCGTAACAATAAAAAGACAGACGAAAACGGACGTCGGATGAAGAAGTTATGAATTTTTAACGGACCAATCCTGTCCCGGCCTGTTAAAAATATAACTTTTAAAATAAATTCAAAATTAGCCAACGGAGTCTAAACGAAAGTTGTAGATTACGTTCCCGCCTTCGCGTGGATATAAATAACGTCAAAAACGGAGCTCGTATGCGAGAGTTATGATTTTTCTAAGACGGGAGGCCGATACGCGATATTGGGTGACATGACACCACCAGAAATTGGACATGTGGCACCACCAGAAATTGGACACATGGCACCACCAGAAGGCCACCACATGCCCCAACTCACTATAAATAGAAGTGTCGGGTTCTCTCATTTCTTACACCTTTCCTCTTCCACTTTCTCTCTCTAAACTCTCTCTCTCTAAGCTCCCTTGAGCCCCTAAAGTCTAGGTAAACCCCCTAGCACCCGAAGGAAGTCCCGAGGCTCCCGGAGTCCCGAGAAAAGAACCTTTCGGCTTGGAAACGCTGCTCCAGCGAAGTCCGGTTTTGAGAAAAACCCGCTATAAGTAAGGTACGCCTACGAAATTTTTAATATAACTTTTAAATAATTATAGTAATGTTATTAGGTCCTTAAAATAATTATTTGGGCTATTATTATTTATATATTGAGTGTTATTTAACGCTTATATAATAATAATAATAGCTAGACTATTAATTAGTCACGGTTAACGTTAAAACTAAACTCTAGTGGTATTAATACTAGGTTTTGGTCAAGGAAAAATTGTTTTGAGATAACGAAGTGCTGTTCAAATACCGAGTCACCACCTAATCAAGTGAGTGCATAGTTACTTTCATCTTACACATAGATATGAAGTATTTTATATTAATTACGTGCTATGTGTGCATATTATCTGAATACTTGCTGCCTATGCTGATGAAAGATTTTTATACATGTTTTAAATAATTTAAACTGTATATGTATTTTATATCTACAAAAATGTTGGGGTAAAACATGGGTAGATGTAATAAGACAATGTGTGATAAAATGATGAGAGGCCTCGATGTTGTTGTTATTGATTCTGTCATCTAGCGGAGTATGGATGACGACCACGGACTCTTCTAGACAGTCCAGTGGAACGCTAGCAGGCTCGCAACCTGTAGGTGTTTGTGAACGATGTGTTCACCGATGTACTCCATCCCCCTCATGGTTGCCTTTAGGACATTTATTGCTGAGGAGACCCCTTGGCAGTAGTGTCCATCCCGATATTGATCCTTAGTCTAGGTCCCTTATGATAGGTGTTTTAGGGACGTAATGTGAGGATAACGGGAACGGGTAATCGGGTTATTGTTGATTGATGAAATTAATAAACTTATTTATTGTGGGTTGAAAACCCTATGTGCTCACCAGGCTCCCAAGCCTGACCCACTCAGTTTCTTGTATTACAGGTAGTGGCGCACGAGCATAGATATGATGTTTGGGATGAGAGATTACGGATATAGGCATGTAGATATGAATAAATGTAGTAAGGCTTATATTGTACTGTTTATGCTTTTGATCTGTATTGAACATGACATCCCGAGGTTTTTAATGAAATACATTTCTACGGAAATGCTTTGATAAATCTTTATCATATTTTATTTTGGGAACAAATTCCGCAACACTTTTATTTAAAATGTTACTCTGATTTTTAAACAAAGCATAAACAAAAATCGGTCTTTTCTGGCCGTGAAAATGGGGATGTCACAGTTGGTATCAGAGCATTAGTTTAAGCGAACTAGGAATTTGTAGGATTTCTAGACTTAAACTTAGAATGTTAAGCGATGATTGTGAGGTGTGAGCACTAGCTTATTTTAGGAATTGTGCCTAAAATGCTTTTATGTGCTAAATGATTTATGCCTTATATGCTGTTATTTGTTCGGATCTATGGTCTGTTGCCGACCGGATCTGGAAACCTTATGTGTTTAGGATTCTAAACGTACGACTACGATATTAGAACTAACATGTAAACGTTTCGGAGAGATAAGGATGATTTAAACGTCTATCCCGAATAAAGATCTAAATTCACCTTATTCGGTGTATAGATCAAAATGGCAAGAACCCGCAGTGGAGCTGGAAACGCAAACGAAAACAGGAATCGACCACCTGTAATTGAGCAAATACCTGTTGTAGCTGCAGCACCTGAGCCAGTAACGATGGCTGGTGTACAATTGATGATTCAGGCGATGTTGGATAATCAGATGGAAGAAACTAGACGTCTGCTTCGACAAAATCGTGAAGAACTTTCAATCCAAGTTGAAGAGCCCGAAGTGAATGGAGGGCCATCGGAAGGTGGAAACTTCAGTGGTACCGTTGGTCAAGACAACCCACAAATTGTTAGACAAGGCAATCGTAATGGAGGAAATGATGGAAGAGGATGTAAATACAAGGATTTTATGGCGTCTAAGCCACCGTGTCTATCCGGAAGCCCGACGCCGGTGCAAATTATGGATTGGATCTCCGAAATGGAGACAATGTTTGAAAGTTGCGAATGCAGCAACAGGCAGAAGACCGCTCTTGCGATCCCGTTGTTGAAATCTGGCGTGTTGAGTTGGTGGAAGCTGTTAGCTGACTCTATGCCCAAGGGAGAAGCGAGTAAAATGTCTTGGGAAGATTTTGTGGAACAACTGAAACTGCAATACTGCTCAGAGTAGGACCTACTGGAAATCAATAACGAGTTTCAGAATTTGAAGAAGGGAAAGATGAGCGTTGCTGAATACGCTGCAAGTTTCACGGAGAAAATGAAGCTTATCCCATACCTAGTTCCAACAGAACTCTCAAAGGTCAATAAGTTTTCCCTTGGACTACCAGCGGACTATGGTCCAATGGTTAAGCAAGCAACCACATTGAAAGCCGCCATCTGGGCTGCCAGAAATGTTGAGACCCAGATCAGGGAGAAAGGTCTGGAAAGGTCAGAGGTTGGTGAGAAGAGGAAGTTTGACGGACCCTCGGGGTCCAGCAAAAAGGGTAAATTCTCAAAGTCTAGTTCGAAAGGAGGTGGAGGAGGCGAAGTGAAGTGGTGTGACAAGTGCAAGAAGAAGCACTCTGGGAAGTGTGACGGAGGGGTCACTTGTTTCAAATGTGGGAAGCCTGGGCACTATGCCAATGAATGCACATTCACTAAGAAGGTCTGTTATGAGTGCAACGAGGAGGGGCACATTTCGAGGGACTGCCCGAAGAAGAAGGAAGCAGGAAGACCCAACATTCCACCAAAGCCGAAGGCTAGAGCCTTCCAGATGACACTGGAAGCTGCTAAGGAAGAAGCTGATGTCGCTTCAGGTACCTTTCTCGTAAACAAATTGCCTGCCCAAATTTTATTTGATTCTGGAGCCAACTACTCCTTTATTTCGCATGAATTTGGTAGAAAGCTAGCTTTGCCTGTCGATAGACTAGATAATGCCTTATTAGTCGAAGTTGCTAGTGGCAAGTTTGTACCTGTTAACCATCGTATGAAAAACATCTTAATTGATTTGAACGGGAATAAGTTTCAAGAGGAATTATTGCCTATCGAACTTAACGGTTTCGACATCGTGTTGGGAATGGATTGGCTTAGCACCAATGATGCGGAAATACTGTGCAAAAAGAAGATCGTAAAAGTAAACCCGCCTGGGAAAGAGTCGTTTATGGTGTATGGGGACAAACGCAGGGTAAATTCTAGAATCATTTCTCTAATGAAAGCCAGAAAATGTTTGACCAAGGGATGTACATCATATTTAGCATTCGTGATCGATGCTAAGAAGGAAAAGAAGGTGATACAGAGCATTCCTGTCGTGTGTGATTATCCGGAAGTATTTCCCGAAGATCTTCCCGGATTACCGCCTGATCGACAAGTAGAATTCCGTATTGACTTGTTACCAGGAACGACACCAATAGCAAAAGCACCTTACCGATTAGCACCGACGGAGATGAAGGAGCTGATGATGCAACTTCAGGAGTTATTGGACAAAGGTTTCATTAGACCTAGTTCATCACCCTGGGGAGCTCCGGTGTTATTCGTGAAAAAGAAAGATGGAAGTATGAGAATGTGTATTGATTACAGAGAGCTGAACAAGGCAACAATAAAGAATAGATATCCGTTGCCAAGGATTGATGACCTGTTCGATCAACTGCAAGGTTCAAGTTATTTCTCAAAGATCGATCTTAGGTCAGGATATCATCAACTGAAGGTGAGAGATCAGGATATTGAGAAGACTGCGTTCAGAACGAGATATGGACACTACGAGTTCTTGGTTATGTCGTTTGGACTAACTAATGCTCCAGCAGCATTCATGGATCTGATGAACAGGGTTTGTAAACCATTCCTCGATAAATCCGTGATAGTGTTCATAGATGACATTCTCATCTACTCGAAAAGCCAAGAAGAGCATGGTAGACACTTGCGGGAAGTGTTAGAAGTCTTGAAGAAGGAGAAGCTGTATGCTAAATTCTCCAAATGTGATTTTTGGATTCGAGAAGTCCAATTCTTGGGTCACGTGGTCAACCAAGAAGGGATAATGGTCGATCCAGCAAAGATTGAAGCGGTAATGAAGTGGGAACAACCAAAAAGTCCCACGGAGATCCGAAGCTTTTTGGGATTAGCCGGATATTACCGAAGGTTTATCCAAGGATTTTCTTCAATCGCTAGTCCATTAACAGTGTTAACCCACAAAGGAGCTACCTATGCTTGGAGTGATAAGCATAAAGAAGCATTCGAGAAGCTAAAGAAGAAACTATGCGAGGCACCGATACTTTCTCTACCCAATGGAGTTGAAGACTTCGCCGTTTATAGCGATGCGTCTGGTGTTGGGTTGGGTTGTGTTTTGACCCAAAGAGAAAAGGTGATCGCATATGCGTCTCGACAGTTGAAGGAACATGAAAAGAACTACCCGACTCATGACTTGGAATTGGCAGCGGTAGTTTTCGCTCTAAAAATATGGAGGCATTACCTCTATGGCACGAAGTGCAAACTTTTCACCGATCATAAGAGTCTCCAATATCTCTTTAATCAGAAAGAATTGAACATGAGGCAACGACGCTGGCTAGAATTACTCAAGGACTATGACTGTGAGATACTTTACCACCCCGGTAAAGCAAACGTTGTCACTGATGCTCTCAGTCGAAAAGTCAACCTTGAAAGAAAAAGGCCAAGAGCGTTGAGAATAGAAATTGTCTCGACCATTGTGGAAAGTATCAGGGAAGCTCAAGAAGAAGCTTCAGAGAAGAGTGACAGAAAAGAAGAACGTTTGGGAAAAACATTAGTGTTCGGTACAAACAGTCAAGGACTAAAGGTATTCCAAGTTCAGATTTGGGTACCTAAGACTGGAGGAATAAGAGATCTTCTGATGGAAGAAGCTCACAAGACCATGTACTCGATTCATCCCGGTAGCACTAAAATGTATAGGGACCTAAAACCCTACTACTGGTGGCCGACGATGAAGCTCGACGTTGCGAAATATGTGGCCGAGTGTGTAACTTGTGCAAGAGTTAAGGCCCAACATCAGAAACCATATGGGAGTTTAGAACCCTTACCTGTACCCATGGGTAAATGGGAAGACATCACCATGGATTTTGTGACTAAACTACCCAGGACGAAGAACGGTCACGACATGATTTGGGTGGTCGTGGATCGTTTCACAAAGAGTGCACACTTCATAGCTGCCAATGAAAGGTGGTCTATGGATAAGCTTGCAAATGCTTACGTGAAGGAAATTGTGAGACTTCACGGTGTTCCTCTAACAATTGTATCGGATCGTGATAGTCGTTTCACGTCAAGGTTTTGGAGAAGTCTACAAGAGGAATTGGGTACGAAGTTATGTCTGAGTACAGCTTACCATCCGCAGACTGATGGTCAGAGTGAAAGAACGATTCAAACGCTTGAAGATATGTTGAGAGCATGTACCCTCGAGTTCCAAGGTAACTGGGATGAACACTTACCTTTGGTAGAATTTTCCTACAACAACAGTTTCCACTCGAGCATCAAGATGGCACCCTATCAAGCTTTGTATGGACAAAAGTGTCGTACGCCTTCTTGTTGGCTCGAGGCTGGAGAAAAGCAGTTTATGGGCCCCGAGATAGTCCATGAGACTGCTGAGAAACTGAAGGTGATCAGGGAAAGGATGTTAGCAGCTCAGGATCGTCAGAAGAGCTATGCTGACAAGAAAAGACGACCGATGACCTTCGAAGTTGGGGATTCCGTTTTGCTTAAAGTCTCACCGTGGAAAGGACTTATACGATTCGGGAAACGAGGAAAGCTGAGTCCAAGGTTTATTGGACCGTTCAAAGTTCTTCAGAAGATTGGGAACCAAGCTTACAAGCTGGAATTGCCCGAAGAACTCGATGGTATTCATAACACCTTCCATGTATGTTATCTGAGGAAATTCACGGGAGAAGTTCCCGACATAATTCCGATCTCGGAGTTAAGAATGGATGAGAATAAGAGGCTAATCGAAGAGCCCGAGGCAATTGTTGACCGTAAGATTAAGAAGTTACGACGCAAGATGGTCGACTTAGTGCTAGTCCGATGGAAACATTCGAATGGGCCGAATCTCACTTGGGAAACAGAGGATGACATGATGAGTCGCTATCCGCATCTGTTTGCTGACGCATGATTCCGGGACGGAATCATCCTAAGGGGGAGAGAATTGTAACGCCCGGGTTTCGGGGCTAAGCATTTTTAGACGATGTAATAGTCTAGGTCAACTATTGTAACTCTTTTGATGTAATAAAAATGAAATATTTGAGTATTTTGTGAATTTATGTGCTTATTATTTAACTATAAATGTATAATTAATAAAGAATAAAAATAAGCGTCAAAATTAAAATATGAGATAAGCCCGATATCTTTACATAAAATTGTAGTGGTCAAAACAAGGATTCCGGAGATATAAAGAACGCCGAAATCCGAGTTATAACGAAGAAGTTATGACCCGACGAAGTTTCACGACGGAACCGGCACGATACCGGGAAGCGTGAATAGTGAATTTATGATAAAGCAAGTTTTTAGCTGACACGACCTAAACGAGAATCGAAGAGCTCTTTAATTGTGGCGTAACAATAAAAAGACAGACGAAAACGGACGTCGGATGAAGAAGTTATGAATTTTTAACGGACCAATCCTGTCCCGGCCTGTTAAAAATATAACTTTTAAAATAAATTCAAAATTAGCCAACGGAGTCTAAACGAAAGTTGTAGATTACGTTCCCGCCTTCGCGTGGATATAAATAACGTCAAAAACGGAGCTCGTATGCGAGAGTTATGATTTTTCTAAGACGGGAGGCCGATACGCGATATTGGGTGACATGACACCACCAGAAATTGGACATGTGGCACCACCAGAAATTGGACACATGGCACCACCAGAAGGCCACCACATGCCCCAACTCACTATAAATAGAAGTGTCGGGTTCTCTCATTTCTTACACCTTTCCTCTTCCACTTTCTCTCTCTAAACTCTCTCTCTCTAAGCTCCCTTGAGCCCCTAAAGTCTAGGTAAACCCCCTAGCACCCGAAGGAAGTCCCGAGGCTCCCGGAGTCCCGAGAAAAGAACCTTTCGGCTTGGAAACGCTGCTCCAGCGAAGTCCGGTTTTGAGAAAAACCCGCTATAAGTAAGGTACGCCTACGAAATTTTTAATATAACTTTTAAATAATTATAGTAATGTTATTAGGTCCTTAAAATAATTATTTGGGCTATTATTATTTATATATTGAGTGTTATTTAACGCTTATATAATAATAATAATAGCTAGACTATTAATTAGTCACGGTTAACGTTAAAACTAAACTCTAGTGGTATTAATACTAGGTTTTGGTCAAGGAAAAATTGTTTTGAGATAACGAAGTGCTGTTCAAATACCGAGTCACCACCTAATCAAGTGAGTGCATAGTTACTTTCATCTTACACATAGATATGAAGTATTTTATATTAATTACGTGCTATGTGTGCATATTATCTGAATACTTGCTGCCTATGCTGATGAAAGATTTTTATACATGTTTTAAATAATTTAAACTGTATATGTATTTTATATCTACAAAAATGTTGGGGTAAAACATGGGTAGATGTAATAAGACAATGTGTGATAAAATGATGAGAGGCCTCGATGTTGTTGTTATTGATTCTGTCATCTAGCGGAGTATGGATGACGACCACGGACTCTTCTAGACAGTCCAGTGGAACGCTAGCAGGCTCGCAACCTGTAGGTGTTTGTGAACGATGTGTTCACCGGTGTACTCCATCCCCCTCATGGTTGCCTTTAGGACATTTATTGCTGAGGAGACCCCTTGGCAGTAGTGTCCATCCCGATATTGATCCTTAGTCTAGGTCCCTTATGATAGGTGTTTTAGGGACGTAATGTGAGGATAACGGGAACGGGTAATCGGGTTATTGTTGATTGATGAAATTAATAAACTTATTTATTGTGGGTTGAAAACCCTATGTGCTCACCAGGCTCCCAAGCCTGACCCACTCAGTTTCTTGTATTACAGGTAGTGGCGCACGAGCATAGATATGATGTTTGGGATGAGAGATTACGAATATAGGCATGTAGATATGAATAAATGTAGTAAGGCTTATATTGTACTGTTTATGCTTTTGATCTGTATTGAACATGACATCCCGAGGTTTTTAATGAAATACATTTCTACGGAAATTCTTTGATAAATCTTTATCATATTTTATTTTGGGAACAAATTCCGCAACACTTTTATTTAAAATGTTACTCTGATTTTTAAACAAAGCATAAACAAAAATCGGTCTTTTCTGGCCGTGAAAATGGGGATGTCACATTCAAGGTGCAAGCTACTTCTCGAAGATAGACTTAAGATCCGGGTATCACCAGTTACGAATTCTGGAAGATGATGTTCCCAAAACAGATTTCAAGACTCGTTACGGTCATTATGAGTTTGTAGTGATGCCTTTCGAATTGACGAATGCACCTGCTGTGTTCATGGACTTGATAAACCGAGTGTGCCATCCGTACCTGGACAAATTCTTCATAGTCTTTATTGAAGACATCTTTATCTACTCAAGAAGCAAAGAGGAGCATGGTCAACATCTTCGTCAAGTATTACAAACTCTAAGAACAAAGAAACTATATGCGAAGTTCTCAAAATGTGAATTTTGGATCAGGAACGTATACTTCTTAGGTCAGCTGGTCAGTCAAGAGGGAATTCACGTGGACCCATCCAAAATTAAGGCAATTCAGAACTGGTCAGCACCCAAAACACGTACAGAAATCCAAAAATTCTTAGGCCTTGCTGGCTACTATCGCAGATTTATCAAGAACTTCTCCCGAATCGCTAAACCACTTACCACCCTGACACAAAAGGGTGTAACTTTTAGTTGGCGAGAAAAACAAGAAGTGACATTTCAAACGATGAAACAAGCCCTATGCAGTGCACCTATCTTGTCTCTTCCCGAAGGGACAGAAGATTTTATAGTATACTGTGATGCTTCAAATCAAGGGTTTGGATGTATTCTTATGCAACGAGGGAAGGTTATATCCTACGCCTCGAGACAGCTCAAGACACACGAGGTTAACTATACAACACATGAGCTAGAACTGGGAGCAATGGTATTTCCTCTGAAGATCTGGAGACATTACTTATATGGCACGAAATGTACAATATTCACGGACCACAAAAGTCTTCAGCATATCTTCGACCAAAAGGAGCTGAACATGAGACAACGACGATGGGTAGAGCTACTGAATGACTACAAGTGCGAGATTCGTTATCACCCCGGTAAATCCAATGTAGTAGTCGACGCCCTTAGTAGGAAAGAATACTCAGGACGCCGAGTAATGTCATTAACCATGATGATCCATTCACATCTATCCACACAGATCAAAGAGGGTCAACTCGAGGCCTTAAAACCCGAAAACATGACAGGTGAAACACTGAGAGGAATGGATAAAAA
The DNA here is from genome assembly GCF_052849685.1 of Lactuca virosa. Lineage (NCBI taxonomy): Eukaryota > Viridiplantae > Streptophyta > Magnoliopsida > Asterales > Asteraceae > Lactuca > Lactuca virosa. The sequence continues at coordinate 150,387,120 of NC_136428.1, read as the reverse complement.
TTTCGAAGTCACAAGTGATGGAGTCTATTGTTTCATGAACCGGATCTAGACACCAAAGTTCGGTGGTTACAGAGATGTGGTTATGAATAAAGCACACAAAACCCGAATACTCAGAACTTATGAGTACTCATGAATGTTGTAGCAACTTTTACTATGTCTAACATCTTAGACATCTACAAGCCCGATTCATGACAGTCTTAATTCATACCTACTTCCAACATATGACTGACTGTGTAGAGTTTGAATAAAACAATTATTCTGGAAGTCAAAATATACAAAATTGAAACAATAGTAAACGATTGACACAAGATAGCAACACTTTACTTATAAATAAACAACAACTTTTATTTAATCATCAAATGTCAATTACATTTTACAAGTTTAAGAAATAGCTATCTAATCTGTAAAACTAATATCATCCTTCAACCCGATGCACCTCGCATGTTGTAAATGCTTAACCCTACACAGTCCCTTTGTGAGGGGATCTGCTGGGTTCTCATCCGATGATACCATCTTTACCACAAGGGGTCCTTCTTCTATCCGATGTCTAATGAAGTGGTATTTTCTGTCGACGTGCCTGAATCTGCCGTGATCCCTTGGTTCCTTAGCTAAGGCAACTACACCCTCATTATCACATAAAATCTCCATAGGCTCTTTAATAGCTGGTACAACTCCAAGGTCTCCAATGAAGTTCTTTAGCCATATCGCCTCCTTTGCTGCCTCGTTTGCTTCTATGTAATCTGATACGTAAGTTGAATCAGCTACCGTTTCCTGCTTGGAACTTTTCCAAGTAATTGCTCCTCCATTTAGGGTAATGACCCAGCCCGACTGAGAGCGGAAATTATCCCTATAAGTCTAGAAACCAACATCATTATACCCCACTACTCTCAAGTCATCACTCTGATCGAGGGTAAGGACCCAGTCCCTAGTCCTTCGTAGGTACTTAAGAGAATTCTTCACCATAGTCCAGTGAGCCTTGCCCGGATTCCCTTGATATCTGCTGACCATGCTCAAAGCAAAAGCCACATCAGGTCGAGTACAAGTCATAGCATACATGATCGAGCCTACAGCAGAAGCATATGCAACTCGACTCATCTCAGCTATCTCATCCTCTGTACTTGGGCTCTGAGTCTTACTGAGTTTGGTGTTACTCTAGATTGGTAAGTCACCTTTCTTGGTATCCTGCATGTTGAACCTTTTCAGCACCTTATCCAAGTAGGTACTTTGACTAAGTCCAATTAGTCTCTTACTCCTGTCTCTCAATATCCTTATCCCTAAGATATAGACAGCTTCTCCAAG